>NW_024080776.1:2113835-2450332 GCF_003009895.1 Hyaena hyaena | reverse complement strand
TTTTTTTTTTTTTTTTAATTTTTTTTTTTAATGTTTTTTTATTTCTAGGAGAGAGAGAGAGAGACAGCGTGAGCAGGGGAGGTTCAGAGAGAGAGGGAGTCACAGACTGAAACAGGCTCCAGGCTCTTTGCTGGCAGTCAGCACAGAGCCCGACGCGGGGCTCGAACCCACGAACCGTGAGATCATGACCTAAGCGAAAGTCGGACGCTTAACCGACTAAGCCACCCAGGCGCCCCTGTGCCAGTGTTTTCTAAAACCCCATTTACATGTCATCATTCCTATCTCTCCCCCACTTGACCCCACATACCTTTTCCATACCCATTCAGGGCTTCATTCTATAGGTGCCTTCCATCCCCATTTCCCCAGAACCTAGGATTCTCTTTAAAAATGATCTTTCCAGTCTGCGAAGAGTGGCTGAATTCTACACCAGCCCAGATTGAGGAGAGGTTGTTCTCCTCTGGACCCAGACCTGGCCCAGGCAAGTTGCCTTTGGGAGGGTAGTAGCTGCAGCCCCAGAGCCTCAAGCCAGCCATCCCCCCAGCACCTTTACAAAAGCAGAATCATCAGATGCACTCAGCACAGAGCTGGCCACCAGGGATTTCAGCGGGGCATTGGGAGGTGACCTATGGAATTAAGTCAGTTCTTTACAGCTCACCTTCCTGAACTCAACCATTCCTCAACAGTCTGCTTGACTGTGCGGGACTACAATCCTCTGCCTTCCCCCAAATGCAGCTGCATGCTCTTCAGCACAGAATAACCCATCCATTCTCCACCCAAGACAACCAAGATGGGCTTTCCAAATGCAATTGTGATCACCTGGTTCTGAATCAGCTTCTCTTGCATTTAGCTCAGAGCTCCAGGAGAAGCTAAGGTCTAGTTGCCCACTTGGCCACTGTATTCCCATCACTGAGGCCCTGGGCACCCAGGAGACCCTAGTAAATTTTTTGATGAATGAACAAGAATAAAAATAATGCAAGTTCTAACACTGCGCAGACAATTGCCAAAGTCCCTTGGAAACTTCTATCATTTTTATTTCCCATCTTTCCTCCAAGCTCCCTCTGTACTCTCTGAAAGTCCATAATCTGAGAGCTCCCTACATCCTCCATGTCCTCCAGGAAGCTGTCTCTTCTGCTTGCCTTCACATCCTGCCACATCTCTGCCTTGTGAAGACATCCCCACCCATCCCTACCTTACGATCTCTCACTACATTGCTACTTAAAAAACATTATTCTCCCAGATATTTGCAAATTATATATCTAATAAGAGGCAAAATATATAAAACTTATGCAACTTTCAACACTAGAAAAATAATCCGATTTAAAAATGGGTAGAGGACTTGAATAGACATTTTTCTAAAGATACACAAATGGCCAATACATGAAAAGACACTCAACATTACTAATCAGAGAAATGGAAATCAAAACCAAAATGATATAGCACCTATTCCTGTCAGAATGGCTGGAATCAAAAAGACAAATAACAAGTATTGGTGAGGATGTGAAGAAAAAGGAACCCTCGTGCACTGTTAGTGGGAATGTAAATTGGTACAGTCACTGAGGAAAACAGTATGGAGGTTCCTCTAATTAAACATTATGTCGGGGCTCCTGAGTGGCTCAGTCGGTTAGGCGTCCGACTTCGGCTCAGGTCATGATCTCACGGTTTGTGGGTTCGAGCCCCACGCCGGGCTCTGTGCTGACAGCTAGCTCAGAGCCTGTTTCAGATTCTGTGTCTCCCTCTCTCTCTGACCCTCTCGTTCTCATGCTGTCTCTCTCTCAGAAATAAATAAAACATTAAAAAAATAATAAAAAAATAAAAATGTCAGGGTGCTGGTTAAGTGTCTGACTTTGGCTCAGGTCATGATCTCGCAGGGGTTTTTTTTGTTTTTTTTTTTTAATGTTTTATTTATTTCTAGGAGAGAGAGAGAGACAGCGTGAGCAGGGGAGGGTCAGAGAGAGAGGGAATCACAGACTCTGAAACAGGCTCCAGGATCTGAGCTGACAGTCAACACAGAGCCCGACGCGGGGCTCGAACCCACGAACCGCGCGCGAGATCATGACCTAAGTAAAAGTCGGACGCTTAATCGACTAAGCCACTCAGGCGCCCCGATCTCGCAGTTTTTTACTTCGAGCCCCATATTGGGCTCTCTGCTCTCAGTGCAGAGCCTGCTTCAGGTATTCTATCTCCTCCTCTCTTGTGCCACCCCACTTGTGCTCTCTTTCAAAAATAAGTGAACATTAAAAATAAAAATGCCATATGATCCAGTAATTCTACTGCTTGGTACTTACCTAAAGAAAATGAAAACACTAATTCAAAAAGATATATGCACCCCTATGTATATTGCACCATTACTAACAGTACAGGGTATGCAAGCAACCCATGTGACCATTGATGAATGGATAAAGAGGATGTGTATACACACACAACACTTCAGCATGAAGCCTGCTTGGGATTCTCTCTCCCTTTCTCTGCTCCTTCCTCACTTGTGCTCTCTATCAAAATTAATAAACTTTGAAAACTAAATAAAATAAATAAAAATTACTTTTAAAAAAAAGACAAACATTATGGAACTAGCATCTGAGGACATTCAAACAGCTATTTTAACTATGTTTCATATGTTCAAAAGGAAGAGAAAACTGAGCATGATCAGGAGAGAAATAGAAGATTTATAAAGATCCAGACGGAATTTCTAGAGATGGAAAGTAGAGAATCTGAAAAAACTGAAAGCAGATTACACCACAGAAGAAACCAGCAGTTAGCTTGAAGGCATTTAAATGTGAATGAAAAGGCTGACAAAAACGGACAGGGCGTCAGTGGTCTGTGAGATATCACAGGGTCTATATTATACGGGCAGATTGTGTGTCAGGAGGAAAAAGAAGGGGAAGGGGACAAAAAAATTGACAAAACGTGGCCAAAAATTTCCAAATTTCACTAAGACTACAAACCTTCACATTAAAGATGTTCAGTGAACCCCAAACAGAATAAACACAATTCAAAACCACATAAAACAAATCACTATATGGTTTAAGAACCATTTACATATGGTTTAAAACAAAGAAAAGTAAATACATGAGTAACCAAAATTCAGGATCCTCTGCAGAAGATGAGGATTGTGGTCAGAGGGGAACGCAGAGGCTTCAAATGCAGCATAAGTGTAAATAAGTTATTATTTTAAATTATATAAGTAAACTAGTTTTTTGCACATGAGAGACATCAATTTCAAAACAGAAAAATAAATTAATGAATCTCATCCATTCTCCTGCGTCACTTAAAACACAAGCTATAAATCCGGAAGTCATCTTTGGCCACACCCTCGCCAACCAAATGCAGCTATCACCTCCGTGGATTTTATGGCAAATCTTTCTACTACTCTCCACCCACACTGCCACACCCTGCCCAAGCCACCTTCCACGCCCACCTGGAGCACAGAAATCCCATCGAAATCACTCCTTCTCCCTTAAGCAGAAGAAAACATTTTTAAGTGTAACTAAATCTCTCTTTAGCTTAAAGGTGTCAATCTTGCCCCCTTGCTATCTGGTGCAAAGAAATTAAGTAAATTGCCCAAGGCCACACAGCCAGGAAATAGCAGAGACAGGATTCAAAATCTACAGATTTACTTGGGAGTCCATAAGGTCTTTATCCCACCCACTACCCTGCCTGGTGTCAAATAAGATAATACCAAGAAAGGCTTAGCCAAGGCTTGCCATAAGGTAACCTCTAAATAAAAGACTAGGGATGCCTGGGTGGCTTAGTCGGTTAAGCGTCCGACTTTCGCTTTGGTCATGATCTCGCGGTTCGTGGGTTCGAGCCCCGCGTCGGGCTCTGTGCTGACTGCCAGCTCGGAGCCTGGAGCCTGTTTCAGTCTGTGACTCCCTCTCTCTCTGACCCTCCCCTGCTCACGCTGTCTCTCTCTCTCTCTTCTAGAAATAAATAAAAAATAAAATAAAATAAAAAGACTATTCTCTTCCAATCACCTCCTCACCCGCCTAACTCCCAGTTAGTCCTTTCCTCTGAGCTCAAACCACATTTCCTGAGGGCGCCCCCTTGTCTTATTACAGCAAGTCCCTGCTATTTGTCCTCACCGCACTCCATACATATTTATGTCCTTCCTCCACCAGATTGTGGCCTCCACAAGGGCTCCACTGTAGTGTATGTGGCACACCCCTGCCCACTCTGGCTCCTCTCAGTTCCATTCCTTGATGAAAGTGATGAGTCACCAACAGACCTCTCTCTTGAATCCCACCCTGCAATCTGGCCTGCTGACCTTACCAGCAGGCATATGTGTAAGGCAGGTGGGGCAGGGTATGAAGATCAGCCTTGGCCCATTCAGCTTGAGATGTCCTGCTTCAGAGAAGGGACCTAGTTCCCAGGTGGGAAGTTAAGAGACCTCAGGCACTTGAGACCTGGGGCAAGTAATTGGGTCACAAACATGCACCCCCTGCCCTTATTTATCATGGCTACTCCCCTCACTCAGAGTTTGAGTGGAGGGCACCTGGATGCCTGGACCAGGTACACTGGGGCCACTTGGAGAACAGACCAAGGTGGCCGTGCAAGAATGGCCAGGGTGGGGATGGGGGTGACAGGGATCACCAAATCTGTGGGACTTTCACAATGCCCAGAATAAATTTGAGCCCACAGAGGTTTGGCTCCTCTCCTTGGCAACACTGAGTGCTCTCGGGATGTTTATCTGTAGTCTTTATGCTCCACAGCAAGGCAGTGTCATGCTCTGAGTCCTTAGTGTCCAACACAGGGCCATGACCAAGGGTAAACACACAGAAAATGGGAGGCTAGCTAACCCCCATGAGCCCTTCAGGTCTGACTCAGGCACCTCCTTGAGAAGTCTTTCTTCCTTGACACGCTCTTCCATTGTCTCTGTGCCGCTCACACCAGTCCCCATAGCCGTGATGCTCTTTGTAGTGGGCTCAAAGAACATTGGTCAAATGAATGGAAGCTTGCTTGCAGGTTGACTCTCCTCTAAGCAGTTGGGTTGGTCCAGCACATTCTGTCTGGAATTCTTTCCTCTTCATTCACCTGCTCAATTTATTACAATAAGGGGTTACTAGATGTTACATATACTCACTTACTGAGCTCAAGGGTCACCTCCCCCAGATGGCCTTTCTGGCCCTCCCCTTTAGATGTTCATCCTCTCCATGGTCACCACACCTAGATGGACTCTTCAGCCCTAGAGCAAGATGGCCCCTTGGCCACAGGAACTCGACCTGATTCATCTCTCTGTGGCCATCTCCTGAAAGTGCTTGGCAATACCAGCAGAAAGCATTATCTCTAGGGCAGAGAGATTCTGGTCGGGATCCCAGCTCTGCCACCTGAGAGTTCGGGCAAGTTCCTTTTTATTAGTTTGCTGCCTAGTGTAACGGCTAGCTGAGAAGTCCAGAAACAAGGTTCAAAACTACCTGAGTATCCAGGATAGTCATTATGCTCTCAGCCCTATGGAGAGGAACAACGTAGGACAGGGCCTTTAATACCTGGTATTTGGTAGTCCAGGTACCTGGGCTCAGTGAGGGGAGGAGGGGAAGTTACAATAGGGCTTGTCCTTCTCTGTTCTCCACCCCCAAATCACCTAGAAAACAGAGCCTAAAACAAGAACTAATTACTGATGTTTTATTTGAGAATTGCAAACCCAGGGCACTAAGTAAGAAAAGGGAAGCAAGGCGAGGAAAAACTGGTGGTAATGCAAAGTGATAGCAGTTGGGTCTTGCTTCTGGACAAGCCTTGAGGAAACACCCTAGGTAGGTGTGCCCATTGGTTACATGGGAAGTCTCCCCCTTGGCTGTACAGTTTGGAGACACAGTGCCTTGTAGCAATTGAAGAAAGGGAGGGAGGAAGGAATTTATCTGCTTGACTCTCTCCCATATTCCATTAGTCAAATGTTATTCCAGGAGCAGTAACTCCCTCACACTTCTGGGTTGTTAATGGCAATTTGAGATGCCAGATCCCATGCCCTGCAGAGGGGCATTCCATGCGAGTCTGGAAGCTGTAGGACAAGACAATCTCTGGGCTTATGGCTGATGAATGCCAGAGAGAATCTGATTTGGTACATAAGTGTCCCAAGCAGTCCAATACTTTTTTTCTCATTTACCAGAAGAGGAAACATGGCAAAGTAATCAAGGACCTTTCCCAAGGTCACATGGCTAATAGATGGTAAATTCAGGATTTGAACATAGTCTGGGTCTGGAAACTATAAAAGACGAAGATAAAGAAGTCGAATTTTATGTAGCAGGCAAAGGAGAGTCACTAAAGGGTTTGGAGCTGGGGAGTGATAGAAGATAAAGAGCTTTTTGATAAAGCTTCCAATTTCTACTTTCCTCCATCTTCCCATGTGGCTAAACTTGAGAGAAGTAGGTGGCCCCAGAGATGTGAGGGCATACAAGACAGTTTTTGAGGAGTCTCTGACTGGGTCCAGAGATCATATAGGCTTTAACACCACCTCATGATCTTTCTCTGTCTTCATCTAAGCCTACACCTACCAGAGACTAGCTGGTCAGAGGCAGGCAGGATCTGGGAGGAGAAGCCAAACTAAAGAGAAGAGATTGACCTAAAGAAGGAGCAGGAGGACCAGCCATTTTCCCATTGTTGGCCTGTGGGTCTGGGGATCCTGGCATCCGCAGATGAGTCCTTTGGTGTTGTCTGAGATGATCAGATCTCATGAACTGTCGGCCGCACCGATCACATCTATATGGTCGATATCTGGTGTGTATCCGCATATGTCGTCCAAGCTCATCGGAACGGAAGAAAGACCATGTGCAGCCTTCCCACACGCATTTATAAGGCCTCTCACCTGGGGGTAGGGGTGACAAGAGACAGAAGAAAGTAAGTTGAAGAATAAGTCACCAGGTGCATAGGAAGGGGTCTCACTCTATGAGGAAGAGTAGTCGAGGCTGAGAAACCAAAAGAACCCCATAGGAAAGGAATGAGGAGGGAACACAATCAGCAGTCCCCATCATCTTGGTACAGTCACACTGGACCATGGGAAAGCAAACTGGTGGGGCCAATATAGCTTGAGCCCAAACTTGAAAGATGACAAGCTAACCCCAAGCCATGACAAACCGATGGCCCAGTGCAAATCTAAAGCCCAGAGACTCCCCCACCCCACCCAACCTTACCCCTCCTTTCTGACACCTCTTTCACCTGTGTGTTTGCGTTGGTGACTCACAAGGTGGGAGCGCTTAGTATAAGCTTTTCCACAGTTCTCATATTGGCAGGAGTAAGGCCTTGAAACTGGGGATCTCCTGGGGGCCCTTTCCTGGGCCTTGGAGTTCCGTTCCACTCTCTGTGGAGCTTGTATAGGCTGCTTGGGTAGCAAGGAGTCTTCCTGGGAGGCTGGCTGGCTCATGAGATGGTCCTGGGATTTTAAAGCCTGAAATGATGGGGACCCAGCTGGTTGCATCCCAAAGTTATGATGATCTCTAGGGGGCAACATCTGAGCCAAAGAAGGGAGCATTGCCTGGACCTCAGACGTGGTTGGGGCCAATGACATTGTAGGTGTTAAAGAGTCTCTATCAGGAGGTACCGCTTGGGGGGCAGAATAAGGCATTGTGGGTGCACTGATGTGGGGCATCATTGAGATTCTATTGGGAGCTGAGACTGGCGGCCCACTGGAGGGCATCTTTAGAGTCCTACAAAATGTCATGGCCACCCCTGGAATACTGGGTTCTCCTAAGGCCATCATCTGGGGTCCCTTGAAAACCATCATTCCTGGCTGGGAAGGAGACATCCCATCACAGTAAGTCATCTGGGAAGGAGCATGAATCACTTGGGAGCTGTAGCTCACGCCATCCTCTGGCAGCGACATATTGAACTGTGGCCCCAGATCACTTGCATTCTGTCTGGGTGCCTCAGCCAAGGCCAAGGGGATCCTCTCCAGCTGTGTGCACTGAGGGAAGTGTTGCATGCCTGACGGGTCATCATTCGAAGAGGTATGCACTCCACTTCCAGGAGATGGACACATGTCCAAGATGGACATGGACGTCTCGGTATCCTTGAAGAAAGAGAATCAGGTGAAATTCACTGTAGTTCAAATTCCAGTTCCACTATCTCCAGACCTCACCCTCCAATATATCTTGCCTAAATTATCCTGCCTCCGAGCCATTCTCCAAGTTGGGCTTTCTAAGATGCAGGTCTGGCTGATAAGAGCACAGTGGAAGCCTAGATGTGCCTCATGCCATTTTTTCCTCCTTGGCACGTTTTTGCTTATCTCATAAAAAGCAACTAAGAAGGCAAATAAAATATTCCACAACCTATACCTTCAGCAAAACCAAGAAAACCCTGGAAGATTATATTTCAGTGTGAGGGTGAAAGAACATCCAACACCAGCATAAGAAAGCCACGCGGGGCGGGGGGTGGGGGGTGCACCTGGGTGGCTCGTTTGGTTAAGCATCCGACTTAGGCTCAGGTCAGATCTCACGGTTCATGGGTTCAAGCCCGCATCGGGCTCTGTGCTGACAGCTCAGAGCCTGGAGTCTGTTTCGGATTCTATGTCTCCCTCTCTCTGCCCCTCCCCCACTCATGCTCTCTCTCTGTCAAAAATAAATAAACTATTTTAAAAAATTAAAGAAAGAAAGAAAGAAATCCACAGGGGCAATCAGTTGGTTAAGTGGTTAACCATCTGACTTCTGCTCAGGTCACAATCTCATAGTTCGTGGATTCAAGCCCGATGTTAGGCTCTGTGCTGACAGCTCAGAGCCTGAAGCCTATTTCAGATTTGTGTCTCCCTCTCTCTCTCTGCCTCTCTCCTGCTCGCTCTCTGTCTCTTTCAAGAATAAATAAACATTAAATTTTTTTTTTAAAGAAAGCCACGAAGTTTCAGATGGGTTATGGCTTTAGCACAACTTAGAAACCATCTGCAAATATTTACCTACAGAAGAGGCTCTCACCTGAGTTGGACCTGCTGTAGACAAGTCTGAGATCAAGCATTGGAGGAAGTAAGGAAAAGAGGCATACTTTCAACAAGAGTGGGGGACTGGCTTGGAAGTCCAAGGAAGTATATCCTGATGACTGACTGGTGTGAAAGAAAGAAAGGAAGAGACTGGTTGTAGAAATAGGACAGGATCCAAGAACCATATTTTTTAAAGCTGCCCATTACTGTAACATTGGAGAGAGTTCTTGAGCTGAGAAACTGGAAAAGCAACCCCACCATCTCCCATCTATTCCTCTACTGGGACAGTCCAGAAAAAAACCAATTTATTCAAATATTAAAACCAAAGTGTAAGTAAAAAATGCAGTGTCCATAAAAGACACTCAAACACCAAAACAGAAATAAGTGATTATAATTTCTCAAAAAGGAAAGAAAATTCAGAGAAAAATGCTGCCACAGGTCAGGGAAAAATGAGCAACATTCAAACCCACATACAAAGAAAGCAAACTTAAAAAGCAATTTCAGCATTTACACCAATTACAGAAACATCACAGAGCAGAAAAGAGGAATTCAAAGAAGTTATGTACAGATAATAGACTACAAGTTATATTGGGGGGGAGGGGACAATGATAAGGGACATTGGAAGAGCTGCTATGGTGGTGGCAAGGTCTCAGGTCTTCACTTTGTAATAATTCATTAAGCTGTACACTTACTTATATTCACTTTTCTGTTTGAGTGTTACTTTTCATGATTAAAATAGCTTTAAAATAATATTGTGAGAAATCAGGATTTTCATAAAATGAAAAATTATATTATAAAAACCAGAGAAGTAAAAATAATGCTGAATTTAAACAGGAAATATTCTACACAATGTCCCTCTTAAGAAGGGAATTTAAGGACACCTGGATGCCTTAGTCGGTTAAGAATCCAACTTTGGCTCAGGTCACGATCTCTCAGTTTGTGAATTTGAGCCCCACATTGGGCTCTGTCGTGACACTGCGGAGCCTGCTTGGGTCCTCTGTCTGTCTCTCTGTCTCTCTCTCTTTCTCTGTCCCTCTTTCACTCACGTGTGTACACCCTCTCTTTCTCAAAAATAAAGATTAAAAAAAATAATAAAAGAGAATTTATAGTGTAAATGCTTATAATTTTAAAAAAATCTCAAATCAACAACCTAGCTTTACACCTTAAAGAACTGGAAAAAAACGAACTAACCCCAAAGCTAGCATAAGGAAGAAAATATTAAAAACATATCAAAGAAACCAAAAGTTGGTTCTTTGGAGAGATTAACAAAATTACCAAACCTTTAGCTAGATTGACCAAGAAAAATGTGTAAGGACATTACTACCAATCTTACAGAAATGAAAAAGATTATAAGAGCCCTATGAACAATTTTATGCCAACAGTTTGGATAACCTAAATAAAATAGATAAATTCCCAAAAAGACAAAACCTACCGACACTGACTCATGAAGAAAAAGAAAATCCGTACAGACCTGTGACTAGTAAAGAGATTGAATCAGTAATCAAAAGCCTCCAGGACCAAGAAAAAGCCTGAATTTGATGGCTTCGTGGTGAATCCTAAACATTTCAATATAAATGCTTCTCAAATTCTTACAAAAAAATGAAGAGGAAGGAATACTTGCTAACTCATTCTAGCATTGTCTTGATACCAAAGCTAGACAAACTCATCACACAAGTAAAGCAAACAATAGACCAACATCTTTCATGAAGATAGATACCCCCAAAAAAAATCCTCAAAAAAAAAATTAGCAAACCAAATCTACCAGCATATGAGGCAGATTATACAATATGACCAAGTGGGATTTATCCCAAGAATGCAGCATCTGAAAACCAAAGTAAAATAGAGGGGGGGGAAGCAGAAAAAGAACTTGAAACAATCCGATCAAGGATGCCTTTTTTTACCATTTTTACTTAACATTGAATTAGAAGTCCTAACCAGAACAATTAGATAAGTAAAGGCATCCATACTGGAAAAGTAAAACTATCTGTTCTCAGATGCTATGGTTTTATATGCAGAAAATTCTAAGGATTACACACACACACACCTGTTAGAACTAATAAACAAATTCAGCAAAAGTAGCAGGATATTCAAATTCAACAAACAAAAATCAATTGTTTCTATACAATGACAGCAAACTATCTGTAAAGGAAATTAGAAAAACAATTCAATTTACAATAGCATCAAAAAGAAATACTTAGAAATAACTAAGATGGTTAATTTAATCACTGAAAACTACAAAAAACATTACTGAAAGAAATCAAAAACATAATAAATGGAGAGAACATCTTAATGTTCATGGATTGGAAGACTTTTAAGAGTTATGATGTCAATGCTACCCAACGCAATCCCTACCAAAATCCCAATTTGCAAGAGTAGAAAAATCGACTCCCTGTAAAGTTCATATGGAACACTTAAAGGGAACCCCAAAAAGCCAAGTACAGTCTTTTAAAAAGAACAAAATTGGAAAATTTACACTTCCTGATTCAAAATTTACTGCAAAGCTACAGGCATCAAAACAGTGTATTCTTGGCATTGGTGCACCTGGGTGGCTCATTGGTCAAACGTTCGAATCTTGATTCTGGCTCAGGTCATGATCTCATGGTTGTGAGATTAAACCCAGTGTCTGGGCTCTGGGCTGACAGCATGGAGACTGGGATTCTCTCTCCCTCTCTCTCTGCTCCTTCCCTGCTTGTGTGCACACAGATGCACACATGTGCTCTCTCTCTCTCTCTGTCATAATAAATTTAAATTAAAAAAAAATTAAATTAAAAGAACCAAAAACAACAAGAAAAACAATGTAATATTGGCATTAAGTATAGACCTATTCGCTAACAGGAAGGAATAGAGCCCAGATAACACCCCCACCCATGTAGTCAAATGATTTTCAATAAGGGTGCCAATTCCATTTAAGGGAGGAAAGGAGGACAGCCTTTTCAATAAAGGGTGCTGGTATAACTGGATATCCACATGCAAAAGAATGGAATGGTCCTTATTTAATACCACACACAAAAATTCAAAATGGGTGAAAGACCCAAACATTGGAGCTAAACTAAAACTCTCAGAATAGGGGAAACGTTTCATGACAATGGATTTGGCAATGATTCTTCGGATACGACACTAAAGGCACAAGCAACAAAAGAAAAAAGAGACAAAGTTGGGCTTCATCAAATTAAAACCCTTTGTGCATCAAAAGACACCACCAACAGAATATAAAGGCAACCCACAGAATGGGATAAAATATTTGCAAATCACATATCTTTTTTGTATATAAATTTTTTCAATGTTTATTTTTGAGAGAGAGAGACAGAGTGCAAGCAGGGGAGGGGCAGAGAGAGAGGTAGGTACAGAATCTGAAGCAGTCTCCAGGCTCTGACTGTCAGTACAGAGTCCAACGTGGGCCTCGAACTCATGGACATCAAGATCATGACCCGAAGCAAAGTCAGACACTTAACCAACTGAGCCACCCAGGCACCTCACAAATCACATATCTAATAGAGACTTCATCCAGAAAATATGGAGAGCTCCTAAAACTTAACATAAAAACAACCCAATTCAAAAATGGCCAAAGGACTTAGATAAACAAATGGATAGTAGACAAATGAAAGATGTTCAACATAACTAATCATTAGGGAAGTGCAAATAAAATCCACAATGTGATATCACTTCAAACCCCCTTAAAATGATTGTTATCAAAACAAACACAAAAATAAAAACAAAAAACCAAACCCAAAGTGTTGGCAAGATATGGAGAAATTGGAAGCTTGTACACTGATGGTAGGAATGTAAAATGGTGCAGCCACTGTGGAAAACAATATGATAATCCCTCAACAAATTATACATAAAATTACCATATGATACAACAATTCTCCTTCTGGTATATACCTACAAGAACTAAAAGCAGGGACTGAAATACATATCTGTACACCCATGTTCAGAGCAGCATCATTCAGGGTAGCCAAAATGTGGAAGCAACCCAAGTATCCATTTACAGATGAATGGATAAACAAATCGTGGCATACACATACATTGGAATATTATTGAGCTTTAAAAAAAAGGAGGGGTGCCTGGGTGGCTCAGTGGGTTTTCATCTCAGTTCAATATCATCTCATGGTTCTGCAATCAAGCCAGCAATAAGGCTCTGTGCTGACATGGAGAAGCCTGCTTGGGATTCTCTCTCCTCCTCTGCCCCTCTCCAGCTCACGCGGGCATTCGTGTGTGTGCTCTTTCTCAAAATAAACATGTACAAAAAAGAAAAAAAAGGAAATCCTGACACATATTCAACATGAATGAGCCTGGGAGACATCAAGCTAAGTAAAATAAGCTAGTCACAAATGGACAAAGAATGTATGATTCCATCTATATGAGGGATTTTAAGAAGTCAAAGAAATAGACCTGGTGGTCTAGTTGTTAGGATTCGGAGCTCTCAAAGAGAAAGTAAAATTGTGGTTGCCTGGTGGGATTTGGAGTAGAGGTGGGGGATGGAATTAGGAAGTTACTTTTTATTGGTTAAAGAGCCTCAGTTTAGGAAGCTGAAAAAAAGCTGTGGAGATTAATAGTGGTGATGGCTGCACAGTAATGTGAATATGATTAACGTTACTAACTATACATTTAAACATGGTTATGATATTTTTATTATGTAGATTTTACCACACTTTCTTTAAATGTCTAAAAAAGGACACAGAAGGGGTTCCTACTGGCCAAATTTGTGACAGTTTGAGAATCAAAAAGAATAACGACTGTTGGTTGTAACAGAAGCTTTGAACATTGTGAATTGAAGTGAAAGACTTAAGTGTTTATTATCTTTCCGGGAGGAAACTTCTTTCAAAATCACAAAAAGAGTCCAGTTGTTTAAGAAAAACCCTATTTTACAGAAGAATGCACACTAATAAATGCAGAAGGAATGGTGGGATTGGAAAATCATTAGTTTACAACTCTTAATGAAACTTTTAAGGAAAAATTAATATTTGGTTGACACCAGCAGGTAGATGGGGCACTGGACATGCTGGACATGACATTTGGATGTGTCCAAGGTAACATAACATGGATTACTTTCTGACCACAAGGCTAAATCTTAGGTTTGAAGAGATCAATCAGGCTTTTCACTACCTCAATTCTAACGTCACCCAAATGTGGAAAGCCAGATATGTCTTCTGATGAAGATGAAGCCTATTGTACCTATGAGGCATTCTTACCAATGATCTGGAATCCAATTAGCACTATGAGGCCTAACTCCAATCTAGAGGTGATATAAGAGATAGAATGTCAAGCTAGGTTATACCATGAGAAAACAACCTGATAAATCCAGAAGAAGGATTTGTCTATAAGACAAATGAGGATCATGAAAAATGGAAAGGCAGTCAGTAAAAAAGAAAACTATTCTAATTTCAAAGAAACTCAAGAGATGTAATAACCAGATGCAGTGTATGGTCTTCAATTGGATCCTGTTTGGACATATCAGCATTAAAGACATTTTAGGGACTACTAGGGGAATTTGAACAAGAATCATATTTAAGATTATATTAAGAAATTATAATTTTGGTCTTCGCTGTAAAACAAAAACTATCTTCGCTGTAAAAAAAACTGTCTTCGCTGTAAAAAAAAAAAGAAATTATAATTTTGGTAGGTTTGAAAAGGTTTTGACTGTGGAAGAAAACGTTATTTTTATTCTTTTAAAATATTTATTTTTGAGAAATAGAGTGCACGAGAGAGAAGGGTAACAGCAAAGAGAGAAGGAGAGAGAGAATCCCAAGCAGTCTCCACCCTGTCAGCTTAGAGCCCGATGTGGGGCTCAAACACACAAATTGTGAGATCATGACCTGAGCCGAAATCAAGAGTCAGACGCTCAACAGACTGAGCCACGCAGGTGCCCTGAAAATAATTTTTTTACCCCTAGAAGGGTTGAGGAGATCCTCTCTTGTTTTATTTACCACTATATGAAACTAGCATAAAGTAGGCACATAATAGGACCCAGATGACTGCCTATTGGATGCGTATTTCTGGGGTTCTCTGCCCCTTTCTCCTTCCTCTCTGTGAAGGCCCTCTTTCATTTTCCTGATCCTTCACAGGCAAATTTCTTTGGAGATGTCTAAAAAATACACTTTACCACTATCTTGCCTTATTATTCTCAAATGCAGTCTGGCCCCCCTCTCTCCATAGAAATAGCTTTCATAAAGGTCATTGTTGGGGGCACCTGGGTGGCTCAGTTGGTTAAGCGTCCCACTTCGACTCAGGTCATGATCTCACAGTTCGTGAGTTTGAGCCCCGCGTCAGGCACTGTGCTGACAGCTCAGAGCCTGGAGCCTGCTTCCGATTCTGTGTCTCCCTCTCGCTCTGCCCCTCCCCTACCCGCACTCTCTCTCTCTCTCTCAGAAAGAAAACATTTTTAAAAAATATTTTAAAAAATAAATAAATAAAATAATAAAGGTCATCAATGACTTTCATAGTCACTACTAAGTCCAAACACTTGCCGGATCCCTTCTTGTTGACCTCTCAGGAGCTCCCAAGACTACTGGCCACACTCTTCTTGAAATGTTTTCCTCCCTTGGGACTCAGGAACACATTTGTCACACTTGCTTGGTTTTTCTCCTTCCTCCTCCCTGGTCTTCCATCCTCCTCAGTCTCCTCTACTGGTTTCCCTCACCTACAAATTTCTAGGCAATCTTTCTCATGCTAATGATCCATCTTAGTTTTTATTCCACTTGTTCTTAAACCAGTAGCTCCAGGGCAGACTTCTCCTGAATCTTCCAGCCGCCTAATGCTCAGTCCATTTGGATAGCCCAAAGGCACTTCAACGGACTGTATCTAAAACTCCCATTCATTCTACTCACCCAGCCACAGGGGTTAAACAACAACAACAAGCCGGTTCCCTCTCATCCTTTGCCTTCTCAGAAAATGACACCATTCTTCCCCTACCATGCAAGCCAGAAATCTGGTAAGGTGTCCTGGATGGCTCCTTCACCACCTAGATCTAAGTAATTACCAATGCTTGCAGTGTCTACCTCCAAAACATGTCCAGGGTCTATTCGGTTTTCTGTCTCCACTCTCACCTCCCTAGTTAGGCTGCCATTTTTTTTTTTAAATGTTTTATTTATTTCTAGGAGAGAGAGAGAGAGAGACAGCGTGAGCAGGGGAGGGTCAGAGAGAGAGGGAGTCACAGACTGAAACAGGCTCCAGGCTCTGAACTGGCAGTCAACACAGAGCCCGACGCGGGGCTCGAACCCACGAACCGCGAGATCATGACCTAAGCGAAAGTCGGACACCCAACGACTAAGCCACCCAGGCGCCCCTTGGCTGCCATTTTAGTTCTCACTTGGATTATCACAATACCTTTCTAACTATTGCCTTGAATTTGCCCACCTCCACCAGGGCACTCTATAAAAAATGCAAATCTAATCATGACTGATCACATTTAAATTCCTCAGTGGCTTCCTACTGGTTGAAACCCCTGCATGATTCAGTAAGGTCGGGGAATCCCTGACTCCCTCCCCTTGGGCCACGCTCTCATCACTCTCTTGGTCTTGGTCTCTGTCCATCTTTCATTTCCTCCAGGGTGAAGGCGTACAGTCTCTGGTCTCAGGCCCTGCAAACCCTTGACCTAACCAGTTTCTCAGTCCCACCTCAAATCCTCAGCTGTCTTCTCAACCTCCTAAATCAACTCAAACACTTCTGCTGTTTGTTCCTGTGACACCTGTTCTCCTTCATAGCAATTTGTACACTTTCAATCATTCAGCGATTTATTAATAAAATGGTACAATATCTTATAGTAAGCTCACCATGGTATTCCCAGGGTCTTGGCAAAGTATTGCCACTTAGTGATTTCTTCCTTCTTGCCTGCTCCCCACTGACTTCCTAACTTTGTCTTCTTTCCTGGATACTCAAGTCCCTCGACAAAACGTTACCTGGAACTTTTTTTTTTTTTTTTTTAAACCCCTCCACCTCCAAGCATCCAGCAGAGGTGCTAATGCTTGGTGGATATTAATTGTATAAACGACACGTGACTTGTGTCCTCGATCTCCCACCCCCTCTTCCCTTCCCAACCCCGTCCCTCACACTTCTGATACGCCAGAAATTTTCCCTCCACCGCCAGCTTGCATTTATCCCACCCCGAGTTCCCCACGCCCGCCCCAGTGCGGATTTCTGGACTCACCTGCACGAGCTGGTGCTGAGCCTCCTGCCACTGGCTCAGCCTCTCAGCCTCCTGCCCCATCTCCTCCTGGGATGGGCTGCACATCAGGACTGTGTGCGGCTACAGACCCTCACCAGAGCACAGCTGATACGCGACGCCACGGGGTTGCAGGTCGGGTGTCCACGACACAATCAGTCACCGCGCTCCGCTTCTACCTACCAAGGCGCCGGGGGGCGGAGCCAAGGGGCGCACCCACCGACACACCCATCAGCAGCTGCCCCGCCCCGCTCCAGCGGGCACCTGGGTCCAGCCCTGGGACCTCAAACCTTCACTGTATCTTGTATCTTATGTCTGCCCCACCCCACTTACCCCATCCACTCTTCAGTCTGAGCATCTCTGTTAAGCCCAAGTAGGGACAAGGACACCAGACTCCAGGCCTTGTGGAGTCTCAAGAGCGGAAAAACCAAGGAAGCCTGCTGGAGGCAGAGGCCAATAAGGGTGTAGGAGACAGGAGAGCCTCCACCTCCCCCCCCCCCCCCCCCCGGTCAGGGTTCTTCCCATAAGCTCCTGGAGGCCTGGGTCTTCTCTGCTATAGACCAGGTACCCCTGTCTCGTGTGTAGAAACTGAATCCTAGGAGCTCCGAGGCACAGTGTCTTTACGCCAGGAGACTTACTGGGTACCTCCTGTGTGTCGGCACTGTTCTGGGGGACTAGGGATGCAATGGCAGACAAGACAGAATCAAGGATCTTTGCCCTCAAGGAATTTTCATCCGAAATGGGCAGACAAATGAATATAGGGAAGCCAATAGTTAACAGAATTTTCTTTGGTGTTGAGTGCCACGGAGAAAACAGAACAGGAAGATGTGAGCTGAGTACTAAGTGGCTGAAAGGAACCGCCCCATAGGAAAATTAGAAAGATCTGAGGCAAAAAGAGATTGGCATGCTAGAGGAATCACGCGGGGACTGGGGGACCTCCACCATGTGAGCAAAGGAGAGGGTGGAATGACATGATGGGGATGGTTTTAGAGACCATGGACAGCAGTTTGAACTTTATTCAAAGTGTGATAGGAAGCTACTGAAGGATTTTAAACAGGAAATTGATAGGATCTAAGTTTTAAAAATAATCATTTGTTTCCTTGGAGGCTTATGGCTTATAGTGGATGAGATCAAAGCAGGGACACCAGTTAGAAAGCTAAAGGAGCTCTCCAAGAAAGAGCTCTTAGTGTTTGGGGGGTGGGGGGGTGGTGACGACGATTAGAGGATATTCTAGAATTAAAAGAGACAGGACTTGGTAATGGATTGGAATGGTGAAGGGCTGGCAGAAAAGGAGGAATCAAAGATGACCCCTAGATTATTGGCTTGAGCAACCAAGTGCTGACTGTACCATTTGGTAATATAGAACGAGGAGGAGAGGAGCAGATTTGGAGACAGCTGAAAGAAGAATTCCATTTGCAACATGTTGGTTTTGAAGTGTCTATTACACATGCTCAGGGAAAGGTTAGGGCTGTGAATGTAAATGTGGGTGTTGTCAGCACAGAAGTGGTGGCTATAAGGCCATTAGAGTGAGTGATACCAATTAGGGAGCTGGGTAGAGAAAAGGACTGGGGACAGAACTTCAGCACCTCCTCCTCATAGGGTTCAGCAGAACAGAAAGTTCATGCAAGGAGACTGAGGAGTAACAGAGAAGTAGGGGGAAAGTCAGGAGATTATATTTCAAGAAGCCAAGAGAAGTATGCATTCAAAAGAGGGACTGTTCAGGCGCCTGAGTGGCTCAGTCGGTTAAGCCACAGATTCTTGATTTTGCCTCAGGTCAGGTCACGACCTCATGGTTCGTGAGATTGAACCCCTGAGTCAAGCTCTGAGCTGACAGGGTAGAGCTTACTTGGGAGTCTCTCTCTCCCTCTCCCTCTCTCTCCCACTCTGTTTAAAAAAATCAATTTTTTAAATATGTATTTATTTTTGAGACAGAGCATGAGCAGGGGAGGGGAAGAGAGAGAGGGAGACACAGAATCCAAAACAGGATCCAGGCTCTGAGCTGTCAACACAGAGTCTGACATGGGGCTTGAACTTGTCAACCACAAGATCATGACGTGAGCTGAAGTCAGACGCTCAACCACTCAACCGACAGAGCCACCCAGGTGCCCCTCTCTCTAAATCAAATAAGCCATTTAAAAAAATAAATAAATAAAAGAGGAACTGTTCAGGTACATTGAATGTTGCTAAGAACCAGTTAACTGCCTGTTGGATCTGACAAGAGGGAAGTCATCAGTGACTGACAAAAGCAATTGCAGAGGAGATAGAAGCCTGAGGGGAATGTGTGAGAAGAGAAGGCGAATTGATGTTGCTGGGACACGGAAACATTGTAAACAACTCTTTCAAAGAAGTTTTGCTTTAAGGGCGCCTGGCTGGCTGAATCAGTGGAGTCTGGGACTCTTGAACCAAAACAGCTAAATTGTACCCCTGATGTAATATTTATTTTCCTGATTCACCTTTCATTTTAAAACAGCTAACAATTTCTAAAGAATAAGTTTCCAGGGGCGCCTGGGTGGCTCAGTCGGTTAAGTATCCAAGTTCAGCTCAGGTCATGATCAGGTCATGGGTTGGAACCCTGCATACGGTTTTGTGCTGACAGCTCAGAGCCTGGAGTTTGCTTCAGATTCTGTGTCTCCCTCTGTCTCTCTGCCTCTCCCCTGCTCATGCTCTGTCTCTCTCTTTCAAAAATAAACGTTAAAAATTTTTTTAAAAGGTTAAGTTTCCATTTAAAAAATATGATTCCCATTCAGTAAAAGATCTCATGTATGAATTAAAATTTGTACTTAACCAAGCAAAAATATTTTGGCTCTCATTTTATTTCACTGTTCTCAATTTTAACACAAAATTCCAACTGATTACATTGAAGGACAAAATTGAAGTAAATCAAGTTCTGTTTCCTTGCCTTTATAATCATTGGCTGTAAATCTTTTGAAGCTATCATGTAAACAGGCATATCTAATACCACAAGGGTTGGAGGCATGACCCATGCCTAGAGTTCCAAACACATAGGACTGAGCATTCTCTTAAGTAACTTCCACATCAAACGCAATTTTATTAAAAGTTCTGGAATAAAATTATGCTAATGTAAGCTTACATGATTTTTGTGTTTTTTTTCTCTTTTTATCAACATATAACTGACATATAACATTATATTAGTTTCAAAACATAATGTTTTGATATTTGTATATATCACAAAGTGATTACCACAAGAAGTCTAATTAACACCCATCATTCCATTACAATTTTTATCTTGTGATGAGAACGACAAAATCTACTCTCAACAACTTTCAAATATACAGTACAGTAGGGTTGCCTAGGTGGCTCACTTGGTTAAACATCCAACTTCTGCTTAGCTCATGGTCTCACCGTTCCTGAGTTCAAGCCCCACATTGGGCTCTGGGCTGACAGCTCAGAGCCTGAAGCCTGTTTCAGATTGTTTCCCTCCCCTCTCCCTGCCCCTCCTCGCACTCTCTCTTTCTCTATCAAAAAATAAATAAACAGGGGGGCCTGGGTGGCTTAGTCGGTTAAGCATCCGACTTTCGCTTAGGTCATGATCTTGCGGTTCGTGGGTTCGGGCCCCGCAACGGGCTCTGTGCTGCCTGCCAGCTCAGATCCTGGAGCCTGTTTCAGTCTGTGACTCCCTCTCTCTCTGACCCTCCCCTGCTCATGCTGTCTCTCTATCTCTCCTAGAAATAAATAAAAAATAAAAAATAAAAAATAAAAAATAAATAAATAAATAAATAAACATTAAAAAAATAATTTAAAAAATATATATAATGCAGTAGTATTAACTATAGTCACCATGCTGTATCTTACATCCCTAGGACTTTTTTATCTTACAACTGGAAGTATGTACCTTTTGACCACCTTCACCCATTCTCCCCACCCCCTTCCTTATTCGCTTCCCCCACTACCCAACTTCTGACAACAACCAATCTGTTCTTTGTAACTGAGTTCAGTGCTTTGTTTTGTTTTGTTTTGTTTAGAATCCACATGAGTGAGATCCTATCGTATTTGTCTTTTTCCGCCTGACTTATTTCATTTACATAATGCCCAAGGTCCATCCATGTTGTCACAAATAGTAAGATTTCCTTCTTTTTTATGGATGAATAATATTCCATTGTATGTATATGTATATGCGTTGGCTGTACATGTATATTCAAGGCAGTGACCGACATTTTGTAAACTTTCTGGTATTTTTTTCCTGTGTACAAATGTATAAGTTAGGTCTCAGTTTTTGTGCTTTAAATAATAACAAGATATTTTCAGGCAAAAAAAAAAAAAAAAGTCAGGAAATGAGGCACCTGGGTGGCTCAGTCAGTCAAATATCTGACTCTCGACAGCTCAGATCTTGATCTCAGGGTCATGAGTTCAAGCCCCTGAGTTGGGCTCCATGCTGGGTGTGGAAACTACTTTAAAAAGTCAGGAAAATTTTCTAAATGCATCATCTGGTTCAGAGGTGGAATCTAAAGGCAGGGCCTGGGCTCTGGTTCTGAGATTTTGGAATGTGTGATTTAATTTACCTAATTCTTACTTTCTTTATTAGAAACCAGGGTGGTAGGGTTCCCTCCCTAAGGAAAGAAAAACAACAACAACAACAACAAACAAAAACAAAAAAACCCAACTCAAGGTAAGTTGGCTATGCATGCACGTGGCAACATCCCTCCTGACCTTGTAACATGAGACCACTTAATCAGACTGCATGTTTGCGTGTGTTACCATGTATGGGAGACAAAGAAGTAGAAAATATACTTAAAAACTAGGCCACATGGTGTTTGGGGGCTTAGTTCTTTGGGTAGAACCCATCTGATCAGTGCTGGCACTAATACAGTTGCTTCTTGGGTAGAAAAGCCTCCGTGTCACGACTCTCTGTGAGAATCCTGCTACACCAGGAACTGAGGGGTGCCTGGCTGACTCAGTTGGTAGAACATAGGACTCTTGATCTCAGGGTTATAAATTCAAGCCCCAAGTTGGATGTAGAGATTATCTAAAAATAAAATCTTCAAAACAGAAAGAAAGAAAGAAAGAAAGAAAGAAAGAAAGAAAGAAAGAAAGAAAGAAAGAAAGAAAGAAAGGAAGGAAGGAAGGAAGGAAGGAAAAGAAAGAAAGAAAGAAAGAAAGAAAGAAAGAAAGAAAGAAAGAAAGAAAGAAAGAAAGGGAGAAAGAAACCAGCACCTGGGAGGATTAGCTTTGTATTTATCAATGTTCCATTATTTCATTATCCTATCAACCTTCCCAAGGCCAGGCTGGGCAGGCTATAGCCAGCCCCACCCTTTAGCTTTTTAACTTAAAGCCTGTTTTTGTTGTGGACATCTAGAACCCCAGGGGCTTATGGGAAAGAGGCACTTACACTGGGAGTCCTGTCCCCTGCCACAGCCTCGAACGATACCCCATCCCCCCATCCTCTGCTGACTGTCCTAGAGGCATGCCCCCCTGGTTTCCTTATCATTCCTTAGAAACTGGGTCATTCTAGACCCCAGTCCTGAGTGGATGAACTGTGCCCCAACCCAGCTGACACCCGAGGCAGCTCTGATTCCTATGAGTACCCGTTACACACAACACAGCACGGTGCTAAATGCCAGGATCTGTTGTAGGCACTTCATGGCTTCTGTTCTACCACCTTACACATGTGGAAATGGATGCTGACTCAGAGAAAAGCAGTCCCTCAAACCTTAGGAAAGGGAATTCCCAAGCCATATGCTACAATGCCTCCAGAACTTGTTTCTCTGCTGGAAGCACCCTGCCCACTCATCGCTAGGGTGTCCCCAACCTGACTAACTCTTACCTGTCTTGCACCCCCTATAAGATAGCCTCTCCGCATACTCACACTGGGCTAGGTGCCTCCTTTCTGTTTCCACTGCCTTGGATCACCACATCCTGGCATAGATAACTAATTGCTTTTGCTGTTGACAACATAGTTTGTATTTATTTCTCCAGCATTTTCCTTTTCTGCCTTTCCTTCTCCCACTTTGGGGCACACATATACACACCCTGTTCTGTGTTTGCCTCTCTCTTCTGTGCTTCTCAAAGTGCAGTCCATGGAGGACCCTAGTTTGCAAACTGAACCAGTCTGCAACAGGATTAGTACAGAAGCTGAGAGGAACATTTAAAACTTTCATAGCAGTTTGGCAAGTTATTCTTGCGTAATGAATCTAATAATGAAAAGCTGGGGCTTGTATTTTGTATGTCCTTTATTTCATGTTATTTTCCTAGTAATTGGTTTTCATTGTGGTTTAGGAAAGAATCCACTCTTGAATGATTAGGGGTGGGAAAAAAGCTCCCTCACCAAGATAGTTTGAGAAACACTGGTTTATTTTTATTTCCCTGAGTTCTGGCATAAAATGGCATTGAATAAATGCAAAAGTAAATAATAAATGAATGTAGCTGACAAATGTGTCTATCCTCAGGTAATAGAATAAATGGGATTTGGTGCTGTCTTGGGTTGATGCTGGGGAAGATCAGGGGGTCAAGGGAAACTCCCAGGTGTTTACCTTGGGTTCTGGGAGGTTCCTGAGGCCATTCCCTAACATATAGGGTACATTGAAAGAGGACCAGAATCAGGACATTTAACAGATAATGAATTAATTTTTGACGAGATTGACTTTGAGGTTACCTATGAGATAGCCAAATAAGGATGTCCAGAAAGCAGACAGACATGTGGGCTAGTGGCCCAGGACCCAAAGTCAAAGCTGGAGGTGTAGATTTCCTAGTTGAAGCCATTAGAATACAGAATGGGAGGAAAAGTGGCTAAAGGCAAACCTCTGGGGCCTGGCGCAGTGTCTGGCACACGGACATGATGGTAATTCTTAGTCACATGAAGAGGTTGTTAGGACCTAAGTCCATTTCATTCCAAGCCCAAGCTCTCCTTCTTGTATTATAAATTTTTTAAACTTCATATTTTCCTGCTACCTCAACAGCCCCACAAATAGGCTGTGAGCCCCTTGTGCAGGATACCAGGTGTACCCGTGTGAGGAGGGTGGTGTCTGCCACATGCCTCCCTTCTCGCCCTGCCCTGACCTAGTGGTATTCACACACACCGATGGATCCCTTCCTGCCTTTTGTCTGTGTACTCCACCCTGACCCCCATAAAGGCATTAGCCCTTGCCCTCTGGGTTTCCCACCTGTTTGGTTGAGTGCACTCCCGTGGTGCTGCGCTCAGATGCCCCCGGCAGAGCACGTCTGCCTCCCGCTTGAGACCTTCCCTTTCCTACGCTTCTGTGTGGTTTCAGTCCCTCCAATGATAGAAAATCCCATTTTTTTTTTAAATGTTTTATTTATTTTTAGGAGAGAGAGAGAGAGACAGCGTGAGCAGGGGAGGGTCAGAGAGAGAGGGAGTCACAGACTGAAACAGGCTCCAGTCTCTGAACTGGCAGTCAGCACAGAGCCCGATGCGGGGCTCGAACCCACGAACCGTGAGATCATGACCCAAGCGAAAGTCGGACGCCTAACCGACTAAGCCACCCAGGCGCCCCTAGAAAATCCCATTTTAAGTAACATAATTATTCCTTACAACATACTTACTAAATGCTTTTGGCTTTTAATCTGCACAGCATTCTAACAGACACTGCTGGGGCTGGTAGTGGGGTGAGGAAGAAGACCGAAAAGGCAAGACTGGGAAACAGGAAAGCACAAGACAACGTAGAAAACATAGGAGAGCTTGAAAATTCAGCCATTAACTTGGAGGGTTGGCTGGCAGGGGTGGGAGGGGGGCGGTGCTGAGGTAGCTAGAGAAGAAAGCCAGAGCCAGATTTTGAAGGTACAGGCTTGGACTTCATTATAAGTCACAGAGAGATGCTTTCTGTCTGTTTCCTGACAGTGTAAAGAAGATAAGGACAAAGGTACAAGGAATGCACCAACTTAATTTTTTTAACGTTTATTTCTTTTTGAGAGAGAGGGAAAGAGAGAAAGTGTGAGCAGGGGAGGGGTAGAGACAGAAGGAGACACAGAATCTGAAGCAGGCTCCAGGCTTCAAGCTATCAGCACAGAGCCCAATGCAGGCCTCTCAGAGTCACAAGCTGCAAAATCATGACCTGAGCCGAAGTCAGAAGCTCAACACACTGCACCACCCAGGCTCTCCAGGGTTACGCCAATTTATAATAGTAAAAAAAAACTTGGAAATAACCTAAATATCTACTAATAAGAGAATAAAAACATTGTGTTATAGTCAAACAGTGGAATTCTAACTTCAGTCAGAATGAGTAAGAATGCCATGCATCTTCACAAATCTCAAAAATGCAATCTGCTAAATGTAATGGGGTATCCGGGGCTGGATCCCACAACAGGAAGAGGAGATTAGTGGGAAAACTAGTGAAACCTGTATAGAGTCTATACAGATAGACTGTATAATTATTTGCCCAGTTTAATTAGTAGGATTTTACCGGTATTTGTTTCTTGGCTTTGACAAATGTATCAGTTATGTACGATGCTAACATTGCAGAAAGCTGAGCGAAGGGTATACAGTAACTCTCTGTACTACCTTTGCAACTCTTCTGAAATTTAAAATTACTCCCAAATAGTTTGTAAAAATGTAAGCTGAAAGAAAAAAAAGCAAGTCTTTAAAATAAAAATATATAAAATAAAATAAAATAAAATAAAATAAAATAAAATAAAATAAAAATATAAAGGCTCAAAGAGAAAAAGGAGTTCATGAAATAGGGTAACATTTATAAAATAGTTTCCAAACATATAAAACAATACTAGATATGGTTTATGGATACATACATATGTAATAAAGATATAAAAACATTCACACGAATGAAAAATATCTTTTTCAAGATAATGGTTTCTAGGAGCAGGAGGGAGGAGAGAGTAAGGAGGCAGATCCAAGAGAAGTAGTTAGGGAATTTCAAAAATGTCTGTTTCTTCCTCTTTAAATATTGCCTCTGGGACAAATATTGTAAATGCTAAGATCTGACAAACCTAGGAGTCAGGTACACTGGTGTTCATTATTGTATTGTCTTCTATATGTTTTGATGTGTTATTTATTTATTTATTTATTTATTTATTTATTTATTTAAAGTAGGCGTGCTGCCCAGTGCAGAGACCATTGCTGGGCTTGAATTCATGACTCTAAGACAAGAACTGAGCTGAAATCAAGAATCAGGTGCTTTAAAAAAAAAAAAAAGTCAGATGCTTAACCGACTGAGCCACCACGGTGCCCTGTTTTGTTTTAGTTTAGTTTTGTTTTTTTTTTTTGAGAAAGGAAAAAAGACTACAAAGGCTTTCTGAATTGTCAAATTATATAACTATAGAGCATATTTTAATTTCTCAGTAATGTCATCTCAACCCTCCACCCCAGATCCATGCTAGTTCTGTCAAAGTAGAGTTTTTTATTTTTTCAAAGTAGAATTTTAAAAAAATTAACTCATGAATCAGATTGGGAAATCTGATTCTAAGAGCATTTAAGGAACAGAAATAATTTCATAGGAAGAGGAAACTTCAGTAAGTTTGTTAAATGAGAGACTATGAGAGAGTCATGGACTAAATGTTTGTGACATACACACACCCACTGCTGCCAAATTCGTATGTTGAAAGGGGATGGTATTAGGAGGTGAAGCTTTGGGGAGGTAATTAGGTCATCAGGCTCGAACCCTCATGAATGGGATTAGCGCCCTTATAAAAGACACTACAAAGAGCCCCCTCACTATGTTTCTGCCACATGAGGCTGCAATGAGAAGCTGGCAGTCTGCAATACAGAAGAGGGCTCTCCGTGGAAGCTGACCGTGCTGGCACCTGACCTCCGACTGCCAGCCTTCGGCACTGTGAGAAATACATTTCAGTTCTTTATGCGGCCCCCAGTCTGCAGTGCTTTATAATATCAGCCCGCACTATTGAAACTAGTTAATGCAGCCCAGGGAATTAAAACTGTAAGCCTGCCTTACATAAAATGCTGAAGGAAGTTCTTCAAGCTGAAATGAAAGGATGTTAATCAGTAACATGAAACCTCTGAAAGGAGATACCTGGGTGGCTCAGTCGATTCACCTTCATTTTAGCTCAGGTCATGATTCCAGGGTCATGAGATATAGCCCCATGTTGGGCTTTGCACTGAGCATGGAGCCCGTTTAAGATTCTCTCTACCTCTGCCCCTCTCTCTGGCTCATCCTCTCTCTCTCTCTCTCAAAATAAAAATTTTAGAGTAAACAAACAAATAAACAAAATTGGAGACTAACATTAAAAAAAGAACTTCTGAAAGTATAAAACATACTGGTAAAGGTAAGTATATAGTCAAATTCAGAATACTCTAAAACTGCAATGTGTTCATGTAGTAAGCACTTAATCTAGTATCAAATATTAGAAAGAATTGTAGCCACAATAATTTGTTAACCCACAATATAAAAAGAAATAAGTTGAGACATCAAAACAGAAAGCACAGGGAGGGAGTAAGGAGTAGAGTCTTTGTATGCAATCAAAGTTCAAGTCTTATCAGTGTAAAACAGGTTGATATATCTGTGAGATGTTTTGTTTAAGCCTCATGGTAACCAAAAGCAAAAACCTACAGTAAATGCACAAAAGAGAAAGAAATCAAAGCATAGGACTAGAGAAAAAGATAATTACAATTCACAAAGAGAGCAAGAGAGGAAGAAAGAAATAAAACAGCCAGAAAACAGTAAGATGGCATTATTAAGTTCTTATCTATCAATAATACTTTAAATGCAAATGGATTGATTTCTCCAGACAAAAGACAGAGGGTGGCTTAATGGATAAAAAATAAGACCAAACCATAGCTGCCTTCAAGAGACTCACTTCAGCTTTAAAGACATACATACGTTCAAAACAAAGGGATGGATAAAGATGTTCTATACAAATGGAAACTGAAAGAGAGAGTGGGGGTAGCTATACAACATCACACAAGGTCAACTTCAAGTCAAAATCTGTAACAACAGGGGCACCTAGCTGGCGCAGTCGAAAGAACATGCAACTTTTGATCTTGGGGTCATGAGTTCCAGCCCCACACTGGGTGTAGAGATTACTAAAAAAATAATAATAAGCTAAAACAAACAAAAAACCCAAAAACCTGTAACAAGAGATAAAGATCATTATATAATGATAAAGGGGTCAATTCATAAACAGGACATAACAATTATAAAAATACATGCATTCATCCAACACTGGAGCACCTTAAAACACTAAGCAAATACCAACAGATCTGAAGGGAGAAATAGGCAACAGTACAGTCACAGGAGAATTCAACACCCCGCTTTCAACAATAGATCCTCCAGACAGAAAACCAACAAGTAAACATCGAAGTTAAACTACAGGTTAGACCAAATGGAGCCAATAGACACATGCAAAACATTCCATCCAACAATACACAATACACAGAATACACACACACACATATTACATGGTATATGTATACTGTTACATGTAATTTATTATCATTATGTAATATCTTGTATATTATTCACTCATGAAAAAGGAAATCTTGCCATTTGCAACATGGATGGACCTTGAAACCATTAGGCTAAGTGAAATGAGGGAGTCAGAGAAAGACAAGTCCCATATGATCTTATTTATATGTGGAATCTACAAAAGCTAAACTAGAAACAGTAGAATGGTGGTTGCCAGGGCCTTGGCAAGTGGGGGGTGGGGAGAAATGGGGAGAAGTCAACTTGTCAAAGGGTACAAAGTTTCAGTTGTAAGATGGTTGAGTTCTGGGGATATAATGTATACCATGGTCACTATAGTTAACAATACCTAATTATATATTTAACAGTTACTAAGAGGGGCACCTGGGTGGCTCATTCAGTTAAGAGTCTGACTTTGGCTCAGCTGTGCTTACAGCTCAGAGCCTGGAGCCTGCTTCAAATTCTGTGTCTCCCTCTCTCTCTACCCTTTCCTTGCTTGCTCTCTGTCTCTCTTTCTCTCAAAAAATAAATAAACATTAAATAATTTCTTTTAATTGCTAAGAAAGTAAATCTTAATAAAGCAGACATACACACAAAAAGTAATTATGCGAGGTGATGGAGATGTTAATGCAACTGTGGTAATCATTTTGCAATATACATGAGTATCAAATTATCATGTTGTATACCTTAATCTTACACAATGTGCTGTATCAATTTTATCTCAATAAAGCTGGGGGAAAACAATCAAAAGTCTAAGAAAAGAAATAATAATGATAAAGGCAGAAATAATGAAGCAAAACAAGCATAAAATAAAGAAAAGCAACAGGCCCCAACTGATGTTTTGAAATTATTAATAAAATTGATGAATGCTGAGGCACCTGGCTGGCTCAGTTGGTGGAACATGTGGCTTTTGGTCTCAGGGTCGTGAGTTCAAGCCTCACACTGAGTGTAGAGATTGCTTAAATAAATAAACTTTAAAAAAATGATCAACCCTTGGAGAGACTAATCATGAAAAGATTATTTTATTTTATTTTTATTTCATTATTTTTTGTGTTATTTTATATGTGCAGTTAAGACTTAAAGAAATGAGGGGTGCCTGGGTGGCTCAGTCGGTTGGGCGTCCGACTTCGGCTCAGGTCATGATCTCACAGTTCATGGGTTCGAGCCCTGCATCGGGCTCTGTGCTGACAGCTAGCTCAGAGCCTGGAAACTGTTTTGGATTCTGTGTCTCCCTCTCTCTCTGACCCTCCCCTGCTCACGCTGTCTCTCTCTCTCTCTCTCAGAAATAAATTTTAAAAACTTTTTTAAAAGACTTAAAGAAATGTAATGGAATTGTAAATCCACCTTAAAGGGATAAACAAGTTTTCTGGATTTATAAACAGAATAATAAATGTTAGAATAATATGAATTTAAATGGAATTATGTGAATATGAAATAACATAAATGTTTTACAAAAACGATATAATCAGTATATGAAATAAAGCCTTGAGGAAGAACCGGAGTTTTTAACATTATAACTTTAAAGAATAAAACATCAACTATAAAAAAAAAAACTAAAAAAAGAACTGTACATGGTTACATAAGACATTAACCTTGTGAGATGCTGGGTGACAGATACATGAGAACACTCTGCACTCTCACTGAAAGTCTCTGCAAACTGAAAATTGTTTCAGTAAGAAGTTAAAAAAACTTTTAAAAAATATTTTTTATTTATTTCTGAGAGAGAGAGACAGCATGATCAAGGGAGGGTCAGAGAGAGAGGGAGACACAGAATCCGAAGCAGGCTTCAGGCTCTGAGCTAGCTGTCAGCACAGAGCCTGTTTTGGGGCTCGAACCCACGAACCGTGAGATCATGACCTGAGCCAAAGTCGGATGCTCAACCAACTGAGCCACCCAGGCACCCCAAAAAAAAACTTTTAAAAAAGGACATGTAGTCATCCTTTTGCCTTATTATCAATTTTATATGATTTCTCTTACGAGTTCCTGGTTGGGACCATAAATATTCTTCAAAGATTATTCTTGACCATGGCAAAACTCTGGCCTCACAGTATTTGGCCTGATTCATCTACATCAAGCAGCAGTAAATCTTCCTGGAGCCTGGTCAACAGATCTAAGCAACATGGTACTGAGCACCTATCAAGGCCAGAGAAATAACTTTTGTCCAGAGATTTAAAAAAATTTTTTTCAATGTTTATTTATTTTTAAGAGACAGAGCTCAAGTGGGGAAGGGGCAGAGAGACAGGCAGACACAGAATACAAAGCAGGCTCCAGGCTCTGAGCTGTAAGCACAGAACCCGACAAGGGGCTTAAACCCACAAACCATGATATCATAACCTGAGCTGAAGTCAGTCGCTTCACCAACTGAGCCACCCAGGTGCCCCTGTCCAGAGATTTCATAAGGAATCTAGAATTTGACTTTTATTTTATTAAAAAAATTTTTTTAAACTTTATTTTGAGAGAGAGAGAGTTGGAGAGAGGCAGAGTGTGAGGGGGAGAGAGAATCCCAAGCAGGCTCCACATTGTCATTGCAGAGCCCAATTCAGGGCGTCACCCTGGGATCATGACTGAGCCAAAATCAGAAGTTAAATGCTCAACCAACTGAGCCACCCAGGCACCCCAACAAAACTTTTATTTTTATTTTCAAAGCTGTTTAAAAATGTTTTTTAAGCATAAAATTATGTGTTCAACTAGAGTGAAGTATAATTCTGACAAACTCTTTGATATCAACAGTAATTAGGCTCTGTAATATATCAGCTTAAATAAATTTCCCAAGATCCTTAGCTAACTTTAAAAAGATAAATAATAAGTAATAATTTTTAGTTATCTGGATAATTTCTAAGTTAGAATGCTCAAACATCAGTCACCAAATATATATCTAGCTTTTCTTTCTTTCTTTCTTTCTTTCTTTCTTTCTTTCTTTCTTTCTTTCTTTCTTTCTTTCTTTCTTTCTTTCTTTCTTTCTTTCTTTCGGCTTTATTATCTGCTTGGGCTTCTGTGGGAAAGACAACGACATGGTCACCCTGTGCATCCATCCGTTTCCTCCCATCAAAAGCAGATGTCTCCACCAGGGCATCTTTTCTTCAAGCCCTAAACCACTCAGTCCCCCAAGCTTCCCTGGGAACAGGAGGGATGTGTAAAAGAGGCCTGACTCCTCTCAGTGCTGAGGAGGGAAGTCTGAGGGCCAGAGAGAAGGCAAAGCTACATGATGCCTGGGGCCGCCCCACCCCAGGCTGTCCAGAGGATGCAGTGGTGGCTTCTCTTCTGGCTTCAGAGAGAATCACCACCATAGCTGTCCTGTACCCATTCTCATCTGAGTTCTACCTGGGTTCTATTGAGGTGCCACATTCTTAGGGGTTAGAAGTGCCCACGACAAGCCGTCCCTGTCACAAAAGAGCTGAGTGATGTGCTGATAGCAATGGACTAGACTCAGTCTTCAGTCTGTATGGTGCGGAAGCACTGCCCCAGCTGACCCCCAGTCAGGTGACTCCCGTCCCTGACTCCCAGTCCCAACAGCCCTCCTTAGCATCCACCTGTTTCTTATTTCTATATGTTATGCAGTAGTTAAACCTTTGGGTCATTTTAATGGCCATTTTAGGAGGGTATAAAAGGGATGTGTATGGCAGTGGGGGATTATTTCATGTGTTCGTATAAACTGGTGGTTTGGGTAATATTGTGATTTATAATAAGAAACATATATTTGGTTTTTCTTCCATTTCTGGCCCCAAGGTCCCAAAACCTTTGGAATTTCTTAAGTGAAGAGAGTGATAAAGGTGTCTTTTGTTATGCTAATGATAACTTTGGGAAAACCCCTAGATCACCCTAAGGATGGGAGCTGGTCATCAGGGGAAACAATCGGTGATTAGAGGAGTAGAGCTTTCAGTCCAGTGCCCCAGACCTCTGGGGAGGAGACGGGGCCTGGAGGTTGACTCAGTCACCAACGGCCAATGTTTTAATCACTCGTGCCTATTAAGGAAGCCTCCATAAAACTCCAAAAGGACAGGATCCAGAGAGCTTCTGAGTTGGTGAACATGTGGAGATTTGGGGAGAGTGGCGTGCCTGGAGAGGGCTTCAAAGCCTGCCCTGTGAGTCTCTTCCAGCTGGCTCTTCCTGAGTTCTATCTTTTTTTTTTTTTAATATTTTTTATTTATTTCTAGGAGAGAGAGAGAGACAGCGTGAGCAGGGGAGGGTCAGAGAGAGAGGGAGTCACAGATTGAAACAGACTCCAGGCTCTGAGCTGGCAGTCAGCACAGAGCCTGACGCGGGGCTCGAACCCACGAACCGTGAAATCATGACCTAAGCGAAAGTCGGACGCTTAACCAACTAAGCCACCCAGGCGCCCCCTGAGTTCTATCTTTTTTTTTTTTTTTTACAATAAACCAGTGATGTAGTTGGTAAAAAGCTTTCCTCTAAGTTCTGTGAGCCATTCTAGCAAATTAACTGAACCTGAGGAAGGAATCATGCCAGTCGGTCAGAAGTGCAGGTAACATTCTGGACTTGCAACTGGCCTCTGAAGTTGGGGTGGTGAGGCAGTCTTGTAGAATCCTACTTTGTGTTAAACCCTTAACTTGAGAATCTGATGCTACCTCTGGGTAGATAGTGTCAGAATTCAGTTGAATTTTCGACGCGCTAATGGTGTCTGAAAATTCCTCGCTAGTGTGGGGAGACTGCCACAAACATACCCACACACACTGGAACTGGATCCGGGAACTTAAAAGAAGTTTTTTATATGTTTGTAAATGATAAATGGTTCTCAATGTCCTCTCTCCCTGTTCCCTCTCTGAAGCAGAACCTAGATCTTCAGTAAAAGTTATAATAAAGGTGATTGGGGCTATACCAGGAGCAATAGTGGCAGAGGAGTCTATTGTCTTAGAATGTTCTCTTCATGAGAAAACAAAAAGAAATCTGAAAAATGAAATAAACTAAAATTACATTTGTATTACACTCTGGTAAAATCAGGAAAAAGGCATATTTCCTTTCTTTTTTAATTAGTTTATTCCCTACAAATCTGTTAGACGGTATCTGTGTGCCTGGCTCGCCCCCTAGCTTCTGGGGATGACCAGCAACCCTTCACATGCTTTGGCTTGTAGGTGCACCCTTTTAATCTCACGTGGCCTTTTTCTCTGTGTCTTCACACGGACTTCTCTGTGTCTCCCTTCTACCTGTGTATTCTCTTCTTTTTTATTTTTTAGATTCTTTTTAATGTTTTTTTAAAATTTATTTTCAGGGGCGCCTGGGTGGCTTAGTCGGTTAAGCGTCCGACTTTCGCTTAGGTCATGATCTCGCGGTTCGTGGGTTCGAGCCCCGCGTCGGGCTCTGTGCTGACTGCCAGCTCAGAGCCTGGAGCCTGTTTCAATCTGTGACTCCCTCTCTCCCTGACCCTCCCCTGCTCACGCTGTCTCTCTCTCTCTCTCCTAGAAATAAATAAATAAAATAAAATAAAATAAAATTTATTTTCAACAGAGAGAGACACAGAGTGTGAGCAGGGCAGGGGCAGAGACAGAGGAAGACACAGGATCCAGAGAAGTCTCCAGGCTCTGAGTTGTCAGCACAAGAGCCTGACGTGGGGTTCAAACACAAACTGCAAGATCATGACCTGAGCTGAAATCAGACACTTAACCACTTAACCAACTGAGCCACCCAGGCACCTAAACAAAAGGTATATTTTCTAAGGTAAAATTTCTTGTCAGTCTGACTTGTCCAAGCATTCAACCTTGTCTGATTGCATAAACTTGGATTTCCTATAAACTTGCTCTGGGGGTAGCAGTTTCTATGAGAAAATGTTTTGTTTTGTTTTGTTTTGTTTTGTTTTGTTTAACCCCTTTAAAGTATTAGAAGTTCAGCTTTTTCATTTTTCTTCGGGAGTTTGAGCAATATTGGATTTATGTAAGCTGGTGTTAGTCGCTATAAGCCAATCAGAACAAACATCTTTTAATTGGAAAGTCTTTGTAATCTAATTTGTTAATACCCTTAGGACATAGGAAAATACTCTCCACACCCATGCAATCAGATTTAAGGCTTTCCTTTTTTTTTTTTTTTAAGTTTTATTTATTTAAGTGATCTCCATAGCCAATCTGGGGCTCAAACTCACGACCCCAAGATCAAGCGTCCAATGTCACATGCTCTTCTGACTGAGCCAGTCAGGCACCTCAGACTTTTCTCATTTCTAACAAACCAGATCATCTGTCACATCTCACCCAACAGAAAGAGCTCAACGTTCACCTGGCAGAGATCACCAATGGTCAAACCATAAAACCAAATTCCTGACCATCACTGCTCCCTGTGGGGAAAACTCACCACCACCAAACAATTAGACTCTTGTGTACACATGTGTTCTCAGCCATGCAGTCCACAGTGGTCTGATATCTTCTGTTCACTGACCAGCTATTAGAAAGGGACGGAGCCCAAAACACAAGCTCAGCAAGTCACAGACAGACAGACCTGGCCAATATCCAGACACAAAAACAAAGAATCAAAAGATGGGGGAAGGAAAAGGAGAAAAAGAGTCAGCAAAAATGAAGTCCTTGGACATGGCTAGGCTTAGCCTGGGGGTTTCTATTGCTTATCTTAACAGAAGGCAACTGGGCAGAACTTCCACTGCTGAATTCCCAGCAGTAACATAAGAGCAGGAACCTTTCAGAATCTCTGAGCAAAGCTTTCTTTCTTTCATTTTTTAAAAAATGTTTATTTATTTATTTATTTATTTTATTTTGCACTTTATAAAGAAAGTGCAAGCAGGGGAGGACAGAGAGAGGGAGACAGAGAATCCGAAGCAGGTTCCAGGCTCCGAGCTGTCAGCACAGAGCCCAGTGCAGGGCTTGAACCCACAAGCAGTGAGATCATGACCTTAGCCGAAGTCGGACACTACTGAGCCACCCAGGTGCCCCTCTGAGCAAGGCTTTCTTAGTACGGCTTTCTCTCGCTTTTGAAACCTCCAAGCTCACTATTAGGCAAGGTCAGGAGAACGCACAGCAAGGTCTTGGGAAAAGAGACTCTAAACAGCAGTGTTAACCTTAGAAAACTAAAACTGCCAGTTATTCTATCAGAAAAAAAAAATGAGTTTATTCGGGAATAGCAGAGAATTGCAATCCCAGACAAACAAGCTACTGGACAGCGATGGGCAAGGCCAGAGAGCAGAAGGGAGAAAATCCTGTTTTAGAGGAAAGGAAGTCCATTGGAGCGAACTAGGAATTCAAAGTGTAGTGGCTCTTCATTGGCTGCATTGTGACAGTCTCTCCTTGGTGGGGCTGTTGCCAGGGGAGGAGGAAACGTTTCTTGCTCTTCCTGGGATAGTCAAGTAGTAGCTAAAGAAGTGAGGACTTGCAAGGTGCATCTCTTCCTCTTGGCCGTTGACCACTGCAGACTCCCACTCTGCCCCCTTCTGGCCTCCCAACTCCATTCTAAAGGCTGGTTCCCTTCATTAACTGTCACAGCAGGTAACTAACTGGCTGGTTGGATGGTCTGGAATTCAATTGGGGCACAAACATGAAACTGTTTTATTGTTTTCTAATCACTGCCTCCAACTTCACTTGCCACATTTCCCTTTCCAAGGCCTTCACAATATCTTGAACAGGCTCATTAGCTCCTGGTCATTCAGTACAATTTAAAACTCTAGTTTCCTATTCATCAATCCATTACCATCATCATTACAGTCCCACTTCTGTTCTCATCTCCATCAACCCCCACCCTTCCTCCTTTCCATCCTAAAGAGAATCATCTCTGCAGCCAGATAAGCCAGAGGTAACTGTCCATTTCCAGCTGCTTTCTTCTACTCCATTTGAATAAGAAAGCAATGCTGAACAGATAAAGGATTGAATGAAGGGGCAGACCACACCTTTTCCCTTTTCTAAGTATCTGTGGTAAAACCTGACCTGTGGAGAAGAGAGGGAGGAACAGGAAGGAGGTTCAGATGAACTGGACTTGAGTTCTGTTACTCTGTAAATAATTTCTTACTCTTGTTCCCTCTTCTGGTCTCTGACTTCACCTTCGATTCTCTCTTTGTGTTTTTGTCCTCACATCTCTCTCAAGGTTGCCTTACTTCCTTTCTAGGTCCTCCTACCCCCGATTCTGTTTCCTGCCCTTCCCTGTAATCACTTTGAACAGTGCAGAAGTTCCATCTGAGATCTTACTTGAGTAACTTCTTTTGAAGTTTTCTACTTGGAATCTGGGGTGGAAATTTTGTATAGGGGGACCATCAATGTTGGTAGTCCCTCACATTTCCCCAAACTTTTAGAGTGCTTCATGAGTCTTCCTCTATTTTCACCCTGGAAAAAGTGAGGATGAAAAGGAAACGGGTAAGAATAGGGATGGGCTACACTGGTAATAGGATGAAACAGTAATGAGGACTGGGGTGCGCCAGGGGTAAGGATGGGATGGGATAAGAATGAACACTGGGAACAGAGGCTACTGATAAAGATGGATATGGAATTTGGAGATCAAAGTGAGAATGAAGATGTGGATGGAATGGAGACCAGATGGGCATGGAGATGGAGTAAAATCAGAGGATAGAGAGGGGGATAGAGAAGGAGATGGGAACAGGAATGGAGAGAGGAAGGCGGATGGATCTGTAGTGATAGAGGGGAATGGAGACGGGGAGAGGGATATAAAGATGGAGATAGGGGTGGACACAGAATGGAAGTAGAAATGGGAATAGGATAGAATCATGAAGTGTGTGGCATCAGGTTGGAGATGATAATTCATATGAAGTCAGGATGGAAACAGTACACTCCACAGCTCCCATCTTTAACTCCCCTCTTTTCCTCTCTTCTTCCTCCCTTTTCTTCTGCTAACATGGAGAGAGGTGTTGGGAATGATGGTCAGGAGTAGCAGAACTAGTTTGATTACCCCTTACATCCTCAAAGAGGTGGCCGGCCCTTAATTATTGGAGTACCTGATGCTGCTTTGTCCTCAGCTTTGGTTTTAAGGGTCCCTCTGGCATAACAGAAGTTCCTTTCAACATCCTATTGAGTTATTCGGGCTAAGACGGTCACACCGGATTTAGCTGAGAAGTTGTTTTCTCTTCCAGGTATAAATGTGAATGGTTTTTCCAGTATGAACTGAGAATCAATCAGAACAAAGTGTGCTTTCATGAATACAGTCATGGATGGTGAAGGGCTTATATTGACTCAATTTGAATGTGCTCCTTATATAAACTGAGTTACTAAATCTCTTATGAGAAATGTCTCCTGATGATGCTTGTAGCCTGAGGCATTCTCCTAACTCCCATCAAGGCAATTCTTCCAACCATTGCTACACTCCTTGAAGGAGACTCCGGCTCCAGACTTTGGAGAATAACACTTCCTTTTTTTTTTTTTTTAAATGTTTTATTTATTTCTAGGAGAGAGAGAGAGACAGTGTGAGCAGGGGAGAGAGAGAGAGAGGGAGTCACAGACTGAAACAGGCTCCAGGCTCTGAGCTGGCAGTCAGCACAGAGCCCGACGCGGGGCTCGAACCCATGAACCGCGAGATCATGACCTAAGCGAAAGTCAGATGCTTAACCGACTAGGCCACCCAGGCGCCCCGAGAATAACACTTCCAAGGAAGGTAGTAATTTATGTGAGGAGGCCCCCAGGACTGGCTAGTCCTCTTGACCAATGGGTAGGTATGTGTATCCTTTGTTCAAACCCATATTTCTCCATTGGCCAGTCCCTGCATCAGTATCACACTGACTTAATTTCAATAGGTTTCTAATAAGTACTGTCCACTGGTGGTGTAGGATGTACCACCTTGTTTTTCTCAGGAAGTAATTGATAATTCTTAGCCCTTTTTATTTCCACAAATATTTTATAATATTCTTGTCATGTTGGGATTTTTTTTTTTTTTTGAGACTGCAATGAATCTATAAACCCATGTGGAGAAACTTGATACATTTAAAATATTGACTCTTCCAAACCATATTATATCTTTCACTCTATTTAGATCTCTTGTAATGTCTCTTATTAGAGTTTTACCATTTTCCCAGAAGAGGTCTTGCACCCATTTGATAGACTTCTTTCTAGTGATGAGGTTTTGGAATGCTCAGGTGGTTCGGAGCCGACGGCCAAGAAAGAATTCTTGAAGTGATTTTATTAAAGCACAGCATATGCTTGGAGTATAATTGGCCACATATACTTGAGGGTTAAAGATAAAGGAGGTTTGCAAAAGAATTTTTGTGTTGAAGAAGACTCACAGGATCTTGGGGGGACAGGGTAATGTTAAGCGAAGATTCCCTTTTGCCCCCTGCAAAGTGTCATCATTGAAGTAGCTGAGCTCCTAGAGGAAGGTCATTCTGCCGGTTTCAAGGACTTGTCAATGGGCCGTAGGCAGTAAGGGAATTTAATTTTTTCATTTGCCTTTGTTTCCCACATCACCATGGCAAGCACTTAAACGCCCTTACATCTTTTTTAAAAAAATTTTAAAAACATTTATTTATTTTTGAGAGACAGAGGATAAGCCGGGGAGGAGCAGAGAGAGAGGGAGACACAGAATCCGAAGCAGGCTCCAGGCTCTGAGCTCTCAGCACGGAGTCAGCCGCAGGGCTTGAACCTACGAACCGTGAGATCATGACCTGAGTCGAAGTCAGACGCTTAACTGACTGAGCCACCCCGAACCTCCTTTTATCTTGATGAGGGTGATATTAAGGCTGCAGAAAATGGAGTCTATGGGTTTCTGGAGAGTAGGCTCTGAATAAGATCACCTTTTACTTTTTTTTTTTTCCCAAATAGTTTATTGTCAAGTTGGTCTAGATCACCTTTTTCTTGCAGTTTACCAAGTTTTCCGTAAACTGAAGGAGACTCCTATCCTGCATGACTGTGATCTCTATCAGTCAGTCATTTGTTTTCTTTCCTTTCCTTGGTTCTTGGGCAGCCAGCAGTGTCAGAGGAATATCACACATACCCCACCTGGGGTAAGGGGTGCTGTTAGACTGTACTTCGCCCTCAGTTTGCCTTATACTCCCCCATCACTAGGGCTTCATTTTTTGTTTTAATGCTCTGTGGATTTTTTTCAATTTCAATTCTGGTTTCTTACAGGAATATAAAAATACAATTGATTTTTATGTTGATTTCGTATCTAGCAACTATGCTGAATTATAGTAACTTTTAGATTATTTAAACATTTAAATACAGATAACCATAGCATCTGGAATAACACTGGCTTTATTTCTTCTTTTCCAATCATTTACCTTTTATTTAAATTTTTTTTCCTTTTTATACATTGCATCCTTTTTATACCTCAAGCACAATGCTGAATTGCAGTAATGACTGTAGGCATCCATGGTTTGCTCCTATCTCAAAAAGAAGTTTTGCTGCTTGCTACAAGCTTTTTGTAAATAGATTTTATCAGGTTCTACATGTCATTTTAGTCTTAGTTTGCTAACAGTTTTCATGAAAAGATATTAAGCTATATCAAATACTTTTTCTGTCTATTGATACAGTGCACTAAGGAGTTTAACATTTTTACATTGTGTTTACATGAGATTGGTCTATAATTGTCCTTCCTCAAAGTGTCCTTGTCAGGTTTTGGTATTGAGGTTACGCTGACCTCATAAAATGACTAATGGAGAGCTTCCTCTCTTCATTAGTCCTCTGGAAACGTTTGTATGATTGTAATTGTGTCTTCTGGGATATTTGGTGACACTCATGAGTGGCGGTCAGTCTGCCATCTTGCATCTGTTTGGTAAGCTTCGAGGTCGCCCTGTTGCAAAGTTCCTCCTGCAGTAGCTCTTCCTGTGATAGCTTCCTCCTAAAAACAAGCAATAACATTCTCTAAGACTCAGCCAATCAGCTATGAAATACCACTTCTTCTGATCATATAATCCTTAATAAACACCCTTGTTCAATCCTGCCTGTTTCCAGTTCCAGCAATGAGAGAAGCTCATGATGACTTTGTAGTCATTACCAACTTAAAAACATTTTATGTTAATTTCTCCCCAAATACCCGTCTTGGCAGGTCAGTGAGATTCTCCAGGAAAGTTACACGTAGGAAGTTTTGGTTTCCGCAGGAGGTTGTAAAGAGGTTCCCTCTGCCTTTCTTACACTGTGCATAAGAAGCTGAACTTGCTAGCCTTGCTCCAGCTTATTCCTTTGCTGCTTGTGAATCTGTTATGATTTATACTTTTTCCTTGTTCTACTTGAAGTGATGCATAATTATAGACCATGGTGAAAAAAAATTTTTCTCTTCCAGAGGAGAAAACATTTTTAACTGTCCTTTTACTGTGTTACATGCCTTACCTTTTGTTGTAGTTATCTTACAAAAAAAAAAAGCATATTATCCTTCAGAAATCTTAAACTAACTTTCTATCTGGAAATGCCCTAGCTCTTTGCTACTTCAAAGTGTGGTTCATGAACTAGCAATATAGGCATCACACGGGAGCTTGTTAAAAATACAGAATCTCTGGGGTGCCTGGTGGCTTAGTTGGTAGCATCTGACTTGGGCTTAGGTCATGATCTCACCATTTGCGGGTTCGAGTCCTGTGTCGGCGTCTGTGCTGACAGCTCAGAGCCTGGAGCCTGCTTCAGATTCTGTGTCTCCCTCTCTCTTTGACCCTCCCCCATGCTGTTTCTCTCATGAAATAAACATACGAAAACATTTTTTAAAAAAAATGCAGAATCTCTAGTCCCTCCCCAGAACTGTAGAAACAAAATCTTCATTTTAGCAAGATCCCCAGGGCATTTGTGGGTAGGCTAACATTTTAGAAGCACTGCTGTTGCTTGATGCCATGTATGCTTCCCAGGCCACACCACTGCTTTTATCCTTCTCCATCAATGCAATTTTTCCAGCCGTCCTGTCTGCCAAATTCAGGAAAGGACGCCAGGAGACTGGTGTCATGAAAATTTGAGATTGTGCTTTGTTTTGGGGGTTTCTTAAAATCCTTTATAAGCACTACTTGTTTTTAAAACACTTTTACCATGAAATGTAACACACATAAAAGTGCATAAAATGTAAATGTAAAGGACTAATTCTAATATGAACATCCATTAACTACCACCAAAATAAAAAATTAGAACTTGACTAGCACCCCAAAAGCAGCCCCTCACCCATACAAGACTTCTTTCCAGATTATAGAAGACTTTTTTCCAGATCATATGCCCCTTTCTATCCCTAAAGATAACTATGATCCTGAATTTTATGTGAATGACTTGCTTGTGTTTCTTTTAGTTTTATCACATATATACATGTCTCTAAATATATATATATATAATGTATGTATATACATATATATTATGTGTATATATATATATAATGTATGTATATACATATATATTATGTGTATATATATACATATATATGTCTCTCAATAATATAGTTTAGTTTGGCTTGTTTTTTGAACTCTGTATAAATGGACTTATTTGTATAGTGCTTCATGCACTCAACCCGTAAGATTCATTTGTGATATTGTAGTTCATTTTTATTGCTGAATGATTTTCCATATGAATATGAATATGTTACAATATATTATCTCTTCTGCTGTTGATGCACAATAATAAGGTTGTTCAAGTTATACTCAAAATGCTGCTATGATTGGTTTTATACAAATATTCTGGTGAACATGTGCACAAATCCTCCTAGGGAAGGGAGTCCACATTATTTTGCTCACTTACCCCTAAAGACTTGAAAAATGTATGTATTCTCTCACACATTTTTTTCTCACACATTTTTAATAGACTTTATTTTTTTAGAGCAGTTTTAAAGTCACTCGCGCACACAAAATTGAGCAGAAAGTACAGAGAGTTCCCATGTACACATACCTCCTACCCCTGCAATACACCTCCTCCATTATCAACATCCCACATCACAGTGGTAACATTTGCTACAATTGATGTCCCTACATTGACAAATCATTATCACCCAAAGTCCATAGTTCACATTATGGTTCACTCCTGGTGTTGCACAGTTTATTGGTCTTGACAAATGTATAATGACAGTTACCATTGTTACAGTATACAGAATGGCCTCACTATCCTAAAAATTGTCACGTATTTTTAAGTTGATATTTAAAATGTTCATTGTAAGTTAAATAGTTGCAAAGGATTTAATTTCTGGAGTACTACAAACAGTCACATTTTAAAATAAAGCTATGGGGCACATGTACCCCAATGTGGGCACATGTACCCCAATGTTCATAGCAGCACTCTCAACAATAGCCAAAGCATGGAAACAGCCTAAGTGTCCTTCAACGGACGAATGGATCAAGAAGATGTGGTTTAACTATACAATGGAATACTACATGGCAATGAGAAAGAATGAAATCTGGCCATGTGTAGCAACATGGATGGACCTTGAGGGTGCTATGCTGAGCGAAATAAGTCAGGCAGAGAAGGACAGATACCATATGTTTGCACATATAGGAGGATTAGGAGGAATTTAACGGAGGACCTTGGGGGAAAAGAAGGGGAAAAATAGTTGGGGAGAGGGAGGGAGGCAAACCATGAGAGATTCTTGAATGCTGAGAACAAACTGAGGGCTGATGGCGGTGGGGGGAGGGGAAGAGGGGTGATGGGCATGGAGGAGGACACTTGTGGGGATGAGCACTGGGTGTTATATGGAAACCAACTTGACAATAAACTATTTTTAAAAAAATTTTTAAATAAAGCTATGATAGCACTCTTTTTTAACACTATCTAAATACCAGCAAACTAAACACTTGCAAGTTTTTATTTTTTGTTTTCAAGTAATGTCAGATTTACAGAATAGTTGCAAGAATAATGCAAAAAAATTCCTATATACCCTTCATTCAGATTCTTCAAACATTAACATCTTATCACCTTTTCTTTATTTATCTATCCCTAAGTACTTTAGTGCATATTTCCTAAAGATAAGTACATCTTATTATATAGTTACAATATAAGTATCAGAATAAAGAAATTAGTATTGATACAATGTTAAATGGCCTTGTTCCAATTTTCCCAATTGTCCAAATAATATTCATTATAAGCAAAGAGAATCTGGGACCACGAGTTACATTCAGTTGTTATGCTGCAAAGCCTTATTCTGGAACAATTCCTCAGTCTTTCCTTGTCCTTTATGACCTTAACATTTTTGAAGAATACAACCAATTACTCCATGGAATATCCTTTCTTTTTGGTCTGTCTGATGTTTCTTCATGATTAATTAAGATTATGCATTTTTTTGGCAGCAATACTGGGTAAGAATGTTGTGCCGTTCTCACTGAATCATATCAGGAGACACATGATTCTATGTGTCCTTTTACTAGTGATGTTAATGTGATCATAAATTTCTCTACCATAAAAATAAAAAATAAAAATGTAATTTTATTGATATGCTAAAAAATTTTTGATTGATATCCTAAGAAAGAGGAGAAAATGAAATCATACAAAATGCTCAGTAGGGGGCGCCTGACTGGCTCAATTGGTTCAGCATCAGACTCTAATTTGGCTCAGGTTATGATCTCAGGGTTGTGAGATCCATCCTTGCATACCCTGTGTTGAGCATGAAGCCTACTTAAGATTCTCTCACTTCCTCTCTTTCTGCCCCTCCTCCACTTGTACGCACATGCACCCTCTCTGTCTCCCTTTCTCTCTCAAAAAAAATTAAATTGAATGCTCAGTAAAACTACAAATGGCAAAAAAAAAAGAATGGAAGACAAAAATAGGAACACAAAACAAGGGTGATGTACAGGAAAAAGCAAAAGATACAGTAGATATTAATCTAACTATATCAATAATCACTTTAAATGCCATTGGTCTAAATATACCAGTTAAAAGACAGAGATTGTTAGACTGGATGAAAAAATCAAGCCCTAATTAAATTTTTCTCCAAGAGACCACTTTATCTTTTCTTGGTATATAATACTTTCATTTTAGCAAGAGAGAAGATATATGAAAACTTTTGAAGGAGATCAGAAGGTATGTTCTATACTCTAACTTGGTTTGCTCCAGTGGTGGGGATTAAGGAATTCACTTTAAATATAATGACACATGTAGATGAAAAGGGATAGAGAAAGATATAGTATGCTAACACTTAACAAAAGAAAGCTGGAGTGGCTATATTAATTTCAGACCTTAGAGCAAGAAAAATTATCAGGGATAAAGAAGGGCATTACATAATGATAAAAGGGTCATTTCTCCAAGAAGACATAACAATCCTTAACGTGTAGACACCTAACAATAGAACAAAATATGTGAAGGAAAAACTAATACAACTGCAGTGAGAAATAACTGAATCCACTATTATAGTTGGAGACTTCAATAATCTCTATTAAATATGGACAGATCACTTGGCAATCAGTTGAACTCAACAGAGCCATCAATCAACTGCATATAATTGACATCCTATAGACTATTTCATCCAACAGTAGCAGAAAAAAGATTCTTCTCAAGTTCACATGGAACAAAATAGACCATATTCTAGGCCCTAAAACACATCTTAACAAATTTAAGAGGCTAGAAATCCTACAATGTCTGCCTTCAGACAATATTGGAATTAAACTATAAATCAATAATACAAAGGTAGTTGGAAAATCCCCAGATACTTAGAGATCAGTTACTATTTTTTCTTTCATAATCAATCAGTATTTTGTGGGGAGAATTTTTTACAATTTTTAAATATTTATTTTTTAGAGAGAGACAGACAGACAGAGCAGGAGTGGGGGAGGGGCAGAGAGAGAGGGTGACACAGAATCCAAGCAGGCTCCAGGCTCTGAGCTGTCAACACAGAGCCCAATGTGGGCCTTGAACTCACGAACCGCGAGATCATGACCTGAGCCAAAGTTGGCCGCTTAACCAACTGAGCCACCCAGGTACCTCAAGAATCTTTGAGATTATGTTAATTCATCCATCAATAACCAGTAACCATTGGCGATTCTTGCCTGAATCCCAGTTGTTACTATTATGATTCCTAGACCATAATTTCCTAATCCTACATTTATTTATTAGTTGGCATTCTACTATATGGAAGAACTTTTCCTTCTCCCTTGTTTATTTATTTGTAATGGTATAGACTCATGGATTTCTGTTTGACTCAGTGGATTGTAATCCATACTCCTCATTTATTTTCATGCTCAAATTGTCCCAGATTTGGCCAGAGAGAGTCACCCGAGTCTACCTCTTAGTCCTTTTGCTGTGTCGCCATCTTGCTTTGAGTACTAACCTTAATTTCTGTCACAAGATACTCCAACCTCACGTGCATTTTCCCAATCTAGACTAGAGCCTTAGATTCTTTTCAGTGTGGATTTAAAAATCAAGATCTAGGCACTAGATGGATTCATTGCTATTCGAGTGGTATTGCTTTCAGACCCCCTCAGTGGCCCAAGGTAAGAAATGGCAATGCACGTACACACGTACACACAGAAGTACAAACCATGAGTTATGTTAACATTTCCACTCTCATCCAGTTCCACGGGGTTCATTCCAGCCTTCCCTCTCTCCATGTTTGTAACTTCCTTCTCCGACAGTGAGAAACATGGCTCATAACTTGAATCCTGAAATAATACAGAAAAAGAAGTTTGAAAAAATCTAGTATAGGATAGGGGTGGGGGAAAAGAAGAAAAACCTAGCCTCTTCCATTGCAAGAAACAAACCAGATCTCAAAATTAAACAGACCTCAGTATTTCTGTTCTTTCACTGGAGAGAATATACCAGTAAGTCCGTGTTCCAGACTTATTTGTTTTTTTTTTCTTTTTTCTTTTTTTTTTTTTTTCTAGAGAGAGAGGGACAGCGTGAGCAGGGGAGGGTCAGAGAGAGAGGGAGAGTCACAGACTGAAACAGGCTCCAGGCTCTGAGCTGGCAGTCAGCACAGAGCCCGACGCGGGGCTCGAACCCACGAACCGCGAGATCATGACCCAAGCGAAAGTCGGACGCTTAACCGACTAAGCCACCCAGGCGCCCCTGGTTTGTTTTTGTTTGTTTGTTTTTTAATGTTTTATTTATTTCTGAGAGAAAGAGAGAGAGACAGAGACAGAGACAGTGTGAGCAGGGGAGGGTCAGAGAGAAAGAAGGAGACACAGAATCCGAAGCAGGCTCCAGGCTCTGAGCTGTCAACACAGAGCCTGACGCGGGACTTGAACCCATGAACCGTGAGATCATGACCTGAGCCGAAGTCAGACGTTCAACCGACTGAGCCACCCAGGCGCCCCTGTGTTTCAGACTTATTTGAATTGGCTGTTTTTCTTCAGCGTGGTTATATTTTTCATTTGAAATACATTTTGTTTCATCTGTTTCTTCATATTTCACTCTAGGCTTCCCTCGTTCTTGTTTTATGTTTTTTGTTTTTGTTTTGACTATATAAAGCATTAGCATGATTCTAAAACTCAGAATATACAAAAAGTTACTCAGCAAAGCGTCTCTCCCCTTTCCCATTGTCAGTACCCCACTTCTATCCCCCATTCTTTCCACCCCTATCCTACCAGGTGTGGATCAGTTTGTTTATTTCTGATCTCTCCATTCTGTGCTTCTTTTGCACAAATGAACAGATAGCAACATACAGTAGCATACTGTAGGTGCTCTTTTGCATTTTGGTTTTATTTCCTTAACAGTATATACTGGAAATCGCTCTGTGTTGATTCTTCCTTACAGTGCATAGTACTCATTTGCATGGATGTACCACGGTTCACTCACTTTCCTGTGTCTGCCATTTAAGTTGCTTCCACTGAAGCAATGCTTTGCAATTACAAACAATGCTACAGTGAATAATCTTGTCCATAAGTATTTTTGTACTGTCGGAAGCATATCTTCTGGAAGTGGGATAGATGGATCGAGAGTTCTTAAATGTCTATTACAGCTTTGATTGATTTTGCTAAAATCCCCCCCCCCATAAGGGTTGTACACCAGCAGTGTCTAAGAGGGTGTTTCCTCACAGCCTCACCAACAAAATGTGTCATAATTTAACATTTTTACCAATCTGATGGGTGAAAATGGTGTATCCTAGTAAACTGACTTTGCATTTTTTTCTGTGAGTGAGGTTGGACATTTTTTCATATGTTTGAAGCCATTTAAAAATTTTTTTTGTTTTATTTTAATGTTTATTTTTGAGAGAGAGAGAGAGAGACAGAGTGTGAGCAGGGGAGGAGCAGAGAGAGAAGGAGACAGAGAATCTGAAGCAGGCTCTAGGCTCTGAGCTGTCAGCACAGAGCCTGATGCGGGGCTCAAACTCACAAACCATGATATGACCCGAGCCAAAGTCTGACGTTTAACTGACTGAGCCACCCAGGTGCCCCAATTATCAAAAAAATTGTCAATGCTTGGGAAAATATGTTTGGAAAACAGTGATCAGTAACAAACTCAGTGCAGTGACAGAAGTTTTTCAGAGAAAACAGTGGAGCTAGTCAGTCCTTCTGACTAGCATCTCTTCTATATCTATTAGAGAGATTGAAATGTTAAAAAACAAAAGAAAAACAGAAAACCACAGGGATTCCTGGCTGGCTTAGTTGGTGGACCGTGTGACTCTTGATCTTGGGGTTGTGGGTTTGAGCCCCATGTTGGGTGTGGAGATTACTTAAAAATAAAATCTTAACAGAAAAGAAACTACACACACATGCACACACACACACACACCTATTATAGTAATTTTCTATCCTTCATTTTGATTTCAAAAGGCTTCTAAAGAAAACCTGTGGACTCACTCAATCTCTTTTGCCAACATCTTTTGTGTCTTTACACTCTGACTTGCTAACTTCTCCCAACATTGGGTAAGTGTCCTCTGCTAACTCTATCAATCATGGGCAGGATACTGACACCATACTGTATGACTTTAAGCCTTCTAATACTTTGTATATATAATACTTTGGCAAGGAACAGTACAAATGGGACATTACAAGTACTTGCACTTGGCTACGAAGGCAACTGGCAATTCAGATCACACAATTTTTGCTTTTTCTTTTAAAGACTTACGCTTGGAGGGCTTCTGGATGGCTCAGTCGGTTGAGTGTTCAACTTCAGCTCAGGTCACGATCTCTCGTGAGTTCGAGCCCTGCATTAGGGCTTGCTGCTATCAGTGCGGAGCCTGCTTTGGATCCTTTGTCCTCCCTGCCTCTGCCCCTCCCCGCTCATGCTCTCTCTCTCTCATTCTCTCTCTCTCTCTCTCATAAATAAATAAAAAATAAAGCATTTAAAGACTTATGCTTGGCATACATTGGTTAAACCTGTGACTGTCTCCCCTCTCTCTCTGACCCTCCCCTGCTCACGCTGTCTGTCTCCCTCAAAAAAATAAATAAAACATTAAAAAAAATGTACTGTCTCTTTCCTTCCAGACCTGGCCTTGTAGGAGATACCATTATGGGAGTTTGACATCGGCTTAGTATGGGAAAGAAATGTACACACTGGCATTGTTGGTGAGCAAGATGTTATTATTTTTTTAAATGTTTTCAAATGTATCTTTTAACCTTTTTAAAATGTTTATTTATTCCAGAGAGAGAGAGAGAGAGAGAGAGAGAGAGAGAGAGAGAGAGTGCATGAGTGAGGGAAGGGCAGAGAGAGAGGGAGACACAGAATCCCAAGCAGGCTTCAGGCTCTGAGCTGTCAGCACAGAGCCTGACGCGGGGCTCGAACCCACGAACCGCGAGATCATGACCTAAGCGAAAGTCGGACGCTTAACCGACTAAGCCACCCAGGCGCCCCACCTCTGGTCACTTGGACACTTGGTTTACCAGCCGATTTTGCCTTAGGCTGTGTGCACCATGACCTTTAGTTATAAGCCGGACATCAGCTTCCCAATGAATAGTATTAGTGAGAATCAGGAAATTGGAGGCTAGCTTTCCATTAAATAAGTTTGGGAAATAGAGGCTGAACATTTGCATCATAGTTTGTATAGAGAATAATCAAATGTTATTGATAACTGGTTTTGTCATTTCAGTTGTAAATCTGTGATTTATATTATTTATTTATATTATTATATATTATATTATTGCTCAGTAACTTATTTAAAAATATTTCCGGGGCGCCTGGGTGGCTTAGTCGGCTGAGCGTCCGACTTTCGCTTAGGTCATGATCTCGCGGTTTGTGGGTTTGAGCCCCGCCGCGTCGGGCTCTGTGCTGACTGCCAGCTCAGAGCCTGGAGCCTGTTTCCGAGTCTGTGTCTCCCATTCTCTCTGACCTTCCCCTGCTCACGCTGTCTCTCTCTCTCTCTCCTAGAAATAAATAAAAATATTAAAATATATATATATATATTTCCATATATCCTTTCAACAGCAGTGACTTTTTAATGTTTATGTATTTACTTGGACGGGGGAGGAAAGGAATGAGGAGAGAGAGAATCCCAAGCAAGCTCCACACTGTCAGTGCAGAGCCTGATGTGGGGCTTGATCTCACGTTAGTGAGATCATGACCTGAGCTGAAATGAAGAGTCAGATGCTTAACCAACTGAGGCACCCACATGCCCCTCAACAGCAATGACTTTTTAAAAAATGAATTTTTAATAAAAATATATGTATTATATTTCATTTCTCAAAAAAGTTTATGTAAATATGTAAATTGCACAAAATACTAACATTTACCACCCACTGTGGAGGATGTAGTGAAATCACTGGCCACATAAAAACTAAGACATTAGCAGGTACATTATAACATAGATTTAATTTGTGTCACTACAGAAGATACATTTAAAAATCATTCTGTTAAACATTGTTTTCATCCAGGTCGCATGTTTGTTCTCAATTTCTTGAATTTTCTTGCACCATTTATGCTGTTCACATGTTTGTCTCACTAGTAAATGAATTATATGTAAATTATGCCAATTTGACATGAATTAGCATCAGATGCATCAAAGAGAAAATCAGTGATATTAATGTCGATAACAGGTAGATTTTTTTCATTCAATTCATTAAATCAAAGCAAAACTTTTGAATGGTCCTACTCTTGGAGGTAAAATATCTGACTTTAGCATTAGAACCACTATACACTCAGTTGAGGAATTTAATAGGAATTTAATAATTTAATAGGAATTTAATTTAATAGCATATTTATTTGCCTTTGTGTTAATACAAATATAAATTTGGTAGAGTGCACATTAGGGTAAAAACATTACTTTTACTAACTTAATAAACTTATATAACAGATTAAAAGAAAACTGTGACTATTCAGTCCACAAATCTGTCAGAGTTGCTCTCCATTAATTTCACCTACATGTCATTCTTTAATAACACCAGGAGCTACATTTCGCTTAAAGCTCTGGCTTATCTATCACAACTAAAATTGAGAAGTGATTCGCTCAAGCAAATAAAATACTTAAGCTACAGCTATCTTGTCAGGTTATCAAACCTGTCTATCAAAACCATAGGAATGTTAGTAGGAGAGACACAAAATAATTCAAAGAATTACAAATCTTAATGATTAATTTTTTTAAAGTAATTTTAAGTAATATCTACATTCAAGATGGAGCTTGAACCCACAACCCCGAGATCGAGAGTTGCACGCTCCACTGACTGAGCAGTCGGGTGCCCCCAAATTTTAATGATTTTAAAAATTACACACTGCCTGCAAAAGTAATCCAGCACTATTTTAAACAGAGAGGTCTTAGAGTGTATTTTAATTACTGAGACAGCTACTGCCCCCTCATATCTTTCCAGTCTGTTTTTGCATGTTTATTTTTCCATATGAACTTTAGTATCAACTTGTTGATGGAGGGATCACAATTAAATTTATAAACTAACTTAGAGAGAACTGACCTTTAATTATGTTGAATCATCCCATCCAAAAATAAGAGACATCTTCCCATTTGCTTGTCTACTTTTATATGTTTCAGGAGAGTTTTCAAATTTTCCTCAGATGGACTTTGCACATTTCTTTTTGTTTTCTTTTTTTTTAATGTTTATTTCTTTTTTAGAGAGAGAGTCAGAGTGCAAGTGGGGGAGAGGTAGAGAGAAAGGGAGACACAGAATCCGAAGCAGGCAACAGGCTCTGAGCTGTCAGCACAGAGCTGGACGCAGGGCTCGAACTCACAGACCACGAGATCATGACATGAGCTGAAGTCAGACGCTTAACTGACTGAGCTGCCCAGGCACCCTGTACTTTGCACATTTCTTAAGTTTATTCTTAAGTGTCTGCCTTCTCTGTTGCTATTATAAATGGGCTTATTATCTACCATCATATCCACTGATTATTATTTATATACCTGATGGCTATTTATTTCTGCCTATTAATTTTGTACCCTGCTATCTTATTGAATTCTTTTATGAGTGAATTTTATTGTTCTCAGTTTTAATATTTTATTTAATATTTAATGTTAAATACAGATAGAGGTAACCCCATACAAAGCTCTTTAGGGGACTCAATTTTTTTTAACTGAAGTATAATTGACACACAATGTTACAATTCCAGGGGTACAACAGATGAACCAACATCTCTATTCATTACGTTATGCTCACCGCTAGCAAGCTACCATCCGCCACCACCCAACACTATTACATCATTGGCTGTATTCCGTCTGCTGTACCTTTCATCCCTGTGACTTATTCATTCCATGGCTGGAAACCTGTGCCTCCCTCCCCCCTTCTCCCATTTTGCCCCATGCCTACCCCCAGCCATTCTGTTAGCCACCAGTTTGTTTTCTGTATTTATGGGTCTGTTTCTGCTTTTGCTTGTTTTTTTTTTTTTTCAGATTCCATATATAAGTGTAATGACATAGTATTTGTCTTTCTCTGTCTGACTTATTTCATGTAGCATAGTACCCTGTCTGTCCATCCATGTTGATATTTGGAATGTGAAGAGATTCAGATTTGGGCAGCAGCCACTATTATCCTTGGCAACCTAGGATTTCATATTGACCTGGAAGGGTTTTGTATGTGTGAAAATACAATGCGAGTGTCTTCATGGTAGACATGAGAGGCACCGCCCAGATGCCCCTGCAGGAAGAACTTGTTTTCCAGCTGCAGGGAGTGCATTAGGCAGCTGGCCTCCAGTGGTCAGCTACTTCAGAATGTGCCACATCTGCAGAGAGCAGCCTGCCTGTGACCGGTATCTGGTGACTGGAGGGGCTGTGGGATGTAAAAGTCTAGCTGTTTTGGCCCAACATTGAATGCCGTGATGGGTGATGCTTGCTCCTGGGTTAGTTGAGGCTTGTAGGACCCTCTCATACTTCAAGTTCTTCCTCTATCCAGTCCTGCTTCCTCCCTCTTCCACTCAGAAGTGTTGATCCCTGGTAAGCTTCTTGTACCTCAAGTTACACCTCAGCCTCTGCTTCTGGAAAATCCATCTGGGATGTGGATTGCAACCCCCTTCCTCCATGACTTAGGGTTGGTTTGCGACAATTTTGTCCTAAGATAGTCCTGCTTTACTGGTATTATCTATTGCCCAGAGATTATTCTTTCTCTTTCCTTGGACGTTTGACACCTGGTCCACTGCCATTCTCTGCAACACTCCCCCTGTGATCATTCCTGATAACGTCCATGTACTCAGAGATGTGCCTTCCAACACCTCAACCTCTCAGTTCCTTGGTGTTCTCTCCTGCAGTGGCCTTTATATCCATCCTTCCTGTGCCATTCAGCCCCGTGGTCACACCCTTGAATGTGCCATTACAAATTATTGCAACCTCATAATCCCGATGTCATATACTCCACTCTCCAGTCAACTCCTTCTCTTTTTCCGACTCACACTTTCTACTACTCCAACTCCAGTGAGCCTTTGGTTTCACCGTTACCTACAATCCATTCCCCTTACTGCTTTGTCATTCTAGACTGTTCATGTTCTTCTTTCCTTATTGCTATGGACTGAATTGTGTATCTCCAAACTTCCTGTGTTAAAGCCGAAATCTCCAACATGACTGCACTTAGAGACAGAGGCTTTCAGCAGGCAATTAAGATTAAATGAGGTCATAAGGGTGGGGCTCCAATCTGATAGGACTAGTGTCCTTATAAGGAGGAAGACTTGCTAAGCAAAATTAGGAAATTAGTCCAAGAAAGACAGTTACCTTGCATCTCACTAATATGTGGAATTTCAAAACAAAAAAGCCAACCAACCAACCAACCAATCAAACAAACAAACAACAACAAAAACAATACAAAAAACCAAGGTCATAGATGTAGAGAACAGATTGGTGGTTGCCAGAAGTGGTGGTGGGGTGGGCAAAATGGGTGATGGGGATCCAAAAGTACAAATTTCTGGTTATCAAACCAATACGTCATGAGGACATAATGTACAGCATGGTGGCTAGAGCTAATAATACTGTATTACATATTCAAAGATTGCTAAGAGAATAGATCTTAAAAGTTCCACCAAAAGAAAAAAATTTTTGTAAATATATGTGGTGAAGGATGTTAACTAAAAGCTTATTGTAGTGATCATTTTGCAAAATATACAAATACCAAATCATGTTGTACATCTGAAACTAAAATGTGGTATGTCAATTATACCTAATAAAAAAGGAAGAAGAAAATGCACCAGAAATCCCTCTCTTTCCACCCACACACATAGGAAAGGTCATGTGAGGACACAGCAAGAAGGTGACTGTCTGCAAGCCAGGCGGAGAGGCTCCACCAGAAAGCAACCCTGCCCGCCCTTGGATCTTGGACTTGCAGCCTCCGGAAGTGTGAGAGAATACATGTTTGTTGTTCAAGCCACTCAATCCATAGTATCTTGAGATGGCAGCCTAAGCTTCCTTCCTGACCTTACACTTCCTTTCCCAGTTTCAATTTCATGATCAATCATAATGAACCACTGCAAATGCCCTGAACTCCCTTGGCCAGATCTCAGTTTGCGTTACTTGCTTGGCAAAACTCAAACCTTGGCAGAATCCAAGTCCCCCACGCCTGCATCAATGCTGCAGGAAAACATGGCTGAAACACAACTGTGTTGACTGCACTACTTCACATTCATGACCACTTACCTCCAGTGGGCACTGAACTTCCTAGCAATTATTCTACACTTATCTAGTCCATTAACTCTCTTACTCTCGTACTTAATTATTTTACATCTTTTCCTCCTCCTTCATACAGGTTTCATCCCTCACTCCCTGCTGATGACCTTGCTCCTTATTTCACTAATAGAGGCCACCAGGAGAGAATTCCACAGCTCCTGCTATCCAATCTGCCAGTCTAGCAGCATCTCTCCACAGGCACTTGGCCTTCTCTCCAGTGTTGGCTGTGCCCTCACTCTGTTCCTGCATTTTCCCTATAGCATTGATATTCACTTGTTAGTGGATAATTGCTGTCAGCTTTCAGAGATGCTGCATTATCTCCCAACCCTCCAAAACCAGAAAGCAGTAAGGCAAAGGCTTCCTTTTACCCTGTTTCTCTTTCCAGTTATTACACTGTTTCTCTACTCCCTTTTGGAGAAAAATCCCTCAAAATAATGGTCTGTTCTTACCATCTCTAATTTCTTTCCATCTGTTCTCCCCTGAAGCCATGTTGGTCAGGTTTTCACCCTTGCTGCTCTTCCAGAGCTGGCCCAATCTCTGCCCTTCTCTTATTCAATGACGAAGCAGCATTTGACAGAGTTGATTGTCCTCTCCTTTCTGAACACATTTTCTTTACTTGGTCTCCTGTTTATCCTTCTATCTCAGTAGAACTTCTACTGTTCCTCATCTCCTTTTATGTCCTTCTGGCTTTATTCAAAGGTCTCCTTCCCTATGAAGCCTTGCCCTGACTACCCTATCTAAAATTGTAATCCTCTTCCAGCCTACCACATACATACTTTTAATCCCTTTTTCTTGTTTTGTTTTTCTCACTAGCACTAAGAATGCTTATCATAGTATATTTAACCTCCAGACCATGTTTGTTTTTTTCCCATTAGAATGTGAGCTCCGTGGGGGAGGGAATTTTTGCCTTCTTTCCTTACTCACCACTTTATCCCCAGTGTGTCTGGTATACAGCTGGTGCTCAGTAAATATTCATTGAATGAATCAACAGTAATGTCAACTTGCCCACAATTACTGGTAGTTCATCCTTCACCGCAAGGACATTTGCAAACATTCAGGTTTCTACCTAGGCAAAGAAATGTTGTTCACATGCTTATGTGTTCGTAATTCAAGTACGTTTTTAGCAATGAGCAAAGGCTTACACAGTCACCATTAATCAAAGACTTCTAAAGAGCTTCTTTCCCAGGTTGAGGCAACTTTATCCTTCAGCAGTGATCAGGTCAAATTGTAAAGGAAGTAGATAAAGCCTTACTGAAACTAACACAGTATACTTCCTCGGCTCAATTAGCTCAGGATGGTAGAAAGCCAAATGGGATTTCAAAAAGTTAAACAGCCAAAATATATATACCAAAATGGTCAGATGTCTTGCCCATAATCCTCAAAGTCATAAAAACTATAGCCAACAGAAGCGCTGGATAGGCTCATGAAGCTTCTTGTTGCACTCCCAGTGGCCATCCACTTGGAAAATATTTATGTATTAAATGGCATGTTGCTACATTATACAAAGCACTACTGAAGTGTGTCAATACTACTATTCACAGGAACAAGAAGCTCGAAAGATCACCCTGGTGAAAATGATCGATAACCTACAAACTGAAGATTGAATATACTTCAAGGTGCATCAGAGGGAAGAAGCATCAATCTAACCTCCCTGGAGGGACCCATCCCAGCTTGTACGTACCACCCACGTGCCCTGGTCCAGGCTTCAAGAACACGTTGGTGCCAGGGCAATTTTTTATGCCTATTTCATGGACTTATAACCTTAACCTTAAGAGCAACTTGGTGTATATTTTATATTGGCTCCTTATTTGCTTTCTCTGGATGCCAACTGGCACCTATCCTAATAAAGGAGTCTGGGAGTGGGCTAATTTCTGAGCGACACATGAAATTACAATGTTAAAGGAGTGATTCTGTCACTAACCTCTCTTCTGCAAGGAGAAATTTAAGCAAATTAACCATTTTTTTTCCTATTGGATGAAAAGAACGCCTTGCTCAATTCTTACCTTGAAATTTAAAAACACAGGGAATGTGTTAGTCCCCTCTCTTGGCGAAGAGGCCAAATGATGAGGTCAGTACTGCCAGGTCACCACGGCAGTGGTCCCACTGTCCCTTCTGAATGCACAGGTTTGGTTTGGTGTCTTGCTTATAAGGTACAGAAAATGCTCCATTTCAAAGTGAGAAGGATCTTCCCTTTCAGAGAGAAAAGGACTATCTAAAAGATTAGGAAAAAATTCCAAAATCATTTATGGGCCTTTGTCTGATTATTGTTTTATGGTTTGGTATGTCAAAATCCAAGGATAAAAATACTACACTTTCCTTAAACAAATCTTTCTGTTCATAAAGAAACTTCTTATTTCCAAGTATCGGGTCACTTCTCATGGGATATCCATGAAACTGATGCCCCTCCTCTGGGAAGACTTGAAGCCTGGGGATGCAAAACAGTTGGCTTTGATTGCTGCTGGAATAAGACCAATAAAGCCCTCCAAATGCACCGTCCCCAGTGTAATTTCCCGTACTTCCATCCTCTTTCCACAAATAGCCATTGCCATTAAAGTGTTTCAATGTTTCATTCAAAATGGATTAGTTCCTGTGGCCAGTAGCCAATGTAATTATAATAAATGTTGTATTAATCCTTATGATATTTCCCTGAATTCAGTACACACTGTATCTTAATCTTCCGCTATTCAGTTGCTCAATTGTCCAATTAGACTGTCGGTGATCATTTCTTGGGACTTATTTCATCTGTGGTACATGAGCTGACTTTTGGCATCCAAGGAATTGGTCTGGCGTACGTGATTATGGGGATATTATCCTGGTTACGCACCACTTCTAGTAAGCAAAATTATAGAATCTCAGAGAAATAAGTGGAATGGAAAGGCTTTGGACATTAACTTTCCCAATATAAGGTGTTGCCAGGTCCATTAAGAAAAATTGTTCAAGATTTTAGAACAAAGTTGGTAATGTCACATATGATAACACTCTAGAAGATATTACAACAAAAAGGCTTCTGCCACCAGCTTTGTGGTTCACTAGAACATGTCCTCCTGCTTAAAACCATTGGTACTGGATAAATTTCAACAAATAGATATTCATACACTTTGCTAAGACCTCAAGACACTAAAGAAAATATCCAGGAGCCTAAAACAAATACAGCTTGTTGGAACTGGTGATACGCCAACATGGAAGTTGGCTATTCTGGGGAAAGTGTCAATAGCAGAAACCTAAAGCTTTGGGGGGTAGATAACATTATGGGAAATGGGAGATGTCTTGGGCTTATATAAAAGGCAGGGCAATAACAACAACAACAACAACAAAAAAACAAAAAAACCAAAACAAAAAAACCCCAGCAACGCCTGTTTGTCTCTGTTGTGACATTTAGTGGAAATAATAAATAGCTTGTCCAGAGTTCTAACAATGCATCTGACCTCTCATGAGTCTGGGGTCAAATTTATACCACTTAATCTTACAGATTGTTCAGCCCAATAAGAGCAAGTCATTAAAAAAAAGTCTACCACATGAGGAAATAAGCCACCGTGAGATAGAGCCAGCAGAAAAGGAAACCACAAAGCAGTTTAGGGTTTAGCATTTAAAAAGCAGTCGGTGTGATTCAACATAGGTTAAAGAACAAAACGTAAGATTATCTCATATGAAGCAGAAGAAAGCATTTGATAAAAATCCAACATAATTTTGAAGACAATGATGCTTGTGGAAGGATATGCTTTACTAGATACCAAGACTTATAAGATATGATAAGACATGAAGCCAATAGTGCAGACACAAACAAACAGAAAAATGGGAGAAAACGTACATCCTAGACACAGACTCATGCCTATAGGGACTGTTGCTATATAACAGAGTCATCACTGAAGATTCAACAATGGGGGAAAAGAGTTCTTTTCGCTAAATGGTGCCGAGACAATTGGCTATCTGTATGGAAAAAGTGAAGTTGGACTCCTGTCTCATCTCGTATACAAAATTATGTCTAGGTAGACTAAATGTTTTGTCAGCCAGGATCCAGGCAGGCAAAAGAAACCACATGTAACGTGAACTAGAAAAATGTAATAGAAAGAATTACTAACTCATTACAAGGGGGTTAACTACTCAGAGGAGTAGAGAACTACAAACAATACAGACAGAGCAGATGCAGGGAGCAGCCACTACCTGTAAGGCCAGGGCAGAGCAGTCAAGAAAGAAACAAATTTGGAAGAATGCCCCCCCCCCCCCCCCAGTCAAGGCTGAGATGCAGACCTCGAAGGCGTAGCTGCGCTGCACTCCACTGGGTGAGAGGGAATGCACTGCAGGCCAGGGCTGGCTGCCAGGAAACCGCCCATTGGAGTTCTGGTGAAACTTGCTAGGAAATCACCTGTTGGGCGCCAGCAAAACTCAGTGGGAAGCCACCCAACAGCTAGGAAGCCACTAACTGGCAGCCACGCCTTTGGGACCTGAAGGGAAAACACGGGGACCAGGAAAAGGACCCTCCTCTTGCGGTGTCTCTCTCCCGTGCCATCTTCTGGCAAGACTAAGCAATGTGTCCGTTGATAAAGAAGAACCATTTATACGGTCCAGCCCCAGTGTTACAAAGCAGGACAAAAAAAAGGGTGGATTTGGAGCTGAGTAGTGATAAATTGTTAACTGCATAAATGTATACGTGTGAAAAGCAAAACCATAAAGATTTTAGGAGATACTACAGAAGAGTCTTGTGACCTCAGTGTCCCTGAAGCATTAATAGCACCAAGCATAAAGGAAAAGATTCATCATTTGGTTAAGTTAAAATACTATTCAACAGTTCACTATTAAGATAGTGAAAAACTAATCCTCAGAGTGGCAGAAGAAGTCTGCAGCACATATAACCAATGGACTAGTATCCAAAAAATATAAAGAACTCCTATATATGGCAAATGTTTTTCCAAAGATAACATCAATATTTCCCATCTTGTACGCCTTTATACAGTCTGACTTTCTAAGTCTCCAGTAGTTAACTGGAACATCTCCCCTATCAATAAGAAAAAGAAAAAGGACATCCAATAGCGTATTGAGTAAATTTACTAAACGGGCACTTCACAAATGAGGAAATGCAATGGCCAATAAATGCATGAAAGGTTCGTCAACTTCATTGGATTCAGTAAAATGCAAATTAGAACCACAGTGGGCTACATCTAACAGAATGGCAAAATTTTTAACGTCTGACAATTTTAAAAGTTGGTGAGGAGGTGAGTCATGAAAATGTTTTTAGCTTGGACCCTCTAGAAAGCAGAGCCTGAGACAAGGATTAAGAGAAGGGCTAATGCTTTATTTCAGATGTGCTAGCTGAGGGCAGTGAGGTGAGGGGAGAAGAGGAGGGAAGCTAGGATGCGATGTGGTGCTTACTGACTACACACATAATGCTGTCATAGACATCTCTGTTCTTGGGATCTGGTTCAAGTGTGCATAGATTTTTTTATCAGTGTTTAGCAACCAGCTTCAAAGAGACACAGCAGGTGGTTCATTAACCATGGCCATTCTTCATGTGAGAAGGGCGGCAAGAAGAACTACACGTTGAAAGAGAGCAAGGAGGTTCCTGGCTCCTGGCTTTTCTTGTTTACATCATACGGAGCTACTCCCCCACAGTTCCAGGCTGCTTCCCATGGCTCTCTGGCAGATCTCCATAGCGTGGATTCCAGCCAAATCTGGAACTGGCCAGGTGACCAGGTACAGTTTGGGTGCTCAGGAAGAGAGAGAGAGAAAAGGAGCCACTTGAGGGCATCTGAAAGCACATGAGGTTTGTGTCACAATAAAAGACAGTCACATACGACATGCTACACTGATACAACCACTTCAGGAAAATGTTTGGCCAAGTTTGGTAAGGTTTAAGATGTATGTAGCCTACAACTTACCAGTGCTACCCCCAGGTTCATACCTTCTGGAAATCTGTACACATGTGAGCCAGGTCACAGAAACAGAAATGTTTATAGTAGCATTATTTATAGTACTTAAAAGCTGGAAGTACCTCAAATGCCCATCAGCAGGAGAATGAACAAATAGATCGCTGTTTGTTCTTACTGTATCATACTTCAGCATAGGCACTGAAAACAAGCAAACTATGATTACACATAGCTGTATGGATAAACTCAAGAACAAAATGTGAATTGAAAAAAGTAAGCCACTGAAGTATAATATACATTATAAAGCCCTTTATATAATACTCAAAGATACATAAAATTTAATAACATTTTTAAGGTTACATACATAATCTGTAATAAAATGATAACAAAAAGCAAAGAGATTATGTCCACACCATGTAGAATAGTCATTATCCCTGTAGAGAAGGGAGGAGAACATAATGGGGAGGATCTCCCAAAAGGCTTCAAAACTATCGGTGAGGCTCTATTTGCCAAGATGAATGATTGGCACACTGGTCTTCATTTATGTCTTAGAGTCCTCATACATTATTGTTCTCTATGGTATTTTTATTTGTTATATTACTCTTTGGGATGCAAAAATAATTTGTTTTATGATTAATAAAATGTGTTAGTCTGAAGGATCTTGGTTAGTATGGACCTTGAACACAATAAGATTCTCAGAGGTGATAATTAAATTGGCGATGCTTACCCACTGTGTAGAGGAGAAATTCCCTTGGTCAAGAACTTTACACCCTTAATCACTATGACAATAGACCCCTACTTTAGAAACACTTATTAGATCCTGAGTTAAATAAACATTCTTTTTTTTTTTTAAGTTTTTAAAATTTATTTCAGTAATCTCTACACCCCATGTGTGGCTCAAACTCTAAACCTGGGATCAAGAGTCACATGTTCTTCTGAATGAGCCAGCCAGGCACCCCCCAAATAAACATTCTTATATGTCAAATTTATATATAACAGTAGTGGTAGCAAATTCAACTGTGATGTTTGTGAAATCAAAGGTCTCTTGATTTTATTCTAGCCAAGAAAAAGGAGTTTATGTGCTCATTGGCAAACACTACTATGGGGCGCCTGGGTGGCTCAGTTGTTTAAGCTTCTGACTTCAGCTCAGGTCATGATTTCGCGGTTTGTGAGTTCGAGCCCCACATCAGGCTCCGTGCTGACAGCTCAGAGCCTGGAGCCTGCTTCAGATGCTGTGTCTCCCTCTCTCTCTGCCCCTCCCCCACTCACACTTGCTCTCTCTCTCTCAAAGATAAATAAACATAAAAAATTTTTTTAAAAGAATACTAACATACACTTCAGGAGATTTTGTTAAAAAGTATTAAACACCAGACTGAAAATTATGACTTATGACCTTGGGCTTGGGCTTGGGTTTATGTAATATCCTAAATCTTTTGTTGTCATTTCAACAATCTTCACCACAAGGAGATTCCATCCCAAGAAACCATTTTCTTTGCTCTTCCATAAGAAGCAAGTCTTCATCTGTTCAGGTTTTATTAATGAGATTGCAGCCACTCAGTCACACCTTCAGGCTCCACTTGTAATTCTAGTTCTCTTGCTCCTTCTACATCACGTGCAGTTACTTCCTCCACTGAAGTCTTGAACTCCACAAAGTCACCCTTGAGATTTGGAACCAACTTCTTTTAAACTCTTGTTCAGATTAATATTTTGACCCCTTCTCATGAATCACGAATATTCTTAATGGCATCTAGAATGGTGAATCCTTTCCAGAAGGTTTTCAATTTACTTTGCCCAGATCCATCAGAGGAATCACTCCCTATGGCAGCTATAGCCTTAAGAAATTTATTCCTGAAATAATAAGACTTGAAGGTCGAAATTAATCTTTGATCCATGGGCTGCAGAATGGATGTTGTGTTAGCAGGCATGAAAACAACATTAATCTTGTTACATATCTCCATCAGAGCTGTTGGCTGACCACGTGCATTGTCAGTGAGTAATATTTTGAAAGGAATTTTGTTTTCTGATCAGTTTTCAACAGCAGGCTGACACTATTCAGTAAAGTAGGTTGTAAACAGATGAGCTGTCATCCAGGCTTTGTTGTTGCATTGATAGAACACAGAGTAGATTTAGCATAATTCTTAAGAGCCCTAGTATTTTTGGAATGGCAAAGGAACATGGACTTCAACTTAAAGTCACCAGCTGCATTAGCCTCTAACAAGAGTCAGCCTATTCTTTGAAGCTTTGAAGGGAGGCATTGCCTTCTCTCTAGCTCTGAAAGTCCTAGGTGGCATCTTCTTCCAATATATGGCGGTTTTGTTATGTTGAAAATCTGTTGGTTAGCGTAGCCACCTTCACTGATTGTCTGAGATGGATTGTCTGGGTAACTTGCTGCTGCTTCCTCTTACACTTTTTTATGTTATGAAGATGGCTTCTTTCCTTGAATCTCACGAACCCGCCTCTGCTAGCTTCAAACTTTTCTTCTGCAGCTCTCTCACCTCTCTCAGCCTTCAAAGAACTAAAGAGAGTTAGGGCCTTGCTCTGGATTAGGGAATATCATGGTTGGTTTGATCTTCTATCCAGACCACTAAGACTTTCAAGACTTTCTCTTTATCAGCAATAAGGTTGTTTTGCCTTCTTCTTCTTCTTCTTCTTTTTTTTAAATCATCGTGTGCTCACTGGAGTAGCACTTTTAATTTCCTTCCAGAACTTTTCCTTTGCATTCACAACTTGGCTAACCGTTTGGCTCAAAGGACCCAGCTTTTGGCTTATCTTGGCTTTCCACATGCCTTCCTCACTATGCTTAATTATTTCTAGCTTTCGATTTAAAATAAGAGACGTGCAGCTCTTTCTTTCACTTGAACACTTAGAAGCCATTGTAGGGTTATTAAATGGCTTTGTTTCAGTATTTTCCTTTCTCAGATAATAGAGAAGTCTGAGGTCAGGGAGGGAAACGGGAACAGCTGGTCAGTGGGGTAGTCAGAACACACACAACATTCATCGATTTAAGTTTTCCATCTTATATCGATGCAGTTTGTGGTTCCCCAAAACAATTGTAACATCAAAAGTCACTGGTCGCAGATCACTATAAATACAATGATAATGAAAATGTCTGAAGTATTGTGAGATTACCGAAATGTGACACCGACACACAAAGTGAGTAAATCCTGTTGGAAAAATAGCTCAACACAAGGTTGCCACAAACTTTCAATTTGTGGGGGAAAAAATGCATTATCTGTGAAGTGCAATAAAGCCAGGTATGCCTGTAATTAATTCATTCATTAATTTTAATATGTACATTTAAAAAATTTGTAATGTTTATTTTTAGAGAGACAGAGCAGGAGTGGGAGGAAGGAGGGGGCAGCGAGAGAGGGAGACAGAAAATCCAAAGCAGGCTCTCTCTAGGCTTTGAGCTGTCAGTGCAGAGCCCAACACAGGCTTGAACCCATGAAATGCAAAATCATGACCTGAGCCCAAGTTGGACACTTAACTGACTGAGTCACCCAGGCACCCACTTAACCGACTGAGCCACCAAGGTCCAGCCTTGGTTATAAGGAAATTTTAGGTTACAAACTGGGATGAGGGGAAAGATTTATAAAGACAAAAATCTCAAGAAACTGAAAATTCTGTATTTATTCAGGTGCTCGCCTGATAATTTCTGCTGAAGATAAGAAAGACAAAGTACTTAGAACCCAGTGAGCAATGCAAAAAGGCTTGTTAGCCTACTAGTCAGTCTGGGGCAGAGACCAGAATCCCAAGTAAGATTCATTTTGAATTGTCTGTTTTTTATCATAACTTACAGACATTCTCAGTGTTTCCTGACATTAGACAATAAGAAGAAAAAAGCCCTCTGAGAAGTCATATTGTTTTTACCGTAGAGATTGGCTTAATCTCTCAAGCTCAGAACCCCTAGTCCCAAGGCTTGTGATAATGCCAATATTTGTAAAACATATTTTAGAAAATATCAGAGAGTCATTTATTATGTCTACTGTAGGGAATAATGCTAGTTCATAAGATATGCTTCATATTTACTTGAGGCACGATGAGCGGAAGCTCCATCTGTCTGTCTTCCCACAGTTGCTTGTATTCACCATGGCCCTGGTGATTTTCAACCAGGGTGAAGAAGCAGGTTAAGTGGTAATGGCGTGGAGGAAAGGAATGGAGAAGAAACAGTGATGGAAGCAGACTGCAGGTTGATGGCAGAAGAGTGGAATGGAAATAGAGGAGAACAGAGATGGCATAGGTGGTGGAAACCAGAATGAGGGGTGCCTTAATGCTGGGGTCAGGATAGGAAGTCCAGTGAGAATGGGGATAGAGCTGAGACCGGGGTTTGAAGGGGAATTAAGATGGAGGATGGATACACATCAGATAAGGATGGCATGGGAATGACAGGGATGTCAATGGACATGGGACTGAATATTTTCCTGGGTGAATGGGGAAGGAGTTGCGAGTTATAGAAGAATGGAATAAAAATAAGAATGGCATGAGAATTGAGTATGTTGCAATGCGCACCGGGGAAAGATTCATTTGCTCCTTCATTCTCAGATAATCATTGGGAGGCTACTGTGTGAGGCACTATTCTGGGTGCTGAGAATACAAGGGTGAGCATGACCAAGTCTCTTCCCACATAGAACTTAGATTCTAATGAGGAAAATGGAAAATAAACAACTTTCTTATGTAGTATTGTTATGAGAAGTGCTATGGATAAAAGTCAGATAAAAGGATGGAGTGATGGGTGGCAGCTTTCTAGAAGGGTGGTCAGGAAAGAATTTGAAACCCCTCTGCTATGAATAGGTCCCTTCCTTTCTCAGATGCTCAGGATTCTTTTCTTCCAATATTTCTTCTCTCTTCCTCCATCAATCTTTTCCTCTCTACTAGATCAATCCCCTAGATACACAGAAATAATTTGCTGTTATTTTTTTCCCACCTATACAAAAATTCTCGTGGTCCCCCTCAAAAAAATTCTCATGTCCCTAACTTGCCTTCCAGCTAGCATCCATTTTACCATTTTACAGCAAAATTCCCTGAAAAAACTGTCTATCCACCTAACTGCAACCCCTCTCTGGTCTTTCTCTCTCCAATATACTCCCATAAGCTTTTGCCCACAGTTTTCTGAACTGCTTTTGTCACTGTCATGAGTGACCTTCCTGTTATTAAATAAGTGGTCAATTCTCAGACCTCTGCTTGTTTGACCTTTGACACATTGGACTGTTTCCCTCTCCATCAAATCCCTTTTCTACTAGACTTTCAGGTGCTGCATTTTCTTGCTTTTCCTCCTACATCACTATCTTTTCGTTCTGAGGCTCATCTCTCCAGCCTCTGAATGTTGGGAACCCTCACACTTCATCTATTTCTATCTACCTTACATCCTTGATGTTCTAACCAAGTCTTGTAGTTTTAAATACCACCCCCACACCGGTGACTCAGAAACGTACAGCTCCAGCTTGGATCAGCCCCCTGGACCCAGACTCATATACCTAAATGGATTCCTAATAGTCATTTCCATTAGCACGCCCAAAACCAAACCCTCCATCTTCCCACCCAAACCCATTATTCCCGTTACCTTCTCATCTCTGTTAGTGGAACTAATTCCTTCTAGTTACTCAGACAAAAACAACCTGGGGAGTTATCCTAGACTCCTTTGTTTGTCCCTCCCTGTACTTCCAAACCCAGCAAGTGCTACAGTATCTGCTTTTAAAGTATGTCTGGAATCGGGGCGCCTGGGTGGCTCAGATGGTAAAGCATACGACTTCAGCTTGGTCATGAGATCACGGTTTGTGAGTTCTAGCCCTGCATTGGGCCCTGTGCTGACAGCTCAGAGCCTGGAGCCTACTTCGGTTTCTGTGTCCACCTCTCTCTCTCTGCCCCTCCCCTGCTCTTACTCTCTCTCTCTCTCAAAAATAAATAAGCAATTAAAAAAATAAAAAAATATGTCTGGAATCTTGTACCACATCCATTGTCAGCATGCTAGTTCAAGCCACCAACATCTCTTGCTTGGCTATTATTGCCCCGAAAAGATTAGTTGGGGGTGAGGGAAGAAAAAAGGCAGCCCAGACAGCAGAGGGGAGAAACAGTATGATAGAGCAGATTGGGACTTCCAGATAGTTAAATTCTACTGGAGCAGAGAGTGGGTGGCAAATAGTGGGGAGAGCTAATGTGGAAAGGACATCAGGAACTGGTATGGGGGAGGAGTCTGGAATGTCACCCTGTGGAACTTGGGTTTCTTCTGAGCCAGTGAGGACTCCTTGAAATCTCACAGACTGGCTTTGGTATGGAAAACAGACCGAGCAAGTGGAGGCTAGGGACACCGATTTGAAGGCTGTTGCAGTAAGCAAGAGATGGTGGTCACCAGGATGAGGGCGGGACCAGGACATAGAGAAGGAGGCACATTCAGGATACTTTGGAGACAGAATGGACAGGACAGACCCCGTCGTGGGCTGTAGGCAGGATGTGGGAGAGAAGCTTTGAGCTTGGGGACTGAATGGATGCTGCTCCTGCTGTTTTCTAGGGTGCTCCTCACTCGGGCCTGACCCACCCACACAGCTACAACAGAAGGTTTTGTGGGGAGATGAGAAAGCAAGCTCAGGCTTAATGAACTGAAGTGCCTGAAAGAGTACATGGTGGATACACAGACCGAGAGCTAAGGAGCTGTGGCTAATCTGAGGTGATATTTGGAAGAACAGCTGGTAACGGAGACCAGAAAAGGGAAATTGCTGGCCCAGGAGACATGGATAGAGGGACAGAGGGGGAGAGGCCCGGTCCAGAACTCTGGGGAACACCGACATTCCAGGGAAGAAGAACGAAGAGGAAGTCAGAAAGGCGAGGTTTAAGAAGTAGAGAGGGAACCAAGAAAGGGCAGTTGTCACAGAGGCAGGAGAGATCTTCAAGGCCAGAGAGGGTGACAGCTGAGCCTGAAACATGTCCATTGGACTTATCAACACGGAAGCCATTGGTGACTTAGGCAGGAGCAGTTAGTAGCTTATTGGTGTCTGAAGCCACACAGAGTTCAAGATCAAGAGGTGAGGCCTGGGGCACCTGGGTTGCTCAGTTGGTTAAGCATCTGACTTTAGCTCAGGTCATGATCTCATGGTTTGTGAATTCAAGCCCCATGTCGGGCTCCGAGCTGACAGCTTAGAGCCTGGAGCCTGCTTCAGACTCTGTGTCTCCCTCTCTCTCTGCCCTTCCCCTGCTCACACTCTGTCTTTCTGTCTCTCAATACATACATACATACATAAAAAATAAAAAGAGGTGAGGCCAGAGAGAATTAACACCTTTAAAAGATTAGGGTTTCTGGGGCACCTGTGTGGCTCAGTTGCTTAAAAGCGTCTGACTTGATTTTCAGCTCAGGTCAGTTAACACATTGCCACTCTTCATTGAAAATAACTTTGGCTGTTCCTATCACACTACTTCTAAATGTTTATTTATTTTGAGAGAGAGTGCAGCGGAAGGGCAGAGAGAGAGAGAGAGAGAGAGAGAGAGAGGGATGGAGGATCCAAAGTAGGCTCTGCGCTGACAGCAAAGAGCCTGATGCTGGGCTTGAACTCATGAACCTTGGCAATCAGAACCTGAACTAAAGCCAGAACTTAACCGACTGAGCCACCCAGATGCCTCTCATACTACTTTTTATACAGTCACTCCTTGTTTTGGTGCCTCAAGCACACGCCTGGTTTGTCCATTTGGTGACCCAGCAGGGTTTGGCTCTGATGGAGACAGGAGAGAAGGGAGAGCAGGGCGCAGGATGTGTGTAGAGACAGAGTGGGGTCTTTTTTTTTTTTTTAATGGAGGAGGTTTTTGTATGTTGACAGGTTACAGATAGAAACTCATACTCTTGGAGGCTAAAAATGCAAGAAGGGCTAATCAGTAAGACAGGCAGGCTGAATATGGTGAGTCTGGAGCATAGGAAGGACAGCTGAGGATGTGGGGTCCCCACCCATGTGTCGCTGAGGCCCAGGCAGCCCCTGACTGCAGTGGCCACAGCCGTGAAGGACGAGAGGGCACTGGGGCTGAAGGAAGGGACAAGCCGCTAACGGCGCCCAGGCGGGTGCTCAGTGGGCCTTCCCAGAGCTGGGAAAAGAGAAAGGGGGAAGATGGTGCCTTTGGAGTTGGAACACCAAGCAGGCTGGGCAGAAAAGAGGTCCGGCCTTTCCCTCAGCACCCTCCAGGTGAGGGCAAAGAAGGGAAGGAGAGACCACCAGCCTGGGAAGAGCCTGCTAAGCTTCCTCTGGCCAAGACCTCTCACCGGAAAGCTCTCGTGCCCTCCTGAGGCCCCCAGTCCCATTCCCACCTGCCAAGATGGCCCCCATCCATCGGCTGGAAGGATGGGAAAACTGAAGTGTCTCCTACCCCGGCCTGTCTCAGCCTCTGAATTTCTGCCCCTAGGGTGTGCTGGCTCTGACTTTTGTTTAAGGGTTCTTAAAATACACATTTCTGCTAGTGGTGGGGCCCTGGCCACTGAGAGGGCGTGCTGCTGGGGAAGGGGAACGTGTGCAGATGGTATAGCTGTGGCCACTCCATCCGTGAGGCCACAATGGTCACCCCAGAAAGTAGAGATAGAAGGCCAGAGGGTGGGGATACAGGGGATACACTGTTTTTCCTCAGATTAAGTGTTTTGTGTGTGTGTGTGTGTGTGTGTGTGTGTGTGAGAGAGAGAGAGAGAGAGAGAGAGAGAGACCATGAGTTGGGGAGAGACAGTGGGAGAAGGAGAGAGAAAAATCTTAAACAGGCTCCACACTCAGCATAGAGATGGATGTGGGGGTCTATCTCACCCTCATGAGATCATGACCTGAGCCGAAATCAAGAGTCAGACACTTAACCAGCCAAGCCACCCAGGCACCCCTTAGTGCTTTTTGGATGGCCTGGGTAAAAACAAGGAAGTATGTGTAGTGTCTAAAACCCTCTACAAGGCTTCCTTTGGTGCCACCCTAGAGAAAACAATTTTCAGAAGCTCAGGCTCTGGCCATGGAGAATCATGCTGGCAGAGCAGGAGTTAATGCCCCCTGGCTTGCCCTTCTGTGAGACCAGAATGTTCCATTCCAGACTGAGGCAAGCAGCTTGGGAAAAAGCTGCCCATCACCCAATGAATCAGATATCACATTGAATCTAGCACTTTCAGAGCCCGAGATCAAGGAGAAGGACAAGGCGGGGGTAGGGGAGCAGGTTGTTGAGAGAGAAAACTCAGTTCTCTCTGCCTGAGTAACTGGGATGGTGGCAGTGATGACTGGGGGTGGGGTGGTGACATGCTTGGCCCTCACTGGAATGAAAGGCTAGGGGGAGCACTTGGCCTGTCCTTCCATGTCCAGATGAGGAAGAGAGGTCACTGCCGCATGAGGCCAAGCCCCCAGGGTCTCAAGGAACCCAGGTTTGTACTTTCAAGATGCACAGACAGCCCCCTCCTGGTCCCCCCGTCTCACTGCCCTCCTCACTGCCCTCCTACATTGCCCCACCTAATCCTAATCTGGTCCCAGATCACCCCCACTTTACAGTGAGGTCAGGTTGCTATTGGGCCATGGCAATGCTGTGCCCTGGTCAATGCACGCAGCCCCAGCTGCTGTAAGAATTGCTGTGTGGCTCCTTCTAAATGGCTAAGGCCACATGGAAATCAACTGCCCCAGAGCTTAGGTATCCTCCTTGGGGTACAAAGCACTGTCCTATCCCACTGCCTAAAACAGGAATCAATTTTGTGGTACAATCCATCCTCCAATACTCTCCTGGGAACCAGGCTTCAGATAGTGTCCAGAAGAGACCACATCCACATCCTTGCTTAGCTTTCTTCCTCTGATCTGTTGTGTTCTTCTCACTTGCCTTGTCCCAAGAGTACTCATCCAATTAATCACTTAAACAGGAATCTCCTAGCAAGCTTTGTTCTAGGGACGCCAGCCAGTCTAGAGAGCCCCGTTTAAGGGGTACCTGGGTAGCTCAGTCGGTGAAGCGTCCGACTTCGGCTCAGGTCATGATCTCACAGTTCGTGGGTTCGAGTCCCGCGTTGGGCTCTGTGCTGACAGCCAGCTCAGAACCTGGAGGCTGCTTTGGATTCTGTGTCTCCCTCTCTCTCTGACCCTCCCCTGCTCACGCTGTCTTTCTCTCTCTCTCTCTGAAATAAATAAAACATTAAAAAAAAAAAAGAAGGCCCCATTTAAGAAGCATCATCCAAGATCCCATGTCAGTCATAACCTGTCATCTCTCAAAATTCAACTTAGCCTAGTACCTTGTAACAAATACCTTTCTGTTTAAACCTAGTTTTGCAGATTCTGTGGCCTGAAACTAAGAACTTTGAGCAATGCAATGATTCACACCCGAAGGCTGCAGCATTAACACTCGAGAGAGGAGGGTGGTCTCATCCAGGAATGGGATGGATCATCTGTCCTGGTTGGGTTTGAAGGCAATGAAGATCCTATTAGTAACAAAGAATGAGACAGAGAGGGCTATTTATTTATTGGTTTCGTTTAAAAGATTTTTAATGTCTTTGTTTTAATTTTTTAAATAATATAATGAACACGCTTGACTTCAACGACTCATCTCAAGTTACAATATTATCAGTAACTTAGGCCTACCAGTGTGCCCCTCAGGACCTGTACCTAACTCAAGGGCTCACCCCATCTGAGGGTTTGATCACATATATGGATGGCTAAGTAAGATATTATTTTGCTTTATTTGTCTCTGAACTTTATGAAAGGCATAGTCGTTTGAGACTTGATTTTTCCACTCAGAATTATGCTACTAAGATTTACCCTTGTTGTGGCATGGGTAATTCCATGTTGAGGAATATCAATCATTTTTACTCCTATCTAGTATTCCGTGTGTGAATATACCACCATCTATTCATTCTGTGGTCACTGGGCATTGAATTGTCCCATTTTTTTTGTTTGTTTGTTCTTACACAAAGAGCTACTGGCAACATTCTTGTTGCGTGTCTTCTGATGTTCGTGGCAAAAATTTCTCTTGGGTATATACTTAAGAGTTGAATTTCTAGGTACGTGATTATCCAATAGCATAAAATAAAACCAAATTGCTTTCCAAAGTAGTTGTTCAATTTGCACACCCACCATCACATGTGTGAGAGATCTCACTGATCAATGTGCTCATCAGAAAGATGAGCTGTTCTTAATTTTTGCCAACTGGCTTATGTCAAATAGCATCTCATTTTGGTCTTGATTTAGCTGATTATTAATAAAGTTAAGCATTTTTCAGCAATTTATTGACCAAACATATTTTCTGAGAGTGCTTTATGTCAATTTTTTTTACTGAATTTCTTCTCTTCTTTTGTTTTATAGTAGTTATTTATATACACTAGATATTAATGTTTTGATGCTTACATGGGTTATAATTATTTTCTTTGCTATGGCTTATTTTTTTATTTCTTCTTTATAAGTATTTTCTTTGCTATGGCTTATATTTTTACTTCTTCTGAGGTGTCTTTAAATAAGTGAAAGTAGGGGCGTCTGGGTGACTCAGTTGGTTAAGCGTTCGATTTAGGTTCAGGTCATGATCGCACGGTTCATGGGCTTGAGCCCTGCATCAGACTCTGTGCTGACAGCTCAGAGCCTGGAACCTGTTTCAAATTCTGTATCTCCCTCTCTCTCTGACCCTCCCCTGCTCACACTCTCTCTCTCTGTCAGAAATAAATAAAACATTTTAAAAAATTAAAAATAAACAATAAATAAGTGAAAGTAGTACATCTAATAAAGATTAGTTTTTTACTTTTTAAAATATTTATTTGTTTTTGAAAGACAGAGTTGTCCGCACAGAACCCGACAATGGGCTCAAACTCATGATCCGTGAGATCATGACCTGAGCCAAAGTCAGATGCTTAATCAACTGAGCTACTCAGGACACCAGTAAAGATAATTTTGATTAATATTATGAATACTATTACACCAAACAATTGTTCAAAATTGGAATTATGGTAAAATCTGATCGCTAGTATTCCGATTTGTGTTATTTAAATTGTTATAAATAGTTCTTGACTTTAAAATAATATGGAGTTTGGGGTATCTGGGTGGCTCAGTCAGTTAACTATCCAACTTCAGATGATTTCATGGTGTCTCTCTCAAAAATAAATAATAAACATTAAAAAAATTTTAAATAATATGGAGTTCTTCCTAAAGATACCTAGTTAACATACTTTTCCTTAAAAATTGCATTAACTGTTCATCTATTTCCATATTTAATTATTTGAAAGTTCTTAGCCATTGCTTTTCTACAATTAGCAACTTTCAAATCATCAATTATTACAGCATTTTATTCATAAAGTATTAAATATACATTTGTACTTCAACAGATACATTAAAATAATAAATTATTTTATTAAAACATTAAAAAATAATAACTAACTAAAAAAAATAAACAAACCTTTTTACAGGTGCTGGGTGGCTCAGTTGGTTGAGCATCTGACTTTGATCTCAGCTCAGGTCTTGATCTCATGGTTGTGAATTCAAGTCCCGCGTTGAGCTCTGTGCTGGGTATGAAGCCTACTTAAAAAAAATTTTTTTAAGGGCGCCTAGGTGGCTTAGTTGGTTAAGCGTCCGACTTTTGCTTAGGTCATGATCTCACGGTTCGTGGGTTCGAGCCCCGCGTCCGGCTCTGTGCTGACTGCCAGCTCAGAGCCTGGATCCTGTTTCAGTCTGTGACTCCCTCTCTCTCTGACCCTCCCCTGCTCATGTTGTCTCTCTCTCTCCTAAAAATAAAATAAAATAAATAAAAATTAAAAAAAAAATTTTTAGTTATTTGTATTAACTTTTATTTTTATTATAAAAATAATAAAAACGAACCATGAGATAATGACCTGAGCCATAGCCAGACGCTCAACCGACTGAGCCACCCAGACACCCCCTATATTTTTATGACAACAATGTGCCTTTTTATGATAATTGGTTTAAGAATCTTTTCATTATTACAATATCAATAATTGTTCATACCTAACAATACATTTTATGGCTTTGTTACTCATTGCTGTGTTCAGCGTATTATTGCCTTCCTTGTTTTTCAGCTAAATTTTCTCATTTATTTTTCCATTTGGCTGAACTACTTCCTCTGACAGCTACTTTAGAGAAGCTACCTGGGCAGCATTTGCCCGTGGTCCACTCTCCACCTTTCCCACCCTGCTCTGTGCCACCCGCCCTGCTTCCCACTAGCATAAAGGGCAGAACTGGCTCCTGCTTCCCTCGTCCCCTTTCAGCCCAAGCCACATGCAAGTTCCCTGCCCGAGCTGGCCCCCAGGTTCCTGTGGGCACAGTCTCTCTGCTGCAGTGGCCAGAGAAACCTAACTTTGATTAACTACAGGTGTGTTCCTGGCGGTCTTTTGCTCATGGATTTTGACATGGCATACACACTCATTCCCTGGGAATCTATGGCTCAAGGAAAGAAAGTTGCACATTTAAAGTTTGTATTATTATTCTCAAGCTGTGTCTAAACCCCATAAGTGAAAGCAAAGAGTAGAAACACATCCAAGTGATGTATATCCTCGTGATTAATGATCTCTGGAGCAGCCTAAATGAAAAGCACTTTCAAATATTGCAGAAGAAACAGCTTGGTTCTCTCCTTTCTTACAACATCCCTGTGAAAGATGATATCATATTACATCACAATGTCAACTAAATAATGACTTAGGCTGCGCCTGACATAAGTATCTGACTCAGTAATGTCACTCTTTTTTTTTTTTAAAAGCTTTTTTTGTTTATTTTGAGAGAGACAGAAACAGTGTGAGTGGGAGAAGGGTAGAGAGAAAGGGAGAAAGAGAGAATCCCAAGCAGGCTCCGCACTGCCAGTGCAGAGCCCGATGCGGGGCTTGAACTCATGAAACCATGAGATCATGACCTGAAATTGAGAGTCAAATGCTTAACCGACTGAGCTACCCAGGTGCCCCAGTAATATCACTCTTAAAAACAGGGAGCTATAGGATTTTTTTCCATTTTATTGGCATATAGTTTAGATATGGTAATGTGTACAAATTGATTTTAAATACATATATCTCTCGTAATCACCACTCAGAGCAAAAATAGAATAAGTACAGCTTCCTAGATGATTCTCTCGTGTCCCCTGCAAGTTAGTACCTCTCCCATGAGTAACTCCTACCTGGCCTCTACCACTGTTAACTAGTTGTGCCAGTTTTTCATTTCATATCATTATAATCATACAATATGGACTGTTTTATGTCCGACTTCTTTCAGTCAGAATTATGTGAGACTTATCTATGCTGCTGTATCATCCATACTTTGTTATTTTTTATTGCCATATAATATTCCATTATAGAACTACATCAAAAGGTATTTACCTACTCTACTATTGATGGACATTTGGGTTGTTCCCAGTGGGACTTATCACAAATAAAGTTTCTATGAACATTCTCATCCATGCCTCCTGGTAGACAGAACCATTCACTTCTGTTGGGTATATATATATCCAGGGGTAGGTTGGTGGTCATGGTGTGCATGAGCATTTAGCTTTTGTAAATACATGAGATCTCTCTGTCTCTCAAAAAAAAAAAAAGCATTGAAAAATTAAAAATAAATAAATAAATAAACATTGAAAAAACGTATGTATAAGACCATTTGATGATATTTATTGATGTTGAACATCTGCATGTGCCAGGGGGACAGTAAGGCCACAGTAGGCATGTGCATCCAAGATTTATATTACTTATAAGTAATAACTTATAGGGGCGCCTGGGTGGCTCAGTCGGCTAGACTTCAGCTCAGGTCACATCTCGCAATTCGTGGGTTCAAGCCCCGCATTGGGCTCTGTGCTGACAGCTCAGAGCCTGGAGCCTGCTTCGGATTCTGTGTCTCCCTCTCTCACTCTGCCCCTCCCCTGCTTGTGCTCTGTCTCTCTCTGTCTCTCCAAAATAAATAAACGTTAAAAAATAAAAAATAATAATAACTTATATTCACAAAAGCTATTCATGCATTATTTGCACACACAAAAGCCAAAAAACTTATTATTATCAGCCTAAGTTAACTTTTTTTTATTAATGTTTTATTTATTTCTAGGAGAGAGAGAAAGAGAGAGAGACAGCGTGAGCAGGGGAGGGTCAGAGAGAGAGGGAGTCACAGACTGAAACAGGCTCCAGGCTCTGAGCTGGCAGTCAGCACAGAGCCTGACGCGGGGCTCGAACCCACGAACCGCGAGATCATGACCTGAGCGAAAGTCGGACGCTTAACCGACTAAGCCACCCAGGCGCCCCCTAAGTTAACTTTTCAACATCTCTAATCCATAGAGCAATCTTGTTGTGTTCATAAATTAAACAAATATAACTCAGCCAAGCACATAAAGACAATTTTACCAAGAGGAATTTAGGCTCACAGTAAGGCAATTCATTTACATACATCAGAGAAGCCATTTAAGCAAAAAGAATATTTTCTCAATCTCTAAATACTAGCTTTTAACCAACTAGCTCCAAACCCAGTCATATCAAAGAAAGTTTCTGGCTCGAAACACAGAATGTGGTACCTTCTCAGAAGGAGAAAAAGTCAAACACATATTTCAAGACAAAAGCATTCACTATTAAGAAGAAACTTCTAACTCATCTCCTCTATCCGCCCTTCCCCCCAAACCCTCCTATTTACCGATTTTGACAAAAACACCCCTTTATTACATTGTGGGTATGATATCTCTTGGTCCTCCGTCTGTTTTTCTGTTCCGGGTGAACTGAGGGAATCAGTGGAATCAGATCATTTCTCAGTTTAACTGACTTCCAGAATCACCCCAGGCATGCAGCCAATTCTGCTTGGAAAGTTACTGGCTGTGCCTTCTTGTCTTGTTTAATCACCATACTTAGTCTGCTTTAGGAAAGGGGAAAAGTTCCTATCTCCACAGCCTTTGGTTTTCTCACATTTTTAAATAAAATCTTTGGGCCATTGCCATCAGCTACTCCCACATTTTGCCTCTATTTCCTGACTACATGGTGAAGTTAGAAGCCAAACAGCTCCCAACACACACACACACACACACACACACACACACACACACACACAGTCTTTCGTGGGCCTACTTTCCCAACACTTTGGAGGCTGACCCCATGGAAATGATCTTGCCGTTGGTGGATTTAGCAGTTTACCCTAATCTGCTACCTCAAAATCTGATATTGCTAAAATTCCCCAAAGTGTCCACTAGAGGGCACTATAACTCCACCTCTGACATCAATTTGGTGCCGAAGGGCTTCTGTGAATTCCCAAGGGAAACTTCCTCTTCCTATTTCACCCACCCACATGTTCCTATCTGAGTATGCTTTATACTAAGCACCTAAGAAAGAAATAGATGGCATGAATAAAGAAGGAATGTAGCACTGCTGTCTCACCCTATTCCCCATACTCTCCCCATCCATTCCTTCCCTCAAGATGTATGTGACTGATGAAGATGTGTCTGTCATTAGTGAAGTTGATCTGACAGTGCTAGACCCCTATCAATGCTCCAGAAAAAGTCATAGGGTTGATTTGGGTCTTGGGTCATCCTGCAAACATAAAGGATATGTCAACATTGGCAGCGCCACCCCAAGACCAGGCTTTTCATGGTCTAGACCTAGGTCTTCTCATGGTCACCACCACCTCCCTCTCCTCTTTCCTACCCCGACCCTTTACCCGAGGGCCAGGTCTTATTGTTTTCTCTCCCCAGGGTTTTTATACCAAAGTCAGGACAAATCTCTCATTAGCCGACTCAGGGGAATGGGTGGGTGAATGCCATTAGCACAACTACTTTATCTTAAAAAAACAAAAATGAGCAAACTTTTGTATTGAAAACATTTCCGTGACTGAGCTTTGAAAATAAAACATTACTTCCTCTTGTACATTTTGAAATAGAAACATATCTAAACACAAATATATCCAAGATGGTGGCTTTTGAGAATGCATGTTTTTAAGCCAGACTGCCTTGGATCAAATCCCATGTTTGCTATTTACTAGCCATGTGGACTCGAGCGAGTTACTTAACCTCTGTGCATCAGTTTCCTCAGCTGTTGGAAGGGGAAGGTAAGCGTATCTACCTACTGCGCAGAGGTGTGAAGATTACAAGAGTTAATGCGGTTACGTGGCGCCCTTCAAAACATGGCGGTACCTGCCCCAAGCTAAGCCAATGAGAGCTCTTCTTCGGGATTTATAAGTACTGAAGCAGGGAAAGCTTATCTCTGTTCCTCCGACACCACTGAGCCCCTGTCATGTAAGACCTGAGCTGCTTTTGGTGGTGGCTTACTGCCACAGAAGAATCCCACCTGAAGGAGAAGCCATAACGATGAAGGGGGAGAATGTTTGAGTCCCCGAATCTAGATCTACTCTTGTCCTTTCTAAGCCTGTGTCAGTAAACAAGACTTACTAACTGCCAAGCACTATTCTGAACACTTTACAAGTCTGGGCTCAGTAACCCCAGTCACCCCAGAAGCGTACTCCATATTAGAGACGAGAAAACCTGCCCGAGGTTGCAGAGCACGGGAGCTGGCATTTCAGCCTGGGCAGCTGGCAGACACTCTGCGTCTGGGCCCAATAATTCTCTGTTGTGGGGGACTGTCTGGTGCATTGTGGGATGTCGAGCGGCACCCCTGGCCTCCTCCTGCTGGGTGCCCAGCACACTTGTCTCCCAGTTAGGACAACCCAAACCATCTCCTAGCTGAGACAAACTGCCTCCAGCTGAGAACCACTGCCGCCACTCCCACTGCCTCCCAAATTCTTCTTGTTGATTTACTTTCTTTTTTTTTTAAGTTTATTTATTTTGAGAGAGACAGTGTGAGTGGGGGAGGGGCAGAGAAAGGAGAGAGAAAGAGAGAGGGAGAGGGAATCTCAATCAGGCCTCATGCTGCCAGTTCAAAGCCCAAAGCTGGGCTTGAGCCCATGAAGCTGCAAGATCACGACCTGAGCCAAAACCAAAAGTCAGAGGCTCAACCGACTGAGCCACCCAGATGCACCTCCCAAATTCTTTTTGAACTGCTATCATGGAATCACCTAGATCCTGTGCTAACCACCATTCAGGATGACCCAATCCAAGTGTCAAATACCACAACACAACTTCCCACAACACATTGCCACCCAGACCCTGTGTTGTCTAAAACTCCATGTCACCTACCAGTCTGTGTCCCCCAAACCTCCTGTACCACAGTCCTGTCACTGAGTTCTGTGTGACCCACTACCTAGTGGTGTCCATGCCCTCTGTCACCAGCCAGAATTTCACTGGGTCAGGGTCACAGAGCTCTTCACAGAGACAAGGCACAAAATACACACAGAGACGGAAACAAGGAGACAGAAACTCAGACACACAACATACGTCAGGGAGAGGCAGAGAAACCCGCAGAAGCAGAGATGCTCACAGAGACAGAGAGAGGCTCTCCGTCTCCAAGGGGGCCACAGCTGGTGGTGCTAAATGGGTCACCAGAGACCCACTAAGGCCCTCCCCCCACCTCAGGATTATACCGGGCGTGGGGAGGCTAGATTCTGAGAGTAAGGAGCTTAGACCCAACGTGACAGCTAATCGCCCACATAAGGCTTCTGTCTAGGTCACCAAGCCCTGACCAGACCCCACCCCCACGGTCACTCTTCTGTTCTTCCATCAGGTCCTCGACTGACAAGATCTCACCCCTGAAAATGCACAGCCCAGGGAGGCAGAGGCAGGAGGTTAGACCCTCCAGCCTCCCCTCTAGCTCTGCTACCAGAGCACCAGGAGGTGGCAAGATCCAGCAGCTTCTAGAGCGTTGGTTGAGGCTGGGGTCCCTGGACAGAGAGTATGAGTTTCCCACTATATTGTGTCAGGAAGGATCTGGCTAAGTCTAGAGAAACATCTTTCTGAGTTGAGAGACATGGTGGGGAGCAGATGGTTCCTCTATCCTGTACCCCTCCAACACAGGGCCCTTGAGGATTACCAAAATGAAAGAATCAGGCCTACATTTTGAGCAATAAAGTCTTTAAAGCAGCCCCACCTGCAGGCTGGCCAGGCCTGGTTGCCATGGTGATACCCCAGTTGCTCCATAGGCAGCTGCTGGTCCTTGAAGTGGGGACAGTGGCGGCAGCGGATCCTCCAACTGCAGCGGGTTGGGGTGAGAGGTCAGTGCTCCCTTGGGAACAATTCTGACCGTGGCTGGGGCCTGCGCACCCGGGTTTGTCTCCATTCCTGTTCTCCCAGCTCAGGCCCCATCCCCACCTTCCAGCCACTACTTCCTCTGCTGCTCCTGGAAATGGGCAACTCAGAGTCTGAATCCTCCTGTGATATAGTTCAACCCTCAAGTGCAGGGTTCTGTTGTGAGGGCTGATTGACAGGCTCAGGTACACAGGGGCTCAGGTGAGAGGCTCCAACATGTTCCCCAGGGTAAGGGCTCAGTGAGATTCCAGTGGAAAGGATAGGGTGTGGAGGCTCAGCATAAAGGTTCTGGAAAAAATCAGTCAAGACATACGTATAAGAGCTCAGGCTTGGGGTAAACAGGCCCTAAAAGTGACATGGGACTTCACCGGGGCTCAGGGGCAAGGACCCAAATGTGAGGCTCAGATGGGGCCCAGGGAAGGGTCTGTGCTGGTGCTTCCCTTCAGTAGTAGCTCATTACTAAAAATGATCACTGAGGTGGGCCTGGGTGGCTCGGTGGGTTAAGTGGCCAACACTCGGTTTCGGCTCAGGTCATGATCTCACAGTCAGTGATTTCAAGCCCTGCATCAGGCTCTGTGCTCATAGCTTGGGGCCTGCTTCAGATCCTCTGTCCCCCTCTCTCTGCCCCTCCCCCACCTGTGCTCGCTCCTGTGCACGCGCGCTCTCTCTCTCTCTCAAAAATAAATAAAGGTTAAAAAAAATTGAAAACAATAATTAAAGTGCTAAATTTTAGATGAATAACTTTTTTGAGTGTATAAATTAAAAGAGACCTTTGTGGTATATATACACAATGGAATATTATTATTCTCCCATTAAAAAAAAAAATCTCACCATCTGCAAGAACATGGATGAGTATAATGCTAAGTGACACAAGTCAGTCAGAACAAGATAAATACCATATGACCACATTCATATGTGGAATTTAGGAAACAAAACAAATGAGCAAGGGAGGAAAAAAGAGAGAGAAAGAAAGAGACAAACTGAGAAACAGACTCTTCACTATAGAGAACAAACTGCTGGTTACCAGAGGGCAGGGGTGGGGGGTGGGGTGCAAAATAGGGGATAGGGATTAAGGAGTGCACTTATCATGATGAAAAAAAAAATTTTTTTAATATTCCTTTTTTTAAAAAAAATTTTGTAATTTATTCATTTTTGAGACAGAGAGAGACAGAGCACAAGTGGGGGGAGGGACAAAGAGAGAGGGAGACACAGAATCCGAAACAGGCTCCTGGAGCTAAGCTGTCAGCACAAAGCCCGACACGAGGCTCCAACTCACGAACCATGAGATCATGACCTGAGCTGAAGTTGGACACTTAACCAACTGAGCCACCCAGGAGCCCCAAATATTCCTTTTTTTTTTTTTTTTTTTTAAAGAGACTTCAGTTACATTCCTAGGGGTTTCTCCTAACCTTTCTGAGGTTTAGTTTCCTTATCTATAAAATGGGAAGAACAGTATCTAGCTTGTAGAGTCATTGTGAGGACTATAATGGGAAAATGAATGTAAAGTTCTTAACACAGAATGTACTCAATAAATTACAGTGTAAAAAAAAATGTGCTTAGAAATGGGAGAGACGGCGTGAAGCGAGAGCTCCTGTAATTGCTTAGAACCCAGCTTGCCAGCCGATGTTATCAGTCCTGAGGGCAGTAGCTATTGAGAGATCAATTTTTCTTCTCCTTAAGAAAGATCAGGCTGTATGGGGAGAAGGTGACATCAGGCACATTCTGCAAGGGAGAGGGAATATTGCCAACTGCACCAGCAACATGCTGAAAATCTGTAGCTTATGTGTTTTATAATGTAAGTAGTAAAATAAGCGAATTTTCTCATAGTACACTATTCATAAAGGTTTAGGGCAAAAAAAGGGTGCTCTTTTTAAAAAATTCCAATACAATTGACATGTAACATTGTGTAAGTTTAAAGCAAACAACTTCTTCTTCTTCTTTTTTAATGTTTATTTTATTTTGAGAGAGGGAGAAATAGAGCGTGAGCAGAATCTGAAGCAGGCTCCAGGCTCTGAGCTGTCAGCACGGAGCCCAACATTGGGGTCGAACCTATGGACTGAGGAACCGAGAGATCACGACCTGAGCTAAAGTCAGATGCTTAACCAACTGAGCCACCCAGGCGCCTCAAGGCAAACAAGTTCTTAATTTGATACACTTGTGCTGCAGTGTGAAGGTGAATGTAGCACTAGCTAACACTTCTATTGAGTCATATGATTAACATTTCTTCTAATGATGAGAACAATGAAGATCAAGTTTCTTAGCAATTTTAAGATTTATAATACAATTTTGTTGGTTTTGTTTTCAAAATAAAACTCCAATTCGGTGGTTCTCAAACTTTTTGGTTACAGGACCTCTTGAGAGGACACCTGGGTAGCTCAGTTAGTTAAGCCTCTGAGTCTTGATTTCCACTCAGTTCATGATCTTGTGGTTCATGCGTTCGAGCTCCACGTTGGACTCTGCATTGACTGCATGGAGTCTGCTTGGGATTCTTTCTCACCCTCTCTCTCTGCCCCTGCCCTGCTCATGCTCTCTCTCTCTCCCAAAATAAACTTAAAAAATAAAAATAACTGTGGGCCCAAAAAAGTGTAATTTAAGTGGGTTTTATCTATGGATATTCACTGTATTCAAAGTTAAAACTGAGAGAAATTTAAAATACATATTCAAAATAACAATATAAATGTATTAGAAGTTGACAGAAAAAATATGTCTATGAAAAATAGCTATGTTTTTTTTTTGTTTTGTTTTTTTGTTTTTGTTTTGTTTTGTTTTTCCAAAACAAACACTTTAGTGAGAACAGTGACATTGTTTTACATCTTTGCAAATCTCTTTAATGTCTGGCTTGATAGTAGACAGCTCAATTCTTATATCCACTTCTGTATTCAATCTGTTGCCATATGTGGGTTTGGCTGAAATATGTGAAGGAAGTGCAGCCTCACAATGTATTTAGCTGAAAGGGGAGAAGTGTTTTAATAGTCTTTTCACTTCATTATGGATGTTTTCCTTTCATACTACACCAAAACTTGAAAGGTGTGGTGGTTTCTTAGAGGTTAGTTGCCGTGTGGAATTCAAAACTGTATTAATGGACTTATCATATTCTGTTACATGTAAACCCATTAGTCTGTCTTGCACCGTGAATGGATCTTTTATCCATGCATGATTTTTAATTAATTAATTAATTTTAAAGTTTATTTACTTATTTTGAGAGAAAGAAATAGAGAAAACACGTACGACTAGGGGAGGGGCAGGGGGAGAAAATCCTAAGCAGGCTCCATACTGTCAGCCCAGAGCTCGATGCAGGTCTTGAACTCATGAACCGTTAGGTCATGACCGGAGCCAAAATTGAGTCAGACACTCAACTGACTGAGTCACCCAGGGGTCCCCGTGTGTGATTTTTATAACACTACTTAACTGGTCATTCATTTGGAAAATACTGGTTTACTGAGTTATACAGATCTTCCAATACTGACACATTTCATTATACAATACAAACAAAACAAACAAAAACACCCCACATATTCATTGGTGTCATTACCAACCTCATCAAAGTTTAAAAGATTTCAGTCACGGTAGCAGACAGATATTTTCCAAATTCTAATTTTCACTTGAAAGCTCTACTTTTATCATTGGGAACAAGCACCAAAAAGTTGTTTTCCTTGAAGTGACAGGCTCATTTGGAGAAAGTGTATGCCAAATAGCCAAGTTGGCATAATATTTTTTGTCATTTATTCTCTTAAGTAAAACCAGTGAGAAAAGTGAATTTCAGTTCATAAGTCACTTGCATAAGTGCTCTTCCCCAAGCTAACTACCATATGTCAATATGCAGAAGACATGCTTTATGTATACTTCTCATTTGTCACACAAAACATTAAAAAGGTATGTAATGGGTGGAAAGGTAAAAATATTAATAATTTTAGGGGCACCTGGGTGGTTCAGTAGGTTAAGCGTCCAACTTCGGCTCAGGTCATGATCACATGGTTTGTGGGCTCCAGCCCCGCGTCGGGCTCTGTGCTGACAGCTCAGAGCCTGGAGCTGCTTCAGATTCTGTGTCTCCCTCTCTCTCTGCCCCTCCCCTGCTCACACACTTACACACTCTCTCTCTCAAAAATAAATAAACATTAAAAACATTTTAATTAATAATTTTACTGCTTCATCAAGACATTTTAAAGTGAGCTGCCCTTTTTATTCCTTTATCTTTTTTCCTTTTATTTTATTTCATTTTATTTTTTTACTCTGCATGCACAGTGACAGACGAGACACAAAGAGTGCTGGGCCAGTCGGGAGCCACGCCCTGATTCCTCACTGGGCACCACCATTGTCCTTCCTTCACTAATGTGAATATCAATGAAATGAAAATGACAAATTATTGAGCACTGAGTGTTATGTGGAAACTAATTTGACAATAAACTATTTGTAAAAAAAAAAAAAAAGAGAAAAAAAAAAAGAAAATGACAAATTAGGAAAATTGTTTCTGTCTTGTGGACCCCCTGCAAGGGTCTTGGTGACCCCCAAGGATCTTTGAAAAACACCTTGGGAATCAGTGCTGAGAGCAACTATATTTACTTTTCTTTTTAAAGAACTTTTTTTTGGAGATATCATTCAAAGGTTTGTAAAATGCTCTCTCAAATATCCCATGGAAAAAACGAAAGCCAGTTCCATTTGTGGTACTATTTGCTTTACTTCTTGCAAAAGAAGAGGGGGGAGAGGAGAGGAATACGAAGCGGGTTGGCCCATGGGAGTGCACCAGGCATGTAAAGCCATCCATCATGTGTGTCATGGTGAGCAGACACAGTCCTGGGACTGCACAAAGGCAAATGGTGCTGGGAACTCAGGGCCCTCTGTCACCTTCCCCACACAGTCTCAATAGCCACGGAAGCCTACACACCACACACACACACACACACACACACACACACACACACACACACACCACGGGCAGACAAGCCACATGTTTTGCCATGGCTAATTTCACACAACTTAAATGACAAGCCCGACCATGGTTATACTTACACAATACAATCAGCACATCAAAGCCACACAAAAAGTCCCAATAGTCAAATACCACACCTTATTGTTCTCAAAACCTATTCACGCTATTTTATATTCATAGCTGGAGAATTTCAATGGCCACGTGCCCAATCATAGTTACACTCAAAGTAGCGGGATGGTACCAAAAAACACCTACTGGGTTGCCATGCAGCTATGTATGCATATTGTTCACAGATGAGAATGTGGACTTGGGAAACAGGACAACATGGGTTCAAGTTCAAGTTCTACCACTTACTAGTTCTGTAACCTTGGGTAAAGTATTTAACCTTCCTGAGCCTTAATTCCAGAAAATGGAGATAATTCCTACCTTGATGTGAGGACGACATAAACTAACGGGGCAAGTGCCAGCAGATGTGCTGGCCAGATGTGCCCAGGGATCCAGCTGTAACTGCTATGTATGGCTTTTGTCACCAGAGGGCACCAGGGCTCCAAGGTATCTGTAGTGGGTGCAGGGAAAGACCAGGCCCGAAAGGCCAGGATTCCTGGGAAGGAGTGCTGAGGCACACGCAGACAGGGAGGTGTGGGGACGCGTATGGGGAGGTGCAGCCTCTGAAACCCCAGATGCCAGCGAGGCCCAGGCCACCAGACTGTGCTGCCAGGTAAGATGGGCACCTCCTGGAGAGGATCCCGATCTCACCTGAGAAGGAAGATGGGCACTTATTACCAGGCCTCTTATTCCTACTTCACACACAATTAAAGCTCACAATACTATGACTGATAGTCACTACTTATAGCATTCTTGCCGAGGAATACTGCAGAAGCTGACGGCCCAGCTTACCCGGGTATGAAGTGGAAGAGCTGGGGTCTGAGTGCAGGCATCCTGGCTTCAGAATCCCCACTCTAACCACCACTCCGCACTGCTCTCCCAGGGACACCCGCCCCCCGCCCCCTGCTGGGACTCTGTCAGGACTCCTTGACCCCTGCGTCTGCTCTGGAGCTCAGCCAGACCCGGCTGACCCTTTCCCCTCTTCCAGCTTGCTCCCTGTCTGCTCACTGGGCCTGTGCGCTCACTCGTAAGAGGCTTATCAGGAATGTGGGGGGGACAGATAAGGCGGGGTCTCGAATATAGCCTTATCCAGTTCCGCCACCTCCAGCTCCTGGGAGTTTGGGGAGTTGCCAGCAGATGGAGCCCCACCCACCCAGACAGCCATGCACCACCCACACCCAGAGCCTGGTGGCCTTCCCCGTGATGTCACAGCTCCCTGTGATGTCATAATTTGCAGTGACATCATTGCTCTGTCCCTCCTTCAATTCTAAAGGGGCTCCTCAGATGGGAGTGGGGGAAGTGGAGCCAGACAGGACCCTAGCCAGGGTCCAGGTCAGCAGGAAAAGAGGGTGGTATTATAGGATCCACCTCAGGGTGGACGGCTATTTTTGGTATTGACTGCTTCACTTATAGCCAGCCCTCTTCCTGCCTTCTCAATCCAAAGAGGCTCTGGGTCCAGCAGGGGCAGGGGCAGTGGGGGAGAGGGAGTCTCTAGGCCCACTGCAGGGCTAGAGGCTCTGAACCAGCCCCCTGCTCCCTGCAGGGAGACATGATCCTGGTGAATAGGGGCCTTGCATCCCTTCCCTTGGAAAGTAGCCAGGCAGGGAGGGACTATAAGGATGGCCAGACAGATGGATATAGTCTGACCTGCCCTGACAGTCACACATGTCAACTTGTTGACACAGTTTACGTTCACAGCCCCTCACTGTCACGTGCCAACAGCCATTCTGTCCCACAGCTATGCCCTGTGTGGCCCCAGGTGGCAACATGGCAATGTGGTGACCCACATCAACACACTGGCACAGGCACGTTGTCATACGTCCCATATGGGAGAGCAGGGGCCCTTTTCTCTCGTGGTTGCATTCTTAAAGATGAGCACAATTCCCAGCACATAGTAGATGTACACTCCTATGCTATGTGGTGTACAGGACCTGTAACTGGGGGGGAGGGGGGGGAATGGGCCTGAAGGAAAGCCATCCCTCCTACAGCCCCTCTTGACCTCTCCAGATCCAAGATGGGGGCATCGAGGAAGCATTACTGCTGCTTTCAGCATCACCTGTAGCCCCAACTTCAGTGATGGCCACTCCCCAGCTAATACCAGTGGCTGAAAGGCCTTGAGCTACGCAGGGGCACTGCTCCATCCCCTCCAGGCTTTTTTCCAGTGGTTTGGGACATTGGCACTCAAAAGTGGGTATTAGGAACGTGGGGTGGTCTAGATGTTGGGTATGCCTAAGCATTAGGCTCCGTGGGTATTGGGTACCTGGGTTCTGTGTATTGAGAACTCTGGGCTTTGGATTCTCTGTGGCGTTGGGAGCACTGGCCCCCTTGGCACTGGGAATTCTGGATTTGGGGAGCTCTAAGGTCTTTCAGAATCTGGGCTTTGTATGTTCTGGACATTGGGGCTACCACCCCCTCCCCGCACCAGACAGGGCCAAAGCCAATGTTTCCAATATTAAAGGCCTAATTTTACCTGGAGCTGCCAAATCCAGTCTGGCACCCTGCTCTGAGCCCCATGGTTGGCACCTGCTGCCTCCATGGACTGGAACCCAAAACAGCCCAGCAGAATGGTCTGAGAGACACAGACCCCTGTGGAACCACACAGGCATCTCCTGGATCAGGAACCAATTTAACCTGTTCCCTTGCATTGGGGCAAGGCAAGGAAGGTGCCAGGCACTGACCACTGGACTCCAAGATCAAGGGAGAAAGAATCCGAGAAAAGAGCCCATGCAGGCCACTCCCAGCAATGCTTCCCGGTTTCTGAGGCTGGGACTCAAGGAGGTGGAGACCAATCGTCAGGCCAGGCTGCAACTCAAACAGTGTCCACCCTCCTCCAGTGTCTCAGCAGGGCCCCTCCGCACCCCTCCACCAAGTGCCTAATGCCACCAGCTCCTTCAGTGCCCTCCAGAAGTGGCCCGAGTCTGGCCTTATCCCTATTTCCACAGACATACACCTAAGCCAACTCTGTGTCCCAACACGGGCCCTAATCCTATAGGCTGATGACAACAAAGGAGGAAACCAGCCAGCACTGGGGGATCTGACTCTGGGTTCAGCCTTCGCAGGAAATAGCACTGTAACTAGAGGCTTGGGAGACACACCTTAGCCCACAGTGGGTGGGGCCCAGCCAGCTGCCTGCCCTCTTGCTGCCCTGCCCCAGGAAGAAGCAGGTCAGCAGGTCGTCTGTCCCCATTAGTCCTCCTCCTGTCTGTCCTAGGCGTGATCCCCCTATTCTCCTGATGGTGGCCCAGGCTAGCCATATTCTTCCCACCCTGTGGGCCAGCTGCCCAGGGCCAGGAGCTCACAGCCAGCAATGAAGGCCATCCCAGTTCTGACCTGGGCTGGGCCCAGACCTGCCTCCCTTGGGGCCTCATTCTAGTTGGGAGGGGAAAAAAAAAAAAAAAAAAAGAAGCTGCTCTTGTCCCTGTCTCATGGAGCCAGCTTTTCCAATCAAAATCTTTCTCAAGTTCCTCCTTGGGTCTCAACTAACTGTATGGCTGCCTGAAGTCTTTTCTAGATCAAGGGGGGTAAAATACATACATCCATGAATCTATATGCATACAAATATATTTTGTGTTATGTCATCTCATAACACAAAAACCCTCATGGGAAAATCTCTAACTTCCCCAAACATCCCAGGGAATATCTTTTCCCCGTAACCCATGGACTAAGGTGCTAAACTGCCTCCTTGCCTCTGGATTAATCTCCTATCTTCCTGATGAGTCCTTAGAGAGCTGACCCTGAGCACCCCACCCTCCCCTGCCCCCAGCTCCAGGGCCTGAGGGCCTCCTGGGGTCAGCTCTGAGTATCCCAGACATACCTCCCTTCATATGAATGCCTCAGTGTGAGCTAGGAAGCCCCAGTTTCCGTGGACCATAATAATCATCAGAAATTTCACTCGGTGCCCTCTTCCCTCAGTCTACTGCTTCAAGGGAGAAGGAAGCCATCGCCCTGCTCTCTCACACACTTCCTTGTTCCCACTCCCTACCTGGGGACCTCTTCCTGCCTTCCCTGTGTGGTGGCCCTTTTTGACAAGCCTCAGGGGAGAGGGTGGGAGAGAGAGGCCAGAAACAGAATGTATGTCCTAGGCAGGAGGGCCGAGAAGAGCTTGGCTTAGATGTGCCGAGGCCCTGGAGCTGGACACACACCTACCACTGCACAGAGCAGCGCACATACAGTCACTTCTCCTCAAACACAGATCCACCTACACAAATCCACAGGGTAAGGGGACGCAGACACAACATACTGCCGAAGTTGAGACACATTTGTGTGTGTGCGTGCACACACGCACACATGCACACATACACACACACCTGCAATTCATTCATAGGAGAATATAACTAACTCCCAAACATGCTATACCTGTTAGGTTTAGGAACAAAGTAAAAATGCAAATAATCTTATGATGAGATAAAGAGTCTCTTCAGATCTGATGACGTCTCCAATGTAAATAGGTTGTAAATTCTGAACCTAGGGCCCTGGGGAAAGTTTGTGAAATGAACTGTGTTTGGTCTGAGAGCGCTCCTGACTACAGGAAGTGTCTGTGCCTGATACCTATTATCTTGCTCAGTGTCTCTGATTGTAAATTAATAAAGTGGAATCTCACTTGTGTGACTTGGTGTGTGTGCATCAGCTTTTTGGAGGCTGACTGTCCCCAGGAAACAAATAAAACCAGTTTCCTGACCAGATAACAGTGAGGAACAGACTCGGGGTGCAGACTGCTCCAGGCTGGGCTGCTTCAGAGTAGATGTCCCACTCAGGCTGGGGCAACACCTGTTCCCTGACAGCCAGTACCAACTGGTGGCTCTCACAAGGTAAGGAAACTTTCCACCAATTGCTAGGCATTGCTGCCCAGAGGCAGCCTGGAGCAAGGTGTTCTATATATAAGGACATGCATTACCTTAGGTCATCCTCTCCATTTCACAGGGGTGGAAACTGAGCTTCAGCAGACTCCTTTTGGCAAAGTCTCCTTTACCGGGTATTGGAACCCAGGTCTGTCTCCCCAGGGAAGGAGTAAGGGGCCCAGGCTGGTGTCTGCAGCCCCCTAACACAAGCAGCAGAGTAGGGCTGACCAAACCAGCGGTCAAAGGAGTGTCCCTGGAGGAAGGATTACCCCGAGACCTCCAGTTCTAAGGATTAGGACCCAGGTCTTACCCAGCTGTGCCCACAGTCCCTGGAGGCACCGCTCCAAAGGGAATGGAATTTGCTCTGATTTCTCCCTGGGGGCAACGCAGGCGCAGAAGACCAGGGGCCTAGAGGGCCAACTCCAGCCCCAGCCCCCCAAAGTGCCCCAGGCCTCCTGGCTTCATTCCAGCCTAGCCGAAGGGGGCGACGACATCTGCTTCTTCCAAGGGCCCCAGCTGGAGGGCAGCAAGGCAAGGGCGGAGAAGGGGGCTCCTTTGTGGAGCCCACTCCCAGGGGTTCCTGGGGATCAATCATCTGAAAGCTGGAGAGACTTGTAATTTTATTCCCTGGGAGGAGGAGCCTGAGAAGTCGGCCAGTGGGGTGGGGATGAAACGGGGGATGGGGGGGTGGGGAGAGCGGCCAGGGGAGCTGTTCAGGGAGGGGAGGGACTTGGCTAGGTCTCGCAAGCCTTCTCCACTCTCCAAACTTTCACCAAACTCTTGGCCCCCGCCTCTCCGAAACCAAAACACAACAAGCTCAGGAGGAGCCGCGAGCGGCGCGGCGGGGCGGGCGGACTCGCGGCGGCACTGAGCCTCGGGAGGCTGATGCAACTTTCCCTTTAAGAAAGCCACCTGGGCGCACCGCGGTGTGGACCCAGCACGCCTGGGCCGGGGGCTGCAGCATGGTAAGGGGGCTTGGGGAAGGGGGCGCTGCGGCCCGCGCCTCTGTCCATCCTGCCGTCGGTCTGGGTTTGGTATCTCCGTGGGGCTAAGCCCCAGGACCAGAGGGCGTGAGTGAGTGAGTGAGTGAGTGTGTGTGTGTATGTGTGTGATCGCGCTTGCACGCGGGCATCGGTGGGTAAGAGTGTGGGTGCACGCACGGGGTTGTCTGTCTCGCCGCAAAGATCGGGGGTAGGTGCGCGCGTCTGGGTGTCACCGCTGTCACCAAGGAGCTGAAGCAGGCGAGAACGGGGGGGGGGGGCGCGCTCCCGAAGGGGGGGGCACTGCGTGCCGACGCCGGCTTGGTCGGGGGCGGCGGGCGCAGAGCTGTGCGGGTAGCGCCGGCACCAGAACGTGTCACGGTCCGTCTGGGGCGCCAGTGGGTCTGCGCGCCGGGGGCCTTCGGCGGCCGGGAACCCGCGGGCTGGGTCTGCGCCCCGCGTGCCGGCTGCCGCTCCATCTCCTGGCACTGCTGGCCAGCCTGGCTGCCTATCTGGCTACTCCAGCCGGCCTGCCTTCCTATCTGCCCGCCCACCCACCGGCCAGGTTTGGGTTCCCGCGCGCCCGCGGGTCCCGGGAAGCCGCACCAGGGGGTCCCGACGCCCTCGGGATCTTTGTCAGCGGCTCCTGGCCACGGCTTTGGGAAGGCACTACGGCCGTGGAGTTATTTTGGGGCTGCTACTCCGGGGAAAATCTGCGCCCTCCCTACCCCAACGTTCATTCCGGGTGCGTGTGGGGCGGGCCCGGGCGGCCACAGGTGAGGGCAGGGGCCTAGTAGCCGGGGGCGCCCACCCCTAGCCGGCGCCCCGCACCCCGTAGCCACCGCGGGGCGGTAGAAGGCGGCGGGGACGGGGCGGGACCCGAGGGGGGCTAGCCAGGAGGGCCGGGAGGGGCCGGAGCCGGCCTGGGGGCGGGGCAAGGGGGCGGGGACCTCGGCGCCCCGGTACTTTTCCACCGCTGGGGCCGGGGGCGGGGCCGCCGCCTCCACACCAGCTGAGAGGCCCACACGTGGCGGCTGATGTAACACCGCCCCCCAACACCTCGCACCCCGATTAAATCGGACGCACCCGGCTTCGAGGAATCGGGGTGCTATGGAAGGTACCGCAGTTCCAAAAGCGACCGCGCCCCTGCCTGCCGGCCGGGGGCCTCCTAGCAGTCGGCCGGCTGCTTCTTAAAGGAGCCGCGCCCCCTTTCGGGCCTGCTCTCCGCAGACCACGCCCCCTCCCTGGTCACTCTTAAAGGAGCCGCGTCCACAGCTCTCTGACAGCTCCGGCACAAAGCCTTGGGTCTATTTGCTGAAACAAGCTTGATGCTGCTGCTGCTAGAAAATAAAGGTTGGGGTGGAGGGGGCGCGAGGAATCGAAAAGGAAAGAAGGACCTCAAGAGTCCAAAGTGAGAGAGCATCAGAAGGTTTGAGAATAGTGGGTGAGGGAACTGGCTCTGGGAAGGGACTAATGGGTGGCACTGAGCATGCCCAAGTATTTCCAAGGACCGCAGAGAAAACGCCCCCTTATTCGGCCTGCACTGCGACTGTCGCGTTACCTGATCAGTGCCCAGCCCTGGGGACACAGAAGAATCACACCTTTGCCCTGGAAGATCTCTCCAGCTTATGGGAAGCCAGATTTGGACACAGTAACCGTGTCTCAACACTACATGTGGCGAACGTGTTAATCAGATGTACACAGCGTGCTTTGGGAGTACAGTGAAAAGGGGACTGCAACTGGAGGAGGGAGGAAGGCTTCTTGAACATAACGCTATTGGGACAGGTTTTGAAGGTGGGTAGGATATATGCAGACGGAAATGGGGACAAGGATGCTGGAGGAAGACGAAATCGCGTGAACAGACATGGAGACTAGAACCTTTGGGAATACTGAACCAATGAACCAATGAACCACATGGCCGCAGGTGGCTGCAAGCAGCCGACCTGGGCTCCAGGCAAAGCTAGAAGCCCCCCCTGGCTCCTACAGCCCCATCCACTCCCTCCATCACAGTGAACAGAGGTTATACTTCCTCCTCTTCCTTCTCTTTCTCCTAAACTATGAGGTCCTTGAAGGCAGAGAAAGAGCCTGTAACCTTTCCATTCCCAGAGAGGATGTGCCGGCTGGGTCAGATGCACCCTTACAATTGATTGACAGCCCTATTTGAAGAGAAGGAAATACTGAGCAGAGACTGTAAAGATAACCAGGTCCTGTGACTGCCCTCTCACTGGCAACTCACACCCAGCTCACCCTCTGCCCACTCTAAACCTGCAGGGCCCCAGCACTCCTGTCCCTGGGCCTGGCACTGGCTTCTTCCTGTTGTGGCAGCAGAAACCAGAGACCCCCTCCTTGTCCCTCACCTCCTGTCCAAATTCATCATCAAGTCCTACCAATGTTACCTTCTGTATTTTCCCAGCTCTGTGCACCTCTCCCTACCCATCACCACTTTCTTGGTCCAAGCCCCCTCACTCCCGGCCTGACCTCCTCCTGACTGTCTTCTCTTCCACTAACCCCTCCCTCCAGTCCTTTCTCCACACTGTATCTAGGGTGATGTTTTCAAAATGCACATTCTACCAATTGCTCCTGCCAGGTGGAACTCTGCCTTAAAGACTTTGGTTACTGCCATTGCTCTTGGGATAAAAACCAAAATCCGGGCCCCAAAGGCCCTGACCCTGCTTATCTGTCCACCTTCATCTTTGGCCACTTTCTCCCTTGCTATCTGAGCCCCAGCTTCAGGGTCTTTGCACATATTTATTTCATTTGCTTGACTCTCTCTTCCTTTTCTCTTCCTCATGATTGTCACCTTGCTTAAATAAGTTCCTCTGGCTCTTAAACATCGCTTCTTCAGGAAAGCCCTCTGTGACTCTCAGCCGAGGCCAGATCCCCCTGCTGTAGACTCTCATAGAAGGATCTTTCTTTGTCACACCCTTTATCTCAGTGTGTGATTGTATTTGTGTCACAAGTTTCCCTTTTTCCCCCTAGCTTGTAAGATGCAGGAAGGCAGAGACTGATGAGTTCTTACTGCCCAGCACAGGTCGGGCCCAGAGCATGCCTGAAATAAATATTTGTGGAATAAATATATTGAATTGTGGCCAGCCTTAAACGCCTGCTAAACAATCTAGGCCATATCCTGTTGGCTGTGGAGAACGATGGGCGGGAATCAGGGCTTTAGGGCTTTGGGAAGATTAATGGACTGGAGGGGAGGAAAACGTGGAGGACTTGTAGATGAATCCAAAATTAAGCAGGGCCTTCAGAACTTACAAGGGAAGTATTACTAGCCCCATCTTCCAGACTGAGAAAACCGGGGCTCAGAGAAGTTTAAGTAACTCTCTGTTACTTAACAGTCACATACATGTGTGAGTGACAGAACCAGAATTCTAGCCCAGTTCTACCAGGTCCCAGAGCCCAAGCTTTTCATCACATGCTAAACTAACTACTTGCCAGTGATGGTCCAGAAGTAGCAAAGCTTTACACCCAATTCATTCATTCTCCTGGAGGCCAGTACCAAGCAGTCTTTTTGTCACCAGTCTGTAAACACTGTGAGCACAGGGACTGTATTTGTGGTCAGTGCTCAGGAATAACCTGATTGAGAACGTTCTGTAGCCTAAGTTTCTGGGCAGAGTGTCCTCAGTTTACTTACCTCACCAGGGGCTATAATAATTACCAACCCATGAGTTGGCTTTTAATTATGCCATCTGCCATTATTACTATCGTCGTTATTACTGTCATTATTATTCGTTGGCTGAAGAGGGACAGCTTTGGGGAAGTCAGATCTAGAGTTTCTGGCTTAGGGAGGCATGCGTGAGTGAAGAAGACAAGGGTATGATCTTCTAAGGGAACACACCCCTCCCCTTCTTCTCCTCACTGCTCCCAGAAGACCAAAGTCATGAGCGGGGACCTCTTTAGGAGGTCACTGAGAGGCAGAGAGGCCAGCCTCGGTGACTGACAAAAGGGAAATGGTTACAAGTCACAACTGCGCCTGCCCTTGCCTTGGGGAGACGGCTGTGGAGTACACTGAGTGGCCAGGGCGAGGTCCTAAGGAAGCCATTGGTTGATTTTCATAGGCAAGGAGTTTCTTTCTCATCTCTTCTGGCCTTCCAAAAGATTCCTGGGCCTGTAGGCGAGAGGTGGTCCTTGACAGGTGGCTGTGGGCCCAGAGGCTGAGCCCAGTCCCTCCTGGGACAGGCCCCATAGAGGTTGAACCTCCTTGTCCACCTGACCCAGGGTTTTCTTCCTATGATAGAGTTCTTGGAGGCCCCCTGAAGGTTGATTCCTCTCCTGAGGCCTGTCAAAAACTACCTCCTCTTCCATCTGTGTCTGACATGAAACCTGTGTACACCAGCACAGCCGTGTGGCCACTCCTTCCATTTGTCTGCTGCCTCCTGCAGCTCTTCACGTTGCCTCTCAGATGCTTTCTGCTAGATCTCTGGCTGACCTGGACCATCATCCAGTGCATCAGCCTTACCCGTTGCCCTTCAATTCAATTCAACCAAGACTTGCTGCAAGCCAATCCTGGGCTAGGTGCTGACACGGGAGGTAAATGAAACACAGACCCAACCCTCGGGCGAATTCAGACTCTTGGTTGACGGACATAAGCAAATAAGTCTAATATGAGTTGATAAGACACTAGTATAAATCTGCTTAAGAAAGAAAAGACATGAGCAAATAAGTCTAATACGAGTGATAAGGACCCTAGTATAAATCTGCTTAAAAAAAGAAAGGAAGAAGCACTTTGTTCACTCTGGTTGGGGAAAGTGCCAGGGAAGGCTACAGAGAGGAGGTGACATTTAAGCATGGATTTACAGTATTTTCCCGGGTGAGCAGGAGGGAAGATGTTGCAGAGGATAGCCTGAGCGAGGGCAGGGCCGTGTGCCTGCCCGCGGTGTGCTCGGTGTTTGCAGACCTTATGGTCTAGGTTGGTGACACAGCAGCATGCCCAGCCGCCCCGGAGCCCAAGCCGACTGACACCAGGAGGAGGGACTGTCCTGGCTGTCCGGCTGGGGTGAGGTTGGCCAGTGTGTGCTGATGCAAGCTGACTCCCCTTCAGGAGAAAGGTTGAAGTCATTCACACAGACGATGAAGGAATTGGACTCTGTCCCAGTTCTGTGTTCGTTTTTTTATCTTTTATAGAATTGGGCATCTGGAGAGTTAAAAATAGACCTTTGCCCATTGGGATGGGAAGCGTGGAGACCAAGGGATCCAGGGGAAGGGCTGGAAAAAGGGCTAGGAAAGAGCAGATCCAGGGTCATCCAGAAAGAAGCGAGGCGGGAAATGGCCTGGCAGAAGGTGGGCCACCCTGGGAGGGAAGCAAGGGCCTGCCAGCTGGTGGTCTGGGCCCTGCACTACCTGTCCTGGAGAGCCCTGACAGTCAGGCTTGTCCCTGGTCCTGCCCTCATCTTCCTGGGCCAGCTTCCCACCCTATTCTCTGCTCTCTCCACAGCTCTTGCGGTCTGTGGTCTGAAAGGTGCTGGAAGCAGAGCCTGTGAGTGGGGTCTAGGACTCCACAGCCCCCCAACCTGCTGCTGCCATGGTAGGAAAAGGTGCCAAAGGGATGCTGGTGAGTACAGGGACCAGACTGCAGGGAGGAGGGGGTGGGGGCGTCGTGAGCACCGCCTGCTCTGGGAACTTTTGCCAGCTGCTTGCCATGACTGGAGGGCCTAGGAGGCTTTTTGGGGCCCTGAGTCTGGCACCGCCAAGGCTCCTGAGTACTCGGGCTATCCCAGGCTCCAAGCAGGCAGCCCCTTACCCAACAGGTTAGATGGTGGTGTGGCTCTGAGCCTGTAGTAGGGCAGATTCTGCCACAGAGCCCACACAGGCATGGCAGGAGGCAGAAGCACACTCCCCGTCCTCATCACCAGAGATGCTCTGGAGAGGCTGCAGTCTGTCCCACTGGGAGGACAGTGGGACACCCAGGACTGTCACATGGTTGGCTCCCTAGCACCCCACCCCCACTCTGTGCTCTGCCTGCCTCAGGGGATGTCCTGTATGTCCTGAAGACAGGGTCTTCAGGCCCTGTCTGGCTTTTCTCTACTCCCCCAGTTCCTTCTCACTCTGAAAAGTAACATAGAACGTTTCATTTTGAATTCTCTTCTGAGGCCTCAGAAAATTTCCCTCTCCCCCTTGAGGCCATGCCTCCCTTCCTTTGCCTACTGCCTCAGAGCACAGGAGAGGAGGTAGTGAGATGCCATGAGAAGCAGAGGGCAAGAGCAGGGCCTGGTCAGGGCTGGAAGGAGGAAGACTCAGTAATGGATGGAGGAGGTTGGCACTGGAGTCAGGAACTGGGGAAAGGATGTGCGATCCTGTCCCAAGAGCAGCGGCTGGATTTTTCCTCTCAAGATCTTGCCTCAGGGACGGGCTAGACTGGGCAGCTGTCAGGGGAGGGAGCCAGTGACTGAGCACAGCCCCTTCCCTTGGCACTCTCTTGCCCACATCAATTCCTTCTGTTGCTTTTCTCATTCTGTTAAGAACTGATTGGCCTACCTTCTCTGCTTAGCTCCCTCCACCCCCTAAATAGGCTCTGTCTCTCACCAAAGATTTTTGGGACTCAGAGTACCTGGTCCAAAGGAATGGTTTGGGAGAGGGAGATGGGTGGTTTTTCTCCAGAGTAAGGACCCTCTATCTTGACCCGTTCTGAGCTTCCAGCATTCAGCCCCAAAGCCCTGCTCTGGCCTGGCTCCTACCTGGTTGGAATAACTCTGAATGAACCAAGCGTGTGAAGGTATTCCTGCACCAGCCTGAGCTCCGGGTGCTCAGAAATGGGCAGAGAGGGAAGTCTTAGGACCTGAACGCTTGCTAGAGGTGGATGCTGTGATATGACCAGAAACGGTCTCCCTTTCCCAGAGAAGTCTTGGAATTGCCACGGGCCCGTCGTACAGAGGACATGGGGTGTGGCTCTGCCCCATCCTTCATGGAGGCTCTGAGCCCCACAAAACCGAAGAAGCCCTCTGAGTATCCCCTGGCAGCTCTTCCTTCTCTGAAGTGACCCTGAAAGGACCGTGGCAGGCAGGCAGTGGGACCATGCGGGCCACATAAGGAACATGAATCACAAAGTCCCATGATCCCTGCCAGGAGCCTAGCTTCCCGGACTCTCTCGGCTCTGCCTGCCGCTCTGCCTGCCGCTCTGCCTGCCGCTCTGCCTGCCCGGCCCGCGCCTGTCTGAGGAAGGGAATGCTGCCTTGGGACGCTGTTCCCAGCCCCAGGATGTGCCTAAAGATAGCTGGGGCTTGGTTTCCTCCATGCCCTCTGCCCTTTGGCTTCTGCCCGCTACTGCTGCGTTTGAGGCCCATAACATCTGTCCCCTGGGCTCCACCCCCACCCCCACCCCCACAGTGGCTGCTAGAGATTCTGTTCCCACCTCTTTTTCAGTTCTGCTGATGACCTTGGGCTACTCTATTCTCGGGCCCCAGTTTGGAACCGAAACCACCTCCATTCAGTGCGCGTCTCTAGGATACAGGCTCTGAGGAGCGCCATCCCTCCTGGCTAACCTAGGCAGCTGAGCCAGGGCTTTGTTAGGTGCCTGTGGTCCCCTAAAGGCAAACAGCTAAGGACAGTCCCTTCAGACATGCCCTTCTGGATGCCATGGTATGGTAGAAGAGTGGGCCTTGAGGACTGCGCGTGTCAGCTGCTGAGACAGTCCCAGCCCTGTGACTTTTACTACCTGTGCCCTGGTATTCAGGGAGCGGGTAGCTAGCCCCTGCCATGGGGTTCTCACTTCTGTCTGCTTTGCCTCAGGTTTGGGTGTGAGGACACGGGTCCCCCTGCCTCTCTTTAGTGTCAGCAGATACCCCGTGTCACCCTTGGCGCCTCTGCCCCACTCTTCATGTGGCAGGTGCCCCGTGGAGAAGCAAGCCCCTCAGCAGCACGTGCCCGGGCCCACATGCCTGCTGCACGTGTCCCTCCCCCCACTCCCAGCCCAGATGGTCTCTGCCAGGCCAGCTCAGCTGCCTCCCTCACGCCTCAGCAGCTCCTAGGACAGGGCCAGGCGAGAACCCAGCTGGCCAGGGTGCCTCCAAGCCTGGGAGCAGCTGGGATGCTCGGAGGCACCGGGGGGTGGGTGGGGTGATACCTCCGTGGAGACCTAGTGCCTCTGTCCACGTGTGGGGTTGAGCTGCCCGAGGCTCAGAGGACAGGGGGCTGGAGGACAGGGGCCCAGGACAGGAGAGTCCTGCTGGATCAGCTTCAACCACATGGCCTCACACCAAGGTCACAAGCTGGCTGACTCAGTTCCCTCCCCTCTGCCCACTCCCCATTGGCACGAGTCTTGAGCAACAGAGGCCTTGCTGAGCCTCCGTGGCCTCTCCCCATGTCTTTGAACACACTGGTCACTTCTGCCATTGGGAAACCTTGTGATAAATAAAAGTAGAGTCACCTGGGCCAGGACCCTGGGTGCCTGAGCGTCTAAATCGTCCCAGAAGGCTTTGCAAGCACCTCTGGCCACCCAGGGCTGCCCCACCCTGGCCTGTTCTGTTATGCTTTGATATGAGGGTTTGTACACCTCTTATCCACACCAGTCACTGCAGGGCTAGGCGCACAGTGGGTGCTCACCCAGCCCAGGTTCTGGCATGTGGCAAGTGCTCAGCTAGTAGAGACTTGGCACACACTGGGCACTCCCTTAGTATAGAGCCTGTCACACACTGGGCACCATCTGTCACAGTGCCAGGCGCACAGTGGGTGCTCACCCATCTCAAGGCTGGGCACTCACTGGGCCTCGCCTGGCACGGAATTTGGCATACAAGGGATACTCATCTAGTGCGGGACAGCACACCACAGGGGCTCACTGGCGCCGGGCTGACACAGGGCCGGTGTCCTCTTCAAAGAGACCTGGCACACAGGGAGTGCTTTCCAAACACAGGTGCTGGGGTGCCATGGATGCTTCCCTACCACAGGTAGGGAAGGTATTCTCCTAGCTCGGGCACTAGCACATAGTAGTGGGCACTCTCCTTATATAAAGCCTAGCACAGAGGAGGGGCTCTCTTAGCTGGGACAATGACCCAGATGGTCACCAGTCTCTGAGCAATGACCCAGATGACCAACCAGGTGATTGGAGATGTGCAACTCTACCCTCCCAGTGAACTGGACAGTATCTAGATCCAGAGGAAAAGGCCCAACATTCCTCAGGCCTCCTCTCTGAACCTGAGACCCCACCCTCCCTTCCCTTCCATCTCCTGCCCCTCCCCAGCAGCTCTAGAGCCCTCCCCTGACTCAGTCCTAGCTCAGTGGGACCTTCCCCCTGGAGTCACAGGGCACAACAAAGCAACTGGATTCCTTGCCCCTCTGGAGGCATGCCCACTCTTATTAAGAAAAGTCAGAGGCGGGGGCTGGAGGAGTCGGCCTCCCAAAGTGGGCCTGGAGCAGCTGGATCCCACTAATGAGGCCTCATTACGGCCAGGGCCCAGCTGGGCTGCTGCCGCCTCCTGTCCCCATGGCCAGGGCCAGAGAAAGCTGTCCAGCCAGGGCTGCCTGTTCTGGGCAGCCTGCCCAGGCCAGGGCAGCCAGAGCCCAGAGCCCACCCTGGGTGGAAGTGAGCATTTGGGCATCATGGGTGACTGGGCCTTCCTGAAGCCAGTGGCCCAGCCAGGGCTTTGGCCCACAGTCTGCGCCCGCAGGAAGTCAGTGGAGCGTGTCTGGGGACCTGGCTGCCTGAGGCTGGCCCAGTGAGAGGCTGAGTCAGTGGGGTCTCAGGCCATTCTTAGGAGACTTGCTTGAGCTGAAGCTGGTCTCCATTCCCCTCACCAAAATGAGCATAATAATGTATCTACATCAAGGCATTTGCGGGGGTGGGGGGAGATTAAATGAATTATTATAGGACAGTGTTTAGGACAGTGTCTGGCTCATAGTAAGCACTTAATATGTGTTATCTATTACTATTATTACTAATTCTCACAAGATTTGACGATGGGTGGATACTATCCCTATTTCACAGATGAGGAAACTAAGATTAGATGTGTTAATGACTTGCCCAAGGCGGTATATGGTGAGAAACTGGCAGCGCTGGGGTTTGAACCTGGCCTGTCTGACTCTAAAGCCTGCGTCTTAAAAAAAAAAAAAAAAAAGCCATCCTGCCCCATTCACTTTGGGGTCACCACACTTCCCAAACTCACAGAAGAGCTAGCTATTCTTTACATTCAAATTCACGCATGCTTCCATTTGGTGGATGCTTGCTAAGATCCTTCCGTGTAGCAGACCCTCTGCCAGCCTATCAATTTCTGAAGAGTGGTGCACCTTCCGGGACCAGAATACTCATGCCCACCTTCCTGACCTCTGGTTTGTGGTATCTCAGCATCAGCTGGAGACTGGCTAGCGAGGGTGGCCCCAGAGAGGTGGGACTGGATGGGTCTGAGTACACCTCGCCCCAGTTGTGGTGACACCTGCTGGACTGTACCCAGCCCACACAGCACGTGCTCCCAGAGCAACATCTTAGGTTCTGGGCAGTGCAGTAAAATCTCCAAGGGTTCCATTGCGTGGCTTCGCCTTTGCCTGAACTCTGTGGTGACCACTCTCTTGGCTATCACCAACTTTCTCAAGACAGGTGAGAGTGCAGTTCCATAGGCCAGAGCTTTCTTGCATGGCCAGTCACATTCTCAACCATCTTGGCTGGTTGAGGGTCTCTAACTCTTGTGGGGGAACAGCTTTAGGGCCCAACAGCCCCCAGCCCATACCACTCTGTGAAGTCTAAGATGCTTTGGTAGTGCTTGTGGACGATGGCCCCCCTTCTTCCTGCCCTTCACCATGTCTAGTACCCAATGGCACCCAACCACCCTACCAGGAGCCCACCAAGTGCCAGGCCTGTGAGCTCAGAAGCATCTGGGCCCTAGGGCTCACTGTCTTCCGCGCTCGCTCTGCCTCACTCTGTGGTTGTGTGTATGTGAGTGTGTGTTTTGTTCCAATAACTTGCTGGGAACAAGGGGAAAACACAACAAACCCCACGCCTCACTCGAGCTCTGGAGCACCCGCGCCGGGCTGCATGGGGACTGGCCGGAGGGGGAGGGCCAGCGGAGGGGTAGGCAGAGCTTGGGGAGGAGATGAGGTGAAAGTAATTGACGCTGCCCAGCCGGCAGTGGGAGAGTCAGGGGATGCGTCAGTGTCGCCTGGAGCTGGCAGAGGTGTGAATGAGCAACGGAGACACGCACACTCCGCTCTAAGTGCTCATCCTGGGATGGCCTCGGCTCACGGACCTCTGGCCCCCTCCTCCCCAGAACAGGTCAGTCACTTTCCAGAAGCTTGAGCCCCCTCCCTGGAGCCAGGCGGTCTGGGAGGCTGGGCTGGGGGTGGGGAGAGGGGCTGAGTGGTCTGTGCCAGGGAGGGGCAGGCACAGCCAGCCAGCGAGACAGACACCAGCAAAAGTGACCCAGAAAGTTGCAACTGTGCAAAGGAGTGCAGGAAGAGTTAGCTATGTGGTGGGGGCATGGGGGAGGAGAGTGGGGGTGTGAGGGCTCCCCCAGCCCAAGGACCTGCTGAGAATCTGCTCTGTGTATCAAAGCTGCATTGTCCTAGCTCCCGGGGAGACGGGCCGGAGGTGCCCAGGAATTGTACTAATCAATACAGCCCCATTGTCCATGCCACGGCAGTTACTCCTATGGAGAGAGTGAGTGAGGGGGCAGGGGACGTGGTACATGAACTCAGCCGTGAGGGTGGGGGGAGAGGATGGGATGGGAATCTCAGCTGGGAGGCGAGAGACCCCAGAGAATGCTCACGGTGTCCACGGCAAGCACCCGGGTCGGGTGGGCATCAGTGTGGCCTCATCCCTAGAAGCTGAGATGGGCAAGAATGTCAGGGGCAATGGGGCTGATGGCAGCAAGGGTTTGGGGACAGGGAAAGCCATCCTCCCTGCCCTGTAGAACATCCTGACTTGACCTTCAGACGGCAAGAGAAGGAATGTCCTCTGGGGAGACATGGGTTGGGTTTGGGTGAAGCATTATGCAGGGCTGCCCTCAAACCTGAGAACTGCCAGTCACAAACCAAAGCTACTTCCCTGAGTGCCAGCCTGCTGCCAACTGACTGGGGTAGAGACTGCCCACAGCTGCTGCAGGGTGAGGCAGGGCTGCTGGGCTTCTGCAGGGCAAGAGCAGGGCCCATCCAGTGCTCCCCATCGCTGCTCCCCAGGGCCTGGAGCAAAGCCTGACGTGCCTGGGGGTGCATCTTCTGTCTGCTCTCCGCAATGTCGACAGGTCTCTCTCCACCCATGAGGGATCTGGACAAAACAGCACAGGGCATACCTTTGGCTCTCTCACCTGCTTGAAGGCTTGGACTCCCAACAGGTGCCCAGAGCTTGCTCTGAAGTTTGCCTTGAGGCAGGAGGCACAAACAGCCCCTGGATGCTGCTCGGGCCTCGGGTGGATTTTCCCATGGTCCTGCTTCTCCTCTTCTGGCCCCAGACTCTTTCCCATATCTGGATAAGCCAGGCCAGATGAAGGACAGAAGGCTCTGTCATTGCAGGGCGGGTGCTACCTAAGTGCCAGCCGAGCTCCTGGACAGATGGGAGATAACTTGGGGGAGCAAGAAGCTAGGGGGGCAAGGAGGTCGTGAGGCCTTCTAAGGCAGCCACGATTTACTGTAATCGCTATTCTGCCTGAATTTCCCTCTGGGGCTCAGAGAAAGTTGCCAGTGATCTGGATTTGGCTCAAGGTCATTCTGGGATGTGGGGTCTTGTCTGTCCTCCTCCATAAAGTTTGTCTTGGATGGGACTTCATCCCATGAGCAAACCCTGAGGCTGCAGAGTCCTGAACAAGAGGCCTGCTGGATCCCAGCGGGGCCCGCCCAGCCAGGGCAGCTCCAGGATTCTTTAGTGTCCACGGAGAGCAGAAGGAGGGAGCTCACAATTCACAAAAATATCCAGGGGATGCTGATCTGGGAGGGCGGGAGTCAAGAGCCAGAGGAGAGCCGTAGCCCAGGGTAGAAGTCTAGGCTCTCTCTGAGACTGCGTGTGAAGAAAGGAGGGGGTCCACCCAGTGGTGGTGGTTACCTCTGGGGAGGTGGGCTTTGCAGCTTCGTTTCGTCTCTGCTCTTTGCTGTAGGTTCCCATTGTTGGGGTGCTAAGCTTATAATGCTTTTATAATTATAAGAATAACAATAACATTTTAGAAAAAGTCATTTAGAAAGTTAGTGGGAACTGATGGAAGATATAAGAGAGAGTCAGAAATAGGAATATTCCAGGCAAGGCAGAATCCCAGAAATGAGTAGATCTACTGAGGTTGTCTAGTCTGTCCACTGATTTCACAGTTAAGGACACTGAGCTGCAGGGAGTGGAAATGACCTGCTGGGAGTTGCTGGGGGAGCAGGCTCTAGAATGCTGGGGCTCTCACTGCCCTGCACAGGGTCCTGCCCTCCCAAGTCCAAGACATAGAGAGGCGATCTGGATTCGGCTCTCATAGCTGAACACCCCTAATTCCAAGAGTTCATCTAGAGCAGAAATAAGCCAGGCACTGGGCTATGTAAAGGACTGATATAAGTGATTGCTTGGACTCGCTCACCCAGCTGGCCAGGCACAGGGGTGGGAGGTCACAAGTCCTTGTGCGGGAATGGACATTGCTGCCTTAAGGACTGCTCTGAAGGGGAAGGGGCATCTGAGGGTCTTATGTGCATGTGTCTCTGTATGGTGGACAACGTGGTCGATGGGCAGCCAGCTCACTGCACCCAGCCAGGGCGAGAAAGCTCCAAAGCCTGCATTCTGTCCAAGTTGGGGGGGGGGGGTTGGGCACAGGGTAGGGCTGTCCATATCCTAGAGACCACCGTCAAGCCCATGGCCACAGAGTCAGGGGTGAGGGTGGGGGCTATCCAGGGAGTCTGGGGAGGAAGCACCAGGCTGCTGTGGCTTAATTCACCACCGAGGTGTGAGCAGGGGAAGAAGGGAGAGCAGCGAGGGGCAGACAGTGAAAGATGGGTGATGGGCAGGAGAAGCCTGGAGCCCAGCCAGTCAGCAGGGCTAAGCTGGGTTAGGCAGACAGGCTGCCAGTCTGGGTGAAACTGTGAGCACAAAAGCGTTCTTTCGTGGGCACCTGCAGGCCGACGTCCACTGCAGGGACAGTTCTTATCAGGGACACAGGTGTCCACCCAGCAGATGGAGAAAATGAGAGGCTTAGGATAGGGAAGATTATGCAAGGAGAACAAAACCTAGGCAGCACTGGTAAAGCTCACCAGCCATGGGCCTCGCTGCCCAGGAAGGAAGCGGCAGAGAGTCCCCAGAGGGGAATGGAGAAAGGAACTGCAGCCCCCAGAAGCCTTGAAGAGCATTTTGGAGACCCTTCCCTCCAGGGGACTTGAAGAAAGGTAGGCTTGCTCCATCCTCCACAGAGAGCCAAGCCCTCACCAGCCAAGTCGCCTGAGCATAGCTCATGCTGGAATTGAAATCGTGGCCATGGGAAGGCTCCCACGGTGACCTCCCAGCCACAGCTCAGGGAGTCAGCCCCCCAGTGCGGAGATCCAGGGCTGGGGAGCGGGATCTGGTGCTTCTTCTTCTGGGCGCTTCTCACACTGCTTGCAGGGTACCACTGACCTCTAGCTCCTTCTGCACTGCAGACCCCTAGTGCTGCCGGGAACTTCCACCAGAACCCTCTCCCCACTCCCCGCCACTCCCTGTCCCAGGCTTCTGCCCCTGGCTCCTGTCTCCCCAAGTTGTGGGTTATGGCCAGCAGGGCTGAAGTGGTTCCCTCAAGGCCCAGTGGTATGCTGCTCATTAACTAAGCACTGCTGGCTCCTGAGGGCTCAGCCAAGTGGCTGCCTGTGGCACGTGCCTGGAGGCATCACCACCCTCCCTGTGCCCCTCGATGTCAGGGAAGAAGCAGACCCCAGAAACCCAAGTCTGGTCCCATGCACTTGGTTGAGGTGCTGGGGCCTGGAGAGAGGCCCCAGGCTTCAAGCCTTGGGGACCTCGGTCTCTGCAAGGGGTCTTGCCTTTGCCCTGCCCATGAAACCATCCTGGACCCTCGGGTGTCTCTTTTACAGCTGTAACCACAGCTTCATGACCCCACCCATGTCCTCTGCAGCTGCCACAGTCTCCCATTGTGCCCCTAAGTAAACAAGCTTTGGACAGAATAAAACTGTTATTGTAGGGTCAACATATAGGAGCCCTATTGGACCGGGATTTGTTTTGGAATGCGTAAACTGCCCCCATGCAGGCCTCACAGCCTCTGAAAACCTGCCCCCTGGACTGTGCAAAATTGCTAGACCTGTCCCAAAGAAGGCCCTAGGAGGTGATGGCCACCTTAGGCAAGATTACGTAGGGGCCGGTCTCAGAGGGCACACTCAGGCTGCGAGCCTCCCTCTCCCAGAGCCAGACTGGCCCTCAGGCCCCTTCATCAGGGAAGCCTTCCTGATTTCACCCCGCTGGCCCTTCACCTGGCCTCCTTCCATATTCCCGTGACTTGAGAACTTCCACTCTGTGGTCACCTTGCGGCTACGTATGAAAATCACATATTTGTTTATTTCGTTGATGGCTTGATTCCCCACTAGACTTTGAGCCCTGAGTGCATAAGAGTGTTTACTTCACTGCTGGATTCCCGATGCCTGCCCCGGGCCTGGCACACAGTAGGTGTTAGTAAATCTCCACGGTTGCATGAATGAATGTATGTAGGCTCTTTCAGCCTGTCCGTTTGCTCTGGGTGCTCCTTGAAGGGGACCATGGTTCCTGGTGCTGTGTCCTCAAACCCCCCTGGAGTCTGTGAAGGTCAGTGTCTCCTCTAAGGGCAATGCTCAGTTGGGTGTGCAGGAGAGTGGGTCCTCAAGGGTGTCTGTGTCATGGTGCCCATGGAATGCAAGCCAAAATCTGCCCACCATGGGAACAAGGGGCACGTGGCTGGGGCCTCCACTGGCCACTGGTGCCTCCTGTGTCTACTTTCCCAAATGGGCCTTTCTGGAAAGCACACAGGTCCCAGTGAAGCCGTTCTTCCCCTCTGCATATGTCGGTCAGTGTCAGGATCCGACAGCATTTCAAAGCACCAGACCTCTTTGTTTATTGGCCAGTGTGACTGTTGTCCTTGAATATGCCTCTTTCAAGCTGAGGGTCAGTGTCACTTCAGCAACATCCCTCAGAAGCCATGCTGCTTTGTCTCTGATCCTGGTGTTCTCCAGGGGCTCCTGTTTCTCTCAAGATAATAGTCCATCTCTGAGAGGCTATCTCTGTCACTCAAGGACTGTGCTTCTCTGTTGGTGATTCTCAGGGTCCCTGTCTCCTAGGGGACATCTAGGTTCTTGCTCAAGGTGGCTTGATTTCCAGCTCACCCTGGGAAGGGGTGAAAGGGGCGTGGCATAGGGTAGGGGAGCTGTTACCCTTATAAAGGAACTTGGTGAGCCAGTTCCTATTGTAGGGTTGGGGTTTAAAAGGGGCTGTCCTCAGTGGGGCCTCAGGCCACCCAGCCCAGCCCTGCAGCTCCCCAGGAAGGCCTGACTCCCTTTCCTTGGGGCAGATCCCCTCATCAGCCCCTCCTGGGCAGCCCCCTCCTCTCAGCTCAGAGACCTTTTTCCGGAGTCCCTCCCTCGGTTTCCCCTAGCAGAGTCTGTCCTCCAAGTCTGGCATGGTGCCTACAACTCTGGTCTCCTCCCCCAGCTCTTGGCCAGCACCACCCAGCCCAGGTCAGCTTCCCCAGGGTCCCCCCCCCCCCCGAGCCATGGGCAATAGAGATGGCTCCCCTGGGCCCTCCCATCCAGGGTCCCAGAACACCCTCCCCAAGTCTGCCTGCCCAAACTCACTTGCTCCTCCAACCCCCACCTCACAGCCCTGCCTACCCTGTGCCCCCAGGAAAGCGCCTTCAGCTGGGGGAGGGGTCGGGCACCCCCTCCCCCTCACTCCCTGCCCATGGGGCAGCGTGCTCAGCCTGGTGATGTGGTAGCGGCGGGTGGGGGGGGGGCTGTCTGGACACAGGCCCCTTTGTGCCCAGCCCGACTTGGCTGCTTAGTATGAGGCTCAGCTGCTCCCAGATCCTCACCCAGAGGGGAGAGGGGAGGCTTTGGAGGGGCTGGGACTGGGGGGCCCTGGACTCGAGCTCCCTCTCCGTGTCCCACCTCTCGGATGTTGGCAGCAGCTCCTCAGGTGGGCTGGTGCCCCTGGCACGGGGTGCTGGGGGGCTGGTGAGGGACGCCCCGCTTGGCACCCTCTGGCAGCCACTCCTCCCTTCTCTCCTTCTCTGCCAGGCCTGCTAGCAGCTCCTGCCAGCAGAGGGGAAGCCCAGGGTGGGGGTGGGGGCTTGGAGGGTCCATGGTGTCCCCACTGGGAGAGGCCCAGAAGGTCAGGCACGGGAGCACAAATGGCTTTCTGATGGTAGCTTCTCTCCTGTCCCCACAGAATGGTGCTGTGCCCAGCGAGGCCACCAAGAGGGACCAGAACCTCAAACGGGGCAACTGGGGCAACCAGATCGAGTTTGTACTGACGAGCGTGGGCTATGCCGTGGGCCTGGGCAATGTCTGGCGCTTCCCATACCTCTGCTATCGCAACGGGGGAGGTACCCGGCGGGCACAGGGCAGGGACCACCCACTTGGATAGAGCCTACCCACCAAGGCCCGGGCTACCCCCTCCCTGGCACAGACCCCACTCCAGACAGGCTGGCCTCTGGCTCTCCTCTCCTTCACCCCCTCCCTGGCTTAGGTACCCTTTACTAAGGCACAAACCACTCCCCCACCCCGACCCTGGCTATCTGCTGTTTGGGCCTGACCCTGCTAGCCTGCTCCCTCGAGGTGAGGAGCGGTGGAGAAAGGCACCCCAAACTCCCAAGATTCCCAGTCTTATACCCCCTGTGTTTCAACAACCCCCTAAATGGTTCAGGGAATTTGAGGATCCCAGTGACTCATGTTTGTGAAATTGCGTGGTTAAGCCATCAAAGCCCACCCTCACATGATGGCTCTGGGGCCAGGGTTCTGCTCAGGAAGCCTGTGTCAAATTCAAAAACAGGCTGCAGGGAGGATACCTCAGACCCAGGCTCCTGCTCAGTGCGTGGCTCACCCTCCTCGGGTCTCAGCCAATCGCAAAGGTTTTGCTGTTGGGTTCTCAGCAGGAAGAGGGTGGGAGCCCCCAAGCCCACCCTGAGCCAGCTCTCTCCCTGCCTGCCAGGCGCCTTCATGTTCCCCTACTTCATCATGCTGATATTCTGTGGGATCCCTCTCTTCTTCATGGAGCTTTCCTTCGGCCAGTTTGCAAGTCAGGGCTGCCTGGGGGTCTGGCGGATCAGCCCCATGTTCAAAGGTGAGACCTGGGTGGGGTAAGCACACACACACACTCACGTGTATGTGCACACTTGCACACACACACGGGCTTCTGGGGGCCTACTCACCCATCTGTACAAACACTACCAACCCCCACGGAGCCCCTGTGCTGACCTCAAGCCCTACATCAATGGCCAAGGCCATGGATGCGTGCTGGGATCCATGTTTACTTGGCCTCCACCTTCCCCTCCTACCACGTGTATACACAAAGCCCCTTTGCCCCCCAACATGCCCCCAACAAGGCCTTGACCTATCCCTTCTGTGGCCCTCCATAACAGCCCTCCCCTTAAGCACTTCGAAATTAACCTCCTTCAGCTAGATGTGCACTGCTCCCACTCCTTCCCCTCTTCCAGGTGTGGGCTACGGCATGATGGTGGTGTCTACATATATTGGCATCTACTACAACGTGGTCATCTGCATTGCCTTCTACTACTTCTTCTCGTCCATGACTCACGTGCTGCCCTGGGCCTACTGTGGTAACCCCTGGAACACACCTGACTGTGCTGGAGTGCTGGATGCTTCCAACCTCACCAACGGCTCCCGGACTGCTGCCCTGCCTGGAAACCTTTCCCACCTGCTCAACCACTCCCTCCAGAGGACCAGCCCCAGTGAGGAGTACTGGAGGTGAGGCCCCACCGGGCCTGGGCCGGGGGGGGACACCTGGTGCCAAGCCTTGGCCCTCCCTCTCACCATAGGGCAGCTTCCTGCAGACTAGGGAGGGTGCCTGGAATGGAGCGAGGTAGAGGGGCGTGAAGAGGTGGAAGGAGTTTACAGACTAGTTCAGGAGAAGAGGCTGACACACCAGCGGGTGATGGAAGGCAAGATGTTGAGTTGAGAGTCCTTACAAAGTGCAGTGAGGGAGGCCCGGCAGTCAGGCAGGTCCTCAGAGGAGAGTCAGGGGAAAGGGAGATGGCTTCCTGGTGAGAGTAGCACAGCCGAAGCCCTAGGTCCCAGATGAGCAGAGGCTGGTCCTGAGACTGCGGGGAAGCTGTTCTGATGTAACAGGTGTGTGGAAAAGCCATGGGCCATAAAGTGGACCAGGCAGAGCTGCCAGCCTTCTTGGAGAATGTATGTGAATTAAACTTAGACTGACTGCTGCAGAGCAAAGGGAGCCATAGAAGTTTCCTGAGCACAGGGCTGTCGTCATCAAGCTGTGCATAGGGAAGAGAGCCTGGCATTCCTGTGCTCTGTGGCGACGGAGACTGGAGTCTTGGGGCTGGCTGCAGGGAAGCTGTTGCTGGAGGTGTTCTGGAACACCTTGTCCCAATGGGGTGGGTGTAAGGGCACAGTAGGACGTCCTAAAGGAAATTCCCCATGTCCCTGTGGGAAACCCATGGGAAGAGAGTGTTGGGGGCCTGTGGGTAGGCCGCGTTAATTCATTCCACATTTATAGGGTCTGCTCTGCCAGGCCCTGTGTGCCCATGGGGTCTCAATGGCCCAGAGTCCCTGCCCTGAGGAGTTCACGATCTAGGGAGGAGACAGGCAGCTGATCATATTAGGGCAGGTACCTAGAAGCCAGTATGTTCAAGGGTGTGGTAGGGGGACACAAGGCGGGTGGTCAGTTCTGAGAGGATGGGGGCAAGAGGAAGTGGTCCAGAAGGCTTCCCAAGGAGGGTGGAGGGAGGTGTAGAGGGGATTGGGAGAGACACAGGCAGCTAAGCCGCGGCCAGGAGGTGGCAAGCTGGAGACAGGTGAGACTGAGTATTGAGACAGGAGAGGCCAGAGGCATCTTAAGACACAGGACTTCCCATGCCAGGCCGAGGGTTTGAAGTTTCTCTGCCAACTGGTAGACAGACATAGGGGAGATGGCCAAGGTCCCGGGGAGACTTGAAGTCCTAGCAGGTCAATGTCTTCTAAGCCTGGTCCCAGTGCTCAGACCCTGCAGGGCCCAGCTTCCCTGTTCCAGCCTCTGTGCTGCGCCACAGACATTCAAGGACAGCTAAGATGTCACTACCCGCAGGGGCTCATGGTGTAGACAGCAGAGCTGCTGCCTCCCAGTGAGGGGCAGGCAAAATTACCTCCGGGCAGACTCAGCCATTCATTCGCTGGACAGATCATTTCTTGAGCACCTAGTAGGTACTAGACACTGCACTCAGATAGAGTAAGGAGTAAGACACAGATCCTGCCCCCATGGTGGTCACATCCTGAAAGAACTAAGCAAATAAGTGCCCAGTTAGGCATTCTACTACTATGTTTGAGGCACGGCGTGGACTGGACAACTTGATCTAGACTAGGGGTGAACCTGGGAGGACACAGCCTCACCCACACCCATGGGGCTGCCCCAGAAACTCTCACCCCAGAGGCTATCTGCCAGGGAGTCCCAGCTGGGTAGGGCCGCCCAGGGCAAAGCTCTGGAGATTTTATCCAGTGCAATTAGAGGAGAATAGCCCTCAAAGCAAACTGGTCATGGGCAGGGTGGGGGTGCCCACTGGGTGGCCCATTGAACTCTCCTCAGGGCTGGAGCCAGGCCTGCCTGACTCGCCACTGTCCCAGACAGGACTCTTTCCCTGCAGGGTGGCTCCCTGCTGCCCCCTCCTGGAGAGCCTGGGAACATGAGCCTTGAGAGGGCTGCCCAGGCTGGCTTCAGCAAGGAAGTGAGGAGAGCAAGCAACCCCATTTCCTGGGCACCTACTGTGTGCCAGGAGTGTTATTTCCGATAGTGTTATCCCTATGTTTCAGATTCGGAGACTGATACTCAGAGGTTAAGGAACTAGGCGGCAGTGCTGTGTCAGGATATATATGTTCCTCTGTGCCTGGTGCCTGGTGTGAATTAGGCCAATGATACTCTGCAGGTGTTTGTTTGTTTTTTTACTTTTTTAAAATGTTTTATTTATTTTTGAGAGAGAGGTAGAGACAGCGTGAGCAAGGGAGGGTCAGAGAGAGAGGGAGACACAGAATCTGAAGACAGGCTCCAGGCTCTGAGCTAGCTGTCAGCACAGAGCCCTACGTGGGGCTCGAACCCACAAACTGTGAGATCATGACCTGAGCTGAAGTCAGATGCCTAACCGACTGAGCCACCCAGGCGCCCCACTGCAGGTGTTTTTGATCCACAGTCTCCCACCCCCCTTTGGAAAGCTGTGTGATCCCATTTGAGCCCCACAACGACCTTGTTTGGAAGCTCAGGCACATAGTATAAAATATTCCCATTATACAAGTGAGGAAAACAAGTCAGAAGAAAGATTAAGAGACTCCTCTGAAACAAGAGAAGCTCAGAGGCAGATTTCCGAGCCCAGGTCTGCCTCTTGCTCACCCTCTGGCCCACGGTCTCCTCTCTCTCTTCATCCCTTTGGTCTTGTTTTAACGTCCTCTGTGTGCTGGTCTGATTCTAGTCTGTAGGCCCTAAGTTCATGGCCATGCCCTCGCCTCCACAGCCTGGGGTGCACAGCAGAGCACTGAAACCCAATGGGACTCGGACCCCGGCACTCCTCTCCCAGCATCTTCAGGGCAGCTCTGGAGTTGCACAGATCTCACTCAAATCGTGGCTCTGCCGCTTTATCAGCTGTCTGGCCTTGGGAGATCAGCAAACCTCTCTCAGTCATAACTATTCATCCATTAAATGGGAGGAGTCACAACACCTACCTGGTTATTATAAAGATGAAATGAGATAATGCGGCATAAATACTAAGAATAGTGATGGGTTTTCAGTAAGCATAGTGACATCCACTGCTGGAGATGCAAAGAAATAGATTAGGGTGCTTTGTTTTCAAGGAGCTTATCATCAGGTTGGGGAAATCAATAAATAATGCAGAATGTGGGGCACCTGGGTGGCTCAGTCAGTTGGGCATCTGACCCTTGATTTGGGCTCAGGTCATGATCTCACGGTTTATGGGATCAAACTGCACTGTTAGTGCAGAGCCTGCTTAGGATTCTCTCTCTTTCTCTCTCTCTCTCTCTCTCTCTCTCTCTCTCTCCCCGCCCCTCCCCCATGTTCCCTCTCAATATAAATAAACATTTAAAAAAATAATGCAGAATACCTCCGGAGATGTTATGCATCAAGAGCCAATCTATAAATATGTTGGGTTCCAAAAGTTCTTAGGTTACTTGATCTCAAAAGCACATGGTCCCAAAACAAAACAAAAAAATAAATATGGTGCCATAAAAAGAAAGGTCGAATTCATTATTTAATTTTTAACTCCCAATATTGTAAATGTTGTACCCTGGCAAATAAGATAAATAATTAAAAATAATAAATAATGTAAGACACTACCAGTTTAACATATATAATTAGACAAAGTTAAAAGAGGTCTTTGGAACAAGAAATGATGTCTTTACTTTGAATGCTGTTGCTTGAAGTAAAGGAACTCTGAGTAATGGCAGTAGAAGGACCCTTGGCTATTCTGGAGGGCAGAGCTTCCCAGCCGCAGGTGCCCTGAACGGGTGTGCCCTGTTGGCTGGGGCCAGGGCAGCCGGGAGCCCCCAGCCCGGTTGCCTTCAGCTTTGAGTGCCCTTGTCTGCTTACCCCAATGGCCCCAAAGTATTTTGTGTGTGTGTGGTATGAAGGAAAAAAGATTGGAAAGCACTGTTGAAGGGGCCCAGGTGCCTCTTCTTCATAGGGCCACAGCTCCTGAACTTCTCCCATCCCTTTGCCTTTGGTTCCCCCATTGACTAATAGCCCAGAGAAGGTCTAAGGCAGGACCTGGCTCTGATGCCTGTTCAATGTACCATCTCAGTGGTGGGAGTTGGTCAGGAAAGATATGTGTTGAACAGCGCCCTCTGTCGGTCTCAGTGTGAAGGACAGCCTCCAGGGAAGATTTGAGGCTGCGAGGAGGCCAAGCAAACAGCAAATCCCAGGTCTGGCAACATTTTCCTGTGAGGGGACAGAATAACATCGCATCACAAGGTATTAAAAATGTTGCCATGAGGTTTGAGGACTGATTTGGAAAAAAAAGTGAAAATAGCTGAGAATGATAGAGGCCAGCCTAGGAGCTATCCTAAGAAATCCTACCTGCAAGAGGGGACAGAAGGGAGCCTGTGTTTACCTAAATTCATCTACATATTATGCTAGGTTGGTGATATTATGACCATTTTGTGAGGAAACTGAGGCTCAAGAGCTTGTCTCTTGCTCTTTACTTCTAGTCTGCCTCCCTCCCCAGACCCTCTCCTTTCTACCTCCTGGTCCATTTTACCAGTGTTCACTCATTCATTCATTCATTCATTCATTTGTTCATTCATTCATTCATTCATTCAAACAGTATTTATTGAGTACTTTTCTGTTTCAGTCACTTTTCTAGGCACTGGGGGTGCTAGGTACTCCTGCCTTTGTAGAAGACGGATGACACACAAAATAAATAGATAAAATAAATAAGTTTTTAAAAAAAGGAGACATGGGCCACGGAGGAAAATATAACAAAGAAGTGGGTGAGGAGTGCTGGGCTGGGGCCGGATTGCAGTTCAAAGCAGGGTAGCCAGAAAAGGCCCCTTTGCAAAGAGAGTACCCTGAGTAAATACTTGAAGGAAATGAGAAGGGAGGAAGCCATGTTGACAAACCCAGCTGCAGAATTTGTGGGGTCCAGTGTGAAATGAACATATGGGGCCCCTTGTTCAGACATATTAGGATTTCAAGATGTCAGTGGCAGAGCATTAAACGCAGCACAAGGCCTGCTAAGCGTGGGGCCCCATATGACTGCACACGTCTCACACGCATGTGTGCGAATGGATGTTTGAGGGAAAGAGCATGCCAGATGGAGGAAAGAGCACATGCAAAGGCCCTGAAGGAGGGGTGTTCCTGGCATGATTAAGGAACTGCGAGGAGCCCAGTGCAGCCACAGCAGGCGGATCGGGTGGGAAGACAGGCGATCGGAGAGGTGGCAGGGAGGGGGCAACAAGGCACTTAGGGCCTTGCAGCCACTGTAAGGACTTAGGCTTTTCCATGGTGAGAGATGGGAGCCGCTGCAAAGTTTCGAGTCAAGGAGAGAACGTGAACATGCGCCTACAAAATCCCTTCAGAAGCTTCCCATTGCTCTCAGGATAAAATTCAAACTTCTCAGCCTTGACTTCATGGCTTCTTATAACCTGGCTTCTTCCTATCCTGCATCCTTCTCGATTGCCTTTACCGTCTGCTCCAGCCTCGCTGAGCTGCTGGCATGCCCAGGCTAGGCTGTGTTATTTCATGACTCCCTGTCCTGCTGCACACCATTGCCCCAGGTTGGCAGGCACTTCCTCTTCCCAGTTCCTCAAACCTTAGCTCTAGCCTCACCGCTTCCAGGAAGCCTTCCAGTGTGCCCCTCCCCATGGGATTGAGATGCCCTTCCTGGTGGTACCCACATGCCTGATTCAGGTCTCTATGTGGAGCACCTAGCACAGGGCCTGGCACATAAGTGTCCGGTCAGTTGAAAGGGCACTGCTGGTGTGGCATAGGGTGCCAGATAGAGCCACACGCACCTAGGGGAGGACTTCTAGTTCGAGCCTAGGCCTACACACCCCAGGGCCTCCCGTCTCTACTTAGTGCTCCACCACCTCCCTCTCTTCATCAGAGATGGAGAAGACCAGTGTGGGTGAAAAGCTCACAGAAGGCTTCCTGGAGGAGGTGACGCCTGATAGGATGTGTCCAGTCTAGGGGGAGAGGATATTACTGAAGGGAGAAGTGCATAAGCCAGGGCCTAGGATGGGCCTGAGTAGGAAGTGAGACCTCCACACCCAAGGAGCTGAGGAGGCTGGCCTCCAGGTGCCCTTGAGGGTTCTGGGGGAGGCTGCAAGCAGTGGAGCCTTAGAGCAGCAGACAGAGGGGGTAAGGCGGGGTGAGCTGGGTCTGGGGCCTTACAGTGGCACCCTTCTCATACGTGCTGGGACCTCACGGGAAAGGCAGCTGCCAGGCTGGGCCCTGAACCTTGGGAATCTGTTGCCGGGCGTCGGTGTCCGGCCCTCAACAAGAGAGTATCCTCTTCCCCAGGCTCTATGTGCTGAAGCTGTCAGACGACATCGGGAACTTTGGGGAGGTGCGACTGCCCCTTCTCGGCTGCCTCGGTGTCTCCTGGGTGGTGGTCTTCCTCTGCCTCATCCGAGGGGTCAAGTCTTCAGGAAAGGTAAGTACCCCTCCCTCAGCGGGGTCTGTGCACACCCAGAATGATCCTGCCTCCCGTGCCGGGGTTGTGAGCCGGGGGCAGGCGGTGATGAAGGGACATGAGAGGGGAAGAGGAGCCAGAGGGCCGGTGGTGGCTGCGGGGGGTGGGAGGGGGGGCGGGCTGGGGAGGGGACGGCCAGGGCAGGGAGAGCTCGGAGGGGTCCAGCGGAGCCCGTCTTGTGCGCAGGTGGTGTACTTCACAGCCACCTTTCCCTACGTGGTGCTGACCATCCTGTTTGTCCGCGGCGTGACCCTGGAAGGAGCCTACACGGGCATCATGTACTACCTGACCCCACAGTGGGACAAGATCCTGGAGGCCAAGGTGAGCTGCGGAGCGGGACCTGGAAGGGGCAGGGAGGGGCAGAGAGGCGCCTGCCTCTGACCGCAGCTGCTCTGCCCGTCGGCCCGCAGGTATGGGGAGACGCTGCCTCCCAGATATTCTATTCTCTTGGTTGCGCGTGGGGAGGCCTCATCACCATGGCTTCCTACAACAAGTTCCACAACAACTGCTACCGGTGAGACTCTCCCGGCCAGCCCGGGGCTGCCCCTCTACCCCACAGCCTTCCCCCAGGCTTCCCCGGACCCCCAGCTCCAGTGCAGCCTCCCAGACCCCCTGCTAGGGCGGGCCCTCCATTCCACTCATGGCCTTGAGGTCCTGGGAGCGCTGAGTCTGATCCAGTCACTGGAGTGCACAGAGGGTGGGGACAGTGATGCCCCAGGGGTCTGTGAAGACTCAAGAGCCTCAGCCCACTTAAAAAGGCTCAGAGCAGGGGCATCTGGGTGGCTCAGGCAGTTAAGTGTCTGACTTCAGCTCAGGTCATGATCTCACAGTTCATAAGTTCGAATCCCACATCGGGCTCACTGCTATCAGCTCAGGGCCCGCTTCAGATCCTCTGTCTCTCTGCCCCTCCGCCCGTTCTCTCTCTCTCTCTCAAAAATAAATAAGTAAACTTTAAAAAGTAAAGGCCCAGAGCAGACCAGAAAAGAGGTTGAGGGGATCTCTGTTCCTAGAACTTTCCACCTCAGTTCTCTCTGCCCTAACTGGGCAAACGGAAGCAAGTTGCACACCCTGAACCCTATTTTCCTCCCCATCAGGGATAGCATCATCATCAGCATCACTAACTGTGCCACCAGCGTCTATGCCGGCTTCGTCATCTTCTCCATCCTGGGCTTCATGGCCAATCACCTGGGTGTGGACGTGTCCCGTGTGGCTGACCACGGCCCTGGCCTGGCCTTTGTGGCTTACCCCGAGGCCCTCACACTGCTGCCCATCTCCCCACTCTGGTCCCTGCTCTTCTTCTTCATGCTCATCTTGCTGGGGCTGGGCACTCAGGTATGAGGAGTGGGACATGGCCCGTGGCTTGGGGAGGGAGGGGGCAGGGCCAGAGGCCAGGCCCCTGCTCTGACGGCCACATCCTGCAGTTCTGCCTCCTAGAGACGCTGGTCACAGCCATTGTAGACGAGGTGGGAAATGAGTGGATCCTGCAGAAGAAGACCTATGTGACCTTGGGTGTGGCTGTGGCTGGCTTCCTGCTGGGGATCCCCCTCACCAGCCAGGTAAGACCTCAGGGAAAAGCTGGGCTGGGGTTGCCAGGGTAGAGGGGCAGAGTGGGTGAGGGAGCCCAGCCTCAGGCACCCCCGACTCAGCTGCCCACTGGCCCGTAGGCAGGCATCTACTGGCTGCTGTTAATGGACAACTACGCGGCCAGCTTCTCCTTGGTTGTCATCTCCTGCATCATGTGCGTGTCCATCATGTATATCTATGGTAAGTGCCTGAGCTCCTGTGGCCTCTTCTGGGCCCAGTCTCCCCCACTCCCCAGCCCTGCTGACACCGCTCTCTCCAGGGCACCGGAACTATTTCCAGGACATCCAGATGATGCTGGGATTCCCGCCACCCTTCTTCTTCCAGATCTGCTGGCGCTTTGTCTCTCCGGCCATCATCTTTGTAAGTTCCTGGGCTGGCCCCTCCCTCCCTGCTGCCCCCTGACGAGTGTCCTTCTCTTGGGAACCAGCAGAGGGAGAACAGGAGCCCATCCATCTGGCCAGAGCTCCCCACGGGGTCTCTGCACCCACAACCTTGGCCACTGGGAGTCTGAGAGTCAAGGCGGAGACCCAGAAGCACCCAGGCACTGGCCTGGGGTGAGAAAGGGAGCAGAGAGCCCTGTATTTGACTGAGGACCATGCCCAGCCTTGGAAGGGGGAAGCCAGCTGGCAGCATCCGAGAGCTGGCCCTCCCTGCCTCCTTGGCATTCCTGCCTGGTATCCCCAGAGGGTCCTCAGGAACAATTAGTGATATTGGTGTCAGCTCCATCGGCCTTGCTGAGCTCCTGTCTCCAGTCCCTCTTAGCCGAGGTGCTTGGAGTACACGGTGTGAATGCATGCGTGTTCCAGAAGCGGGTGGTGCAAATCAGATGTCAGTTTGGGATCAGGGGCAACCTCTTAAGCCTTCCAGGCTTGGAAGAGAGAATATCTCCCCCAGCATTCAACACCTGGGAAACTCCCATCAGGGAGATGAATTGGTGGCGGGAACTTCCCCCATGGCTAGCAACCCGGCATTTTCTGCACAGTGTTCATGTATCAACTTATGTGATACAACTCTTGGGTCTCCTTATTATTCCCACTTTACAGATGAGGAAATGGAGGCACAGAGATGTTAGGTAATCGACCGAAGTTTACACCACTAATAAATGACAGAGCCTGCGTTCAAAGTAGGTAGTCCAATCTGGAGCCTGCGTGCTGGGCCAGTGGTACACTGGGAGCACCTGCAGGAAGGGGGAGTGGCCCATGGACTAAGCACTATCCGAGTTTGCCCCTTTATGCTCAGGGGTGGGAGGAAGGGGCACAAAGCGTTTGACAGTGAAGTGGTCACTCCACAAAGAGGCAGGGCCATCTCGGAGTGACAGAAGGGTCAGCCCAGTGGCAAGGACAGCATTCAGTCATGCTCCTGTCAAGCCCAGCTTCTCTGTGCCACAGGAAACTCAGCACCAGATTTCCACTTTGGCTCATGTTTCTGGGGGCGGGGTGGGGTGGGGTGGGGAAGGCCACTGAGGGCTGAGGCCTCCACCACATGGGGTGTGGGATCTTCCCCGAGGCTGGCACAGGCACCAGCTCTGGCCACTGGCCCAGCTTTGAAATAGGAGGAACGGAAGCCTCCTACAAGTGGTGGGGAGCCAGGGAGGCCAGCCACTGCTGCCAATTGCTGTGCTCTCTGGGGGTTGTTGCTGAGGCCGTGCCCAGGGCCAGCCTGTGGGGAGCTCATCTCTAGAACCCCGAGGAGGCTGCCACCCTGGGCAGAGACCTGGGGTACCGACCAAGGCAGGGAAGGAGGCAGGAAGGAGATGGGCACAAGAAGGTTCCAGAGGGGCAGCCTCGGCCTGGGTCCAGTGTCTCAGCAAGATTGTGGCAAAGTGGGCAGTGCCCTCTCTGTGCTCAGAAAGACAGGCTGGAGTTACCTGAAGGTGAGGACTCCAGGCTCTGGGGACTCATGTTTCTGGGCTGTTGTGTCTTCTCTGGGGGCTTTACTTCTTTATATTTCTGAAAAGCTCTTTTTGACAAACCATCTTTCCGTCCCCTGAATTCAGGGATCAGGATCTAGCTCCATTCAGGAAACTTGTTATAAGCTTTTACTATGTGCAGCATCCCAGGAGGGTCCCCCAATGGATGTGGGTCTTGCTCTCCTGAATTTAGTCACTGGGATGCAGCTGATGGCTCAGGAGGCCAATGCTGAGCCCTCCTGGTGAGTGGCGCACACATACCCAGGCCCTCTGGGTGGTCCATGAGCCACCTGCCCATCTTTCTGGTTTCTTAGGTTTTCGCTGTTGCTGCTGTGGCCCCAGGCTACACTTCCCACCCCACTCATTTCTTTCCACAGTGGCTCCTGGCCTCCAGCCTGACATTCACCATTTTTAGCCTTTGGGGCCTCCCCGGGCTGTCGCTGTCTCTTCGGTCATAGGGCTTCACGCTTCCCATTGCTCCCACCTCTCTGCACAAGTCAGCTCAGATCAGCAAATAAGGCTGTGCCAGGCACTGTGCTGGGCTCGAGAGACCCAGAGCGGATGCAATCCCAGGAGCTCCCAGGCTATGGGAAACATTGAACCCTTAGTAGACGGAAAACGCCATTGAGAGCCCTTTCAGAAAGAGGGATGAGAAATCTGGAGAGCTTCTTGAAGGAGGTGACATTTGCACAGCGTCTGACAAAAAGAAAATGTAGAGGATTCTCCAGAATAAATGAAGAGGGAGGAAAACGCTGGGTGCAGCTGAGACATTGAGACCAGGGTAATGTGGCCAGAAGGATGAGCTGAGGTCTCGATGTGAGTTGGTAAAAGCCCTAAGGCCAAGGATTTGGTCTTACTTCAGTAGGCAATAGGGAGCGTTGCGAGTCTTTGAGCAGAACTGACTGACTTGAAAGGGAACATCGATTGTTCCCTGGCTGGTTCAGGATTATGGTGAAGATGGACCTCTCCTCTTCCACGATGCTTACCTGCCCACCATGCCCGGACCCCTGGTTCCATCCACTTCTTCTACTACCCAAAACTTGACATTGCCCCTGCCCTTCCCAAAAATGTCTCTTTCTAGTTTGGGCAACTGGAGAGGAAAGGAAGGGGTACTGAGAGGAGGACCGAGCCCTGGGGAAGGGTGGGCGTGGGAGGTACTGGGCAGGCCTCATGTGCACTCCCATCCCTCCTCTCTGCAGTTCATTCTCATCTTCACGGTGATCCAGTACCAGCCCATCACCTACAACCACTACCAGTATCCAGGCTGGGCTGTGGCCATCGGCTTCCTTCTGGCTCTGTCCTCTGTCATTTGCATCCCTCTCTATGCCCTGTTCCAGCTCTGCCGCACAGAGGGAGACACCCTCCTCCAGGTGAGGGGGAGGGGCAGTCAGCAGCTAGCTGAACCGGGAGGGGGTGGGTGGATGGGGCTTAATGGCTTCTTTCTGAAGTGCCCTGCCCACCCCCCATGTCTACCTCTCCTGTAGCGTTTGAAAAATGCCACAAAGCCAAGCAGAGACTGGGGCCCCGCCCTCCTGGAGCACCGGACTGGGCGCTATGCCCCCACCATACCGCCCTCTCCTGAAGATGGCCTCGAGGTCCAGCCGCTGCACCCAGACAAAGCCCAGATCCCCATGGTGTGCAGTAACGGCTCGAGCCGTCTGCAGGACTCCCGGATATGAGCACAGCTGCCCGGGGAGTGTCCCACCCCCACCCATGCTCCCACCACAGAGACTGGGGAGGCAGGGGACCGGTGTCACCACCTGCCCCTGCCATGACCTGGCCAGGGCGGCTGCTGTCACCTTGGCCACCACTGGTAGCGTGGTCATTTGTGCTCATGTCCCCAGTGTTTACAAGTCCTTTGGATGCCAAGATGGCAGCTGGGGATGGGTGTGGGCATTGGGAGGATTGATGGGGGGGGGGCCCAAAGCACTTTGGAGGGGTCTCAGGCCAGGTCCCCAGAGATCTGCTGGGCTTTACATGGCCTCTGATGCCCCCACACTCTGCCCTGAGCTGAGGTTCTAGGTTGGCCCCCTACCTGTCCCCCTCCTTAGGCCTCCAGCCTCCTGACCAGTGTTCCTGCCGTCAGAGCAGACCCCAGCTCTGCCCAGGCAAATTTGGGTCTTCCTACCTGGGAGCAGGGTGAGGGGCTAAGGGGCTGTACAGTGTTACTTGTCAGGCTATGCCACCCAGCCCTGTTTGTCTGTGTAATTATTTTTGTAAAAATTGTATTATCGTGGTTGCCATCCCCATGCCCCCAGCCTTGGGCCCCCTCTGTCTTCCAGGCCTGCCTGGACCTCACTTGGCTGCTCTGGGGTCTCCACACCTCATTCCAGCCCTGGCTGTCAGGCCCAGCCAGCAGAGGCCCATGACCCAGCAGCCTCCCCAAAGCACTAGTTTCTAGGGGGTAGGGGTGGGGTGCTGCTCAGCAGGAGGTTTGAACCCAGAGCCCTGGGGAAGGGGACCTTACATGAAACCCCCTTGCCCTCCCTCCACCAGGCGAAAGGCCCAGGCTTCCCAAACTGGGCTGCCCTTGTTCACGTGCCAAATGGCCCCAGCCTGCGTGCTCCATCCCCTCTCTGGAGCCAGAGTTCCCTCCCCCAAGCCCTGCAGTGTCCGTTTGTCCGTCCTCTGTGCCCCTCTGTGCAGTGACAGCCCCAGAAGAGCCGCCTCTAATCCTCCGTAGCAATAACGGTGCACTGCCCACCCCTACCCATCCGTGCACCACTAGGATTTTAAAGTCCATAGATTTTAATGAAATTTCTATTCCTGTCTCTGAGCTGCTGCTGTGCTTTGTGTGAGTCCCCCAGGGGGACAAGAGTCGGGGCTGGGATGAGACCCCTGCCTGCCAAGAGTTTGTGGAGGGCTGGAAGACGAAAGGCCAAAGGCTATGATTGTCAGAACCAGACACTAGGGACTTGGGAGGGGGTGGGGCAAGGGTCAGACGGACAGACAGCCTTGGCGTCCTGGCAAGGGCTCATCCAACCAAGACTAGATCTGAAGCAGGCTGGGCACGGCAGCTGAGAGGTGGATGGGGTGAGTTCCACCACGAGCCGAAGCCTACTTTGTGACCAGTCACTCAGGTCGGGGCCTGGGCTGCTGTACTGGACAGTGGAGGTGAAGCTGGCCTTTTCCCGGGGCTGCACTGGAGCTTCCGTCCCCAGCGGCAGGTGGTAGTCAGGCCTTGGGGTCGGGGGCAGCGCTCCAGAGGAGGGGCAGGCAGGCAGCACCGGAGTGGCCCTGCCCAAACTCCAGAAGCCCCACGGAGGCACGGCAAGGGTCTGAGACCCTTGGAGGATCCCGCGGGCTGCTGCCTGAACAGCGAAGAGTAGCTGTGAGTGAGCAGTGGCCTGACCCTGGGCCCACCCTATCCAGCCATCCACCTGCTCTGGTTTACCTGCGGCTGGAGGAGACACAGGAAGGCCTCAGAGCCCCCTGCAGCTCCCGTTGCATGGCTGCCTTCTGTTCCCGTAGCTCTGGAAGACAGGTATATCTGAGTCACAGCATCCAGCACTTCTGGGGTGTGTACAGTGTGGGGCAGGAAGCAGGAGGCTGGGTGCACTGGAGCCTACTCGGAATCCTCACCTGCCAGGGTGGGCTCTAGGATCACCTCAGAGGGTCGGGATGCCCCTGTATACTCCTCTTCCAGGCAGCGCTGTGGAGAGAGCTGGCTCAGTGCCCCGGCCTTAGGCAGGGGTGGGGCAGGGCAGGATACAGAGGCCAAGATCCCCATGGCAGGAACCCAAAACCGGCCCAGGCAGTTCCTGGGGGGAGCAACCCCCCGCCCCCTCCCAAAAAGCCCAGCTTGGTAAGGTGGTGGCTGGCTTGGACTCAGACTTAGGGAAGGGGAGGAGCCAAAGACCAGGGGCAAATTCAGCCAGTTAATCTAAAAGTGCTGACCTTGGACTTAGGGGCTCAACTAGAATCTTCTGGATTCACACACACACACACACACACACACACACACAGGGAACATGCACGTGCGAGAAAGGGACACAGGACTCAGACACATTTACATGCACATACACACATGGACATACACGTACGTGGGTCCCACACACCAGGTGAGAGGCAGATGTGTCTACACTCAACAGAAGGGCTCTGGGCAAGGAAGCCCAGGGCTGCAGCTCACCTGTAGGATGGGGATCATCCTCTCCAACGTGTGACACTCCTCCTCCAGGAGCCTCCTGGGACACATGGGAGTATGGCAGACAGGACGGTCTCAGCTAAGCCCTCCACACGGCCCTAACCTCCAGCTTTCACCTCCGCCAGGCCCTCCTTCCTCAGCCCATCTGCTCTCTGTGGCCGCTGATGGCCCAGCCTTCCAGCCCCCCACCGGCCTCTCCCTGCAGGATGTGTCTGCCCCTTGCCTACCTCACGGTGCCCACCATCCTCTCTATTGCACAGGCCTGGGCCTGCCTCCATTCTTCCCTGCATCGTGGCCATTCCCCTGCCCAAAACCCTTCCGTGGTTCCCTGCCTCAGGATAAAAATCCTCGGGGCTCAGCACCTGCTGGCATCCATCGTTAAGCATGTCCTGGCAGTGACTGCACAGGCCCTGCAGCGACCTGCCCTTTCCACCTCTCAGCCTTCCCCTTCTGGTCTCCCCCCCAGGTGTGCGGCCTCCTCCTCTCTCACAGGCCAGTCCCAGTACTTCAAGACCAGTCCCAGGCCCATCCTCCCTGTCTCCACCCTCACCAAGCACACTCAGGGGCCTCACCGCAGGTGTCCGGCAACCTGGTCGATGCTGTACACGTTCAGCTGGTCCTTGATGACGCTGAGGTCCCTCTGACTGCTGCTGGCATTTGAGGCCAATATCACCCTCCCCATGTTGCCTCACCCCAGGCCTTCAGGACATGAATGCCCCTTCTCCTAGACAATTCTGTGTCTTTTCTCACAAAGGCAACATAACGTAGTACAAAAGGGGAGGAGCTCTGGAGCCTGGGTTTGCAAATGGGCTCTGCCACCCTTCAGTGTGTGTGACCTTAATGCAAGTCGGTTATCCCTTCTGAATTTTAGTTTCCTTGTCTGCAAAAGGGGCCACTGCTCCCCATGGAGTTGCGTGAGAACTAGAAATAAGTGGCTGCTTCCACTTGTGAATGTGCTCCTTTCTCCCTTATCTCATTTGGTCCCCAGTGCTCTCTAGCCCAGCCCTCACTGGTCCATACACGTGGTTGTAGGTCCAGCTCCAGGCCAGGAACTTGCCCGTGGAGCCATGTGGAACCCACCATCTGGCTGGGGCCCTCTGCTAAGCAGGGACAGATCCCTCCTCTCCTACCACCACTTTACCTGGATTCACCAGTTCTCATCTGGAATATCTCCTGTTCTGGCAAATTACACCCAGGCTCCTCCAGGGCAAAGCGCAGGACCCTGGGGCTATACTGGATCCAAGCCTGGGTCTGGTCTCTGCAGAAGGTCACAGAAGGAAACTCAGAGTGTCCTTCCAGGGAACCCTAGGAAGGCGACCCTGGCCCCTTATGAGGCACAGGGCTAGCCCCTCTTAGTTTTGCTGTGAGGCTTAGCTCTAGGTCTGAGGTTCCCACCTGCCCTCGCAGATGGCTTTCCGGCGGAGTCCTCGGAGCAGCTGCCTCAGTTCCTGGCGCACGAGGTCTCTTAGGAGGGGTGGTGGTGCCAGAAGGGAGGAGGGGTCAGAGGTGGGGCGGGAGCCAGAGGCTTGGGAGGATCGAGCCTCACGGAGCAGTGACTGTAGCATCCCCACCTGCAAGGAGAGCTGGGACACCTTGAGACTGGGGAGAGAAGTGAAGGGCGTGAAGGGGGCTGGGGGACTGAGGGGCAGAGAGGAGTCAGAGGGCTGGGCGGACAGTGAGATGAAGCAAGATCTCAGGAGTAATCGGGGCAGGGCCAGGGATCTGGAAGAGGTGGGGAAAATCACCAGAGTCGTGGGACAGGCCTAGAATGTGGCCCATCTGCCCACTCCCCACCTCTGCCCGCAGTTCCAGGCTCAGGTCCACCGTCGTCTCCCCCAGAATCCTCTTCACTTCGGGCTGCTCCGGGTGCGGAACGTGCTCCTCTACCAGCTCCCACAGCGACGGGGAGTCCCAAGGCATGGCCCGTCCGCGCCGCCCCTTGGCGACGAGCGGCCCCAGGCTCCGACCTGCAGAAGAGCAGGTCGGAGTGCGGCATTACTACCCGGCTGGTAGTCCAAGGCTGGGCCCGGCGCCCGAGCCCGTAGCGTTCGCCGGCCTCTCCCAAGCCGCACCCTTGTCCTGCCGCCAGTCAGCGACTGGAATTACTGGGTTGGGAGCATCGGTCTCTGGCGCTGTCCTTTCTGTCCCGCTTCTGGCCGACTCTCGGGGGCCGCGATTCCCGGTTACCGCCCCCCGGAGCCGGGTAGTGGGGACCAGGGCCCTAGCCCCGCCTCTTCCGCGCGGCCGTCACCCGGGAAACCGCGCCGCCACCCAGGCCCCGCCCCCAGCCATTCCCGGCGGGGAGGGCGGCGCCAGCTCGCGGGGAGTCGGACCCACAGCGGAGGTAGGTGTTTGGGAGTCGGACCATCCACAGAGCTCTGACGCCAAGCACTCTGGGCTCATCTCTGGGCAGCATTCGGCTTCGGGGCAGGTGGGAAGAACCCAGAAACAGGAATCCCCCGGGGATTATTACTTCGTTGCCTCTCCTAGCACCGAGGCAGCGGCAGGGTAAACCTTTCCTCTTAGGGCCGGCGGAAGTCTCGAGAGCGGCTGCGCTTGGAGGCGCTTGGGGGACCAGGACGGCTCCGGCTGGACAGACGGATTGGGCCAGGAGCCCTCCCACAGCACACACAGAGATCTAGATCCCCAGCCCCAAGCGGACACAGGGGCTGCTCCATTCACGTTTTTTACTAAAGCACCCACACAAGTTTCTGTGCAATGTACAAACAACGAGCCGGCCCTGGGGCTACTGCCTTCTCTCTGAGACAGGGAGGCGGGACCCTGACTGACTGATCTAAGCCCCGCCTGCCCCGCATGCAAAGCCCAATCCCAAGATCCCAGGCAGCGACACAGCACCCCCTCTGGTCCCCTCCTGGGGCTGCTCCTCAGCAGGGGGCGCACCAGAGTTTGCCCCTACAATGTTGAATGAAAAAGGTTTCCCCTCCCCTGGGAGTACGGGGGATCCCCAGATCTGAGAAATCCCCCTGGAAGCCACACTGCCCCCTAGTCGTACCTCCCACTCTTCCAGGCCCTAGGGGACTCAAGGGGGGAGAAACTGAGGCACAGAGAGGTGGAGTGACCTAGCCCAGGCCACTCGGTGAGGCAGTGCAGGGGCTGGCCCGACCCTGACAGTGAGGGAGGGCTGGGCTGGGGAGGAAGGGGCAGGAAGAAGGGTTGACCCCAGAGAGGGCCACACTTGAGGGGCTTGCCCAGGTTGGAAGTCCCCCAACGTAGGTTCTGAAACTTTCAGGTGCAGCTGCAGGGGGGGGCCTATTGAAGACCCTCCGAAAACAGAGCCCACAGTCTCAGTCCTGGGGGATCCCCCACAGAGCAACCACCAGCCAGGCTATATAGGTCAGTCCTCTGGCAGGCAATCCTTGGCACTGGGAGCCTTTGTCCATTAGTATCAGCCCCGAGGGGGCCATGATGGGGGCCGCCCAATGTCCACTGTGATATTGGTGAAGAGCGGTTGCCGAGACACCTCCAAGACCTGGTACCGCACTGACCCGATGCCATCCCGCTTCATGGTCAGCTTCGTGTTTTGAATCTTGGTAAACCTAGACAGGATGGAAGTGGGTCCAGATCAGGGCTACCCAGTAAACCCAGTCTGAGATCTCTGGGGCTAAGGCTCAAACCACCCTGGCTTCTTCCAGGGATGACTCCATTCTCTCACCACCCCCCTCTGCCCGACAACTGCTTGGAGCCCTTTTGCTCTAGCATCTGCCTTCAAAACAAAGATCTTAACCCCTTGCATTCAGAACTGTGACACCTTCACAAATCTCTCATCGCAGACTTTTCTTCTAAGCCTTAGACCCAGACATGAATATCCCATAGGCACCTCAAATGTGATGTGTCTTGTGCTGGGGCATCATCTTCACTCCCCAAGCCCTTCTCTGTGCTATCTGTCCCCAGGTGCCAGGCTCTGCTCTAAGTACCAGAGACACAGCCATGAACAGGAAAGTAAGGTCCTTCCTCTCATGGCAAGTCTATTCCACTAGGGGAGACACGTAACAGACAAGGAACACATCGGGGTGCTAAAGGGAACAGGAGAGGAAGACCAAAATGGCTGCCTTGGAAGGGGTGAGCATGTGACACGAAGCTGACAGCAGGGGGAAGAGCATTCAGGCAGAGGTAAGCATATGCTGACCCTAAACTGGAAATGAGAATTTGCACAGAGAGTGGTTAGAGCTTAATGGGCCAACGGCTTAAGAATAGCCTGGAGGCTAGAGCATGTAGGGGCGGGGCTCTTTAAGTCAGAGGAAGCTGTTTTTTTTTTTTATCCTGTGAGAGAACAGGGATTTTTAGCCCAGTGGTGGGGTGGGGGGCAGAGGACATGAACTACAGAAGGGTAAGGGGAAACAGGGAAGCTAGTGAGAGGCCACTGCCGTAGTCCAGGCAAGATGACAGAGGCGGTGGAGGGAAAGGTGGATGGGCCCAGATATGCTTTGGGAATGGCATGCACACCACTTGCCGATGGCTTATTTATTTTTGGCTGATGGTTTGGACGTGTAGGGTGAGTGAAAGAACTGGATCTGAGGCAAAAGCAACTAGGTGGACGGAACCACCATCCACAGAGTTCCTTAAGCCAGAAATGCCTTGCTGTCTTGCCACGTCCTCACCCAAGGCAGACATCACGAACTGATGATGACACCTAGACCTGAAACAGGACCTAGGCTCTTGGCATGCGCTTCTAGAGCTCTGCTCCCACCTTCATCCCAACTGTTTGGACCCTCCTGGTTCTTCTGAGCTCGGCTTGGATCCCTCTCTGGAGCCATCCCAACACCAAGCCCTCTCCCTCAGATGCCCTGCAGCCCCTCTTCTCCCTCCCCTGCTCACCACAGTTGTTACCTGAACTGCTTTTCCATCAGCTCCCTGGATGCCCTGTGCTTCACGTTCCCGCCAAATGTCAACCCCCCACCAGTGCTGCAACCTACCTCCCCACCCCCACATCCTGGGTTCAGAGCACAACAAGCCTACTGCTCCATCTGGGGGCAGGGCAGGGGCGAGGCAGGTGCACACCCGTCCCACCCCTGGGCCCCACCCATCCCTTCAGGCCCAGTCAGCTCCCTTCCTGGTCCACCAGAAGCTCTGCCAGCCCTTCACCTTTTTCAGACTCAAAGGGTGATCCTTTCAAACCCAAATCTCATCTTGCCCCTTCCCTGCTTAAAGCCCTTCTGTGACTCCCCAGTGGCCCTGGGACAAAAGTGAAACTCCCAGCTTGGGATATGAGACCCCAAACACCCGGCACTGACCCTTCTACTGTCACTCCCAGCCTTCAGAGATCGTAATACCAGGCTTTCAGACTCTCAGCATATACCACGCATGTTCACATTCCAGACTCCTGCAAATACTCTTCCTTTTCAACAAACTGACCACCTCCACTAGCCTGGTGAATACAGCAGTGTGCCCAAGGCAGGCGTGTGACAAATAGCTGTTGAATGAATAACCTTTCCAATTCGAGTTTACCATCACCTCCTCCAGGAGGCCTCCCACCATCACTCCCTCTTTCTGCCAGGACAGCACATGCCCTGATCCTTGTGCTGCAACTACCTGTCTCCTTCCCTAGAATGAACTTCCTGTGGGATGTCCAGCTGGGACTGGCTCTGGGGCCCCCTCCCACCAAGGTTCAAGCCGTGCCAGGAAGCACTGGTCCACACTGCACATGCCCTCAGGTGCTCCTCCGAGCCAGCGCCGGACACCAAATGTTGCTGCATCCTCAGGGATGGAGTGGCCCGCTCCTGTCTCAGTGAAGCCAGCACTCTCTTTCCACACCCTGCCCCACATCGCTCAGGCCTCCTTTATTGGGTCCCCAGGTCCAGGAGCTGTGCCCGGTGCCTGCTCTTGCCCTATCTGCTCTGGCACAAGGGAGGTCTGTGAGGGCATCAATGGGAATGTCATATACTTGGTGATGACGTGAACCCTGCCTTTACATTCCTGTCATGTCTCAGAATTAGGTTGACAGAAGTCTGGGGTGAGGCTGAGCTAGGAGCTCGGGAACAGGGATCAGGGATGTGGGAGTCATCTCTAGGAATTAAGGGTCAGGGGCCTTGGGGTCATATCTGGGGATCAGTGGCACTGGGGAGTCACTTCTAGGGAGGAAGGGATTAGGGGCGCTTGGGGTCACCTCTGCGGGTTGGGCTCGTTATGCTTGTCCCGGTCGTGCTTGATCATGCGGTAGCGGCCTATGCGGATGTCTGGGCGCGAGATCTTCATCCCAGTCAGGGAGATCCTGGGGATGGGGACAGACGGGCTGGAGCAGGCACCAGGAAGGGCAAGGAGCCTCGCCCAGTCTGCGCTGCACCTTCTGTACCCAGTCTACTCCCCACCCCGCCCCTACTCACCGGTTGAAGATGTCGTCATCCTCGCCACCCCAGCCCCAGTACTCGTTGGGGAAGCCATTGATTCTCAGAAACTGGGCTTTACTCAGGCCCGACACACCTCCAAAGTACCCAGCATAAGGCAGCCTGTGGCGTGGAAGGGCAGGTGTCAGTGAGAGGCCTGGGGGGGATTTCAGAGGGAGGGCCAGAGGTGGGGTGGGGACAGTGTGCTACAAGGGCCAGAAGCAGGGGGGCGCTGGGTATGGTGAAGACAGTTGGGCGGGGAGTCTGGGTCCACCTGAGAAAGGAGCCCTCACCGGAAACCAAACTTGTCCATGGCAATGGCAAAGTGGCGGGGCTGGTCACCACAGCGGTACAGGTTTCGGTCATCCATGGGGACCAGGTCCACGTCACTGAAGATGAAGCAGTCATAGGTGGCATCCTCCTTCAGCGCCTCTAGGAAGCCCACGTTGAGCAGCTTGGCCCGATTGAAGGTGTCCTCGCCATGCTGGGGTTGGTGCAGGGGACAGGTCAGTTCTGGGCCTGTGACTGGCAGGCACCTGCCACGTTACCACTGTCCAGAGCAGTCCCCAAGGGCCTACTACTCCCGCCCCTCCCCCCCGCCCCCCAGTGGATCCCCTAAGTCCAGCTGTTGTCTTGGACCTGACTTCCAAGGCCTTCCGTGACCTGACTCCAGTCTCCGCTCTGGCTATTGCCCTCAGACCCCAAGGCCCAGCTGTACTCATGTTCCTCAGCAGCCCCAGAACATGCCAGACTCTTTACTGCCTCGAGGCCTTGGTGTTAGCTCTGGAGTGCTCCACTTCTCTGTTTATCAGGCTTGTCTGGAAAGGCCTCTCTGATCAAACCTCCCCTCCTCAGCATAATTATTCCTTCCTTCCTGCGAGCCTCACTTATGCCAGTGTCTGGGCAAACTGGGATTCAGAGCTCTCATTTCACTCCTTTCACCCCTACATTCCAGCATGCCTTATAGCTCTGTCCTTGTTGCCAGGCGTCATCTTTGTGCTGGTGGGTACCTTAGAGAAGGGGCAGCCCTGTATCCCTGCTGAGTACAGTCACAAAATGAGATGAACAGTGAATGTACCAAATGACGGGTGTCTCAGGTAAAGAAACAATGGGGACTGAGCCCCTGAGCCTCGGCCACCTGCCCTCTCTGGATCCACATCCAACTCCCTGGGCAGCCTCTAGGACTGGCTAGGTTCACTGGTCTCCCCAGCAAAATGATAAGCACAGGGTACACGGGCAGCCATGGCCCAGTGAGTCTGGAGGTCCCCTGAGAAATGGGGCTGTGAGGCTGGCCAGGCCTCCTTGAGGCTGGATCCCTGGCCATGCAGGCCCAAGCTCCAAATTCCGGCCAGAGCAGGGGAGATCCCATGGAAGGAGCTGACTCCGGAGGCCCCTGTCCCAACTCCTGAACTACAGACAGGAGCTAGACAGGCCCCTGGAGAGGGGCTTCAGGTGGGCCCTGCTGGAAGGAGAAGAGGAATCCTGGCCCCTCTTTCCCATCTCCTTCCCAGCCAACCTGGGACTGACGGGGCGGGAGCTGCTCCCCTAAGCCGCCTAGCCCCACTTGCTCTTTTCTCCTGGTCCTTCACTTCTCTCCCACCAGCCCTTGCCGCAACTCTGTGTTTTCTCCTGGCTCACCAGCTGTCTTTTCTGACCTCTCTCACCGGCCAGGAGCCCTGGGTTTCTCCCACGCAACTCATAGGCATGCTCAATTTTACCCCAGCTGAAAAATAAACCTCTCTCTAGCCACCGCCCTACCTTTGCCTTCCCTTCTCAGCAGAGTAGCTTTTTTAAAGAGTTGTCTCCAATTGGCTATTTCCATTTTGTCAAATCTGATTCCTTCTTCAACCCACTGCAATCTGCTTCCGCCCCCACCATGCCCCTGAAATGGCTCTCGCTGGGCCCACCTTGTTGCTAAATCCACTGGACGCTTCTCAGTCCACATCCTCACTCCCCCGGCAGTACTCACATAGCTGCCCTGCTTCCTTCTGGACACTTACTCCCCGGCCTCGGGGACACTGCACTCTCCAGGGGCTCCTTGAACCTTTCTGGCCAACCTTCACAGCCTCTGTGGCACTGTCCCTTTCTCCACCCATCCCTTACATGCTGGTTTTCTCCACTCGGGTCCCATGCTCCCTAGGCAGGTTGGATGTTGTTGGGTTTTAAGGACCATGTGCATGCTGGTGGCTCCCAGATCCCTCTCTGCAACTCAGACCTCACTCCTGGTCCAACTTGTCCCACACCATTTTCCTGGAGTTTACAGAGATCCAAGTCCAAGTATAGGAGTCCCAAGTATGGGAAGGAGGACCTAATCGGATCCTCTCCAGACCCCAGCAGCCAGCCCTAGCCAGGCCCATGGCAAGGCTTAGACACTAAGCTGAGTTCCCAGGGCCTCTGCTGTGACCTTGGCCCTAACGCAGACTTCATCTCTCTTTCGGGGTCTAACTCTCCCACTCCTGGGATTCCTCCACATCTCCTCACAGCCAGTGGATCCTACATCTCCACCTCCATGGGGCGGGGCCTACCAACAGAGACAATGGGGCCCATCCCCATTGAGGCTATGCACACACTTGTCAGTGTGCACGCCAACATTCGCATGCGCATGCTCCTCTTCACGCACCGGCAAATCTTCCTGTGTGTGCATGGCCGTACACGTACCGCCGTGAGTACGTTCACATCTCCACACAACCATAGGCAGATGAGAACCCATGAGTGCCCCCAACCCCATGTATACACCAACAGGCACATGGGTCCCCACACCTACAGGTGTTCATGGGTCCCCTGGTGGCTAGTGCCCAGCCTGGGGCCACAGGCAGCACACCTGGTTGATGACGTAGACACCATAACGCAGCCGCTGCCGCCTCAGGATGGGGTGCAGATAGTGGAGCCAGTAGCGTAGGTGGTGCTCCCGGTGTCGAAAGGGGATGATGACTGCCACTGTCTGGGCAGGCGTGCAGTCAGGTGGCGTATAGCGGCCGCCCAGGAGCACGCCTGGGTTCTCCCTCTGCACCCGCTCCAGTGGCATGGGTGAGGTGAACTCAATCAGCAGTCGGCCCACTGCAGGCAGGATGGTAGCAGGAATCAGGCCCTCATCAGAATCCAGGGACACCAGCCCTCTCCCTCAGCCCAGGGGTGGGCAAGGAGACCCCAGGAACAGCCCTCTCACAACAGACCTGGAGCCCCAGCACTCCCATGGGTCATTCCCCCAAATCAAAGCAGTCAGGTCTCCTGCCCACCCCGATAGGCAGGCCCTACCCTGCAGGCTCACCGAGACCAGGCGGCGAGTCAGGACAGGGAGGCAGGACGGGAGCCGTGGGGCCGGGCCGGGCACTCGGAGCCTCAGGGAGCCCCGAGCTGGGGGTGGTGGCGTTGGGCCGAGAGAAGTTGGTGCTGCTGCTGGCAGCTGGGTGGAGGGCCCGGGCAGGGCCCCGAGCACTGAAGCGGCTGAAGAAGGCCAGGTGCTGGGCGTAGACGTCAAAGTAGAGGATGACGGCCACGAGAAAGTGCAGCAGGCAGAGAAGGAGCACAGCCTTGCACACGCGCTCCAGCGTCCCCCCCAGCAGTCTGCTCATCCCGCAGGCGGCCGCCGGCCCGCCCGATGGGCCCGGGCATCCGGCTGCCGGCCTGCACAGGGGGAAGAGAGAAACAGATCCCACAGGTCAGGGCCAGGTAGGCATGGCTACCCACCCCTCTCCTGTCCCACTGCTCACACTTACAGATCCACATCCTCACACTTACCTGCTCATACCCTGTGATACAGGCTCACATTCTACCTGCAGACACACAGACACAGTCCCTGGCAACTCACTACTCACACATCCTCACACACCTGAGAACTAACCCACATAGGTATACATTCGCTGTCCTTGCTGACACACACACACACACAAACACAGCCTCATGCACTCTCACACTCAGGTGCACGCCCTTACTGTGTGTCTTGACATACAACCCCATGTGTTCTCAGAAACATGAACACATGACCTCCGGTCACATTGGGTCATACCTCAACATGGAAACATGCTTATCTGCAGACCCAGATGTGTACCTGCGCCCCCAGAGGACAGACACCCCACAGGGCAGCATCCTCTACCCAGGACTCATGTGGTCTGGGGAAGGGAGACCATTTATTGAGTACCCACCATGCAAGGAGCTTGATACTCATGACTTCAGTTAGTCTTCCTGGGAGCATGGTGGCCAGCGGTTTGGTTGGACAGGTACCAGTGGCACGTCGGCCAGGCCAACTAGAACCAGGCTGGGAAGTGGGCCTCAGCATCCAGGAGGCCCAAATACGAATAAGATGTTTACCGGCTCCCTTCCCTCCAGAGCAAGTGGTCAAAATACAGGGTGGGGCATTTGACACCCATCCTCTAAGACCTCAAGGGTTGGGATGAACTTTCTGGGGCCTGCGCAGCACTGCTGGTTCCGATTCCGGGAAGAAGGCACACATGGGCCCCAGGGATGGCTCCGGCACCAGCATGGCAGGAAAGGGTCTGCCTGGGCCACAGCTCCAGCCAAGGTTCCGAAAGAGCACCGACACTTCTGGCATTGCTTCAGGAAGCAGGCTGATACCCAGATACTCACAGATACCCAGATACTCACAGATACCCAGCACCACACAACCACGGACACCTGGAGTCCCAGCTAAAGTCACCTGCACTCAGGACACCCAGAGAACTACATACAGAGTCACAGACACACCCCAGTGACAGGCACAGTAACGCAGAGTCACACACTCACAAACAAAGCCGCTGCTCCTCGATGTACACAGCCATGCACGCAGGCTCCCGGGCAGCTCGGACGCCCGGCCCCACGTGCAAACATTCCCACCCCTCCCTCCCGGGCAGGGGTTCTGGGTCAGGCTGGCGGCCAGGCTTCGAGGTGCGCTTGGGCGGGGCTGGAAGACCGAGCGGCCTGAACACGTGGCTCCCCGGGACGGGGGAGGCTGCGAAGACCGGGTGGGTGTGGAGCCGGGGCGGGGGGCGGGGGGGCGTGGATTGGGGGAGTGGATGTGGGGCGGGGGCCGAGGTAAGGGGGAAACGTGAGTGGAGCGCCTCCCCGAGCCACGAGGCCGGGGCGAGCGAGGACAATAAGGGAGGCTGGCAGGGGGCGGGCAGAGGAGTCCGGGGAGGGGGGAGGGAGCCATAGGGGGAGGGCTGGGGGTGGGGTGGGGAAACGCCAGGCCGGGGTCTGACCGCCGGCGCCTCTCACCGGCTCCTGGGCGGGGATCGCGGGGCCGCGCTCGGGGCGCTCCTGGCGGGGCCGGGTCTGGAATGTCAGGGCCCTGGGCTGGGGGCCGCGCGCGCACCCCTCTCACCCGGCGCTCGGGGCTCAGCAGGGGGTGCCGCTCCTGCTCGGGCTGGGTTCCCGGCTCCCGCGGCTGCGGACGGCTCCGTCCCCCATGGCCCGGCCCCGCCGCCTCCCGCCGCCCGGTCAGCGGCCCCCGCGGCCCCCGGGCCGCCTCCCGCCGCCGCCGCGGGCCATGGAGCCGAGCCGCCCCGGGGGGCAGGGCGGGGCCGGGCGGCCGGGCAGACCCACGGAGCCGCGGACCGATGGACCACAGCGCCGCCGCCTCCCTCCCGCGCTACGGCGCCTCGGAGGGGCAGGCCCGGCCGGCGCGCCCGCGCGCGCGCCCCCGCGGCCCCCGCCTCCAGCGCGCCCGCACCCGCCGCGCGTCTCCGCCGCCAGCCCCTCCCGCCGGCGGCCAAGCGCGGCGGAGCGAAGGGACAGGGGTGGCAAGGGACCGGAGAGGGACGGAAGAAATCGGTAAGGTCACTCCAGAGGTTGGATTGGGGCCTGGCTGGGGAAGGGTGGGTGCGCCGAACCCATTTCGGGGTTGGTGTGGGTTGGAGCTCGAACTCCGCCAAAGAAGGGGCCTGGAAGTTAGGCGACTCAAACAGGGAGGTTAGGGATTTGTCAATTCCATCAATGGGAACAGGATTAAAGCTCCGCCAGCAGTCAGCGGAGGGGCTGCCCCTTGGGCAGGACCCTTAAAGGCGTGGACAGTCGTGTGTGGCAGGGGCTTCTAGGGTTAACAGAAGGTTGGTGAGAGACTGCACAGAGGTGGGAGGAACTGGACAGGGCCCTGGGAACAAGGGATCAAATCTGTTACTGGCAGGGGATGGCACTGGGTTAGGCAGAGGCAAACAAATGGGCTCCAAGCTCCGTAGGGGTAGAGGGTGACAGGTGCCGGAGGGTAGAGCAAGTAGACGGCCCATCTGGGCCTAGCAGACAAAACCTTGAAGACATGGGGCCAGGAGGACAGACCCTTCCCTTGCACAGACACCGGGGTCCATATCCCCAGACTCCCTTGTTCCTTTCAATAAAGATGTTCAGGGCTAGCGTCCTCAGCCCAGTACCATACCTCCCCACCCAGGAGCTAGTTCTGTTCAGAAACTATGTATGAACCAGAAAAGTGCCAAGACGCTGGCATGGTAGGTTGAGGCCTACACAGGCCTGTTTACCCTCCCTCCCTGAAAGAGTAGCGAAGGAAGGCAACAGAGGCGGCACTGACCCAGACAAATACCACGTTTATTTCACAAACACTGGGCAGATGGGTTAGGGGCGGAGGTGGGACGCAGGTGCACAGCTGCACATGGTCGTCAGCAACCCACTTCCCACACTGAGGCTCCCGCCAGGCAGTGCCTCCAAGTTGGCAAACAGTGAGGAGTGAGTGCAGGGAGGGCCCTTGAACACTAAGCCCCCTGAAGACCAAGGGTGACAGCTCCAGCTGTCCCAGGAAAACCACAAATAAATAAGAGCGGGACACGGCCCCACCCATACAGATCATCTAGTCACCCATCTTCACTCTGGAGGTCTGCAAAAGAAGAAAAGGAGAAATCAGGCAGAGACAGAGCAATAGATAAAACAGTGGCAAATTGACAGATCAGGCCTAGCAAACCCATGGCAGGATGGACAGACTGCAACAGATGGATGCCTAGACCATAGGCACGCTGTGACAGACGCAGATGAACAAGGACAGTCAGACAACCACACAGTGACGCTATGGGACAGAGAGATGGAAAGAAGTGGCATATGGACAGGACCAGTCACCAAGAGTCAACCCAGCTAAGTGCTTATGCACTGTCAAAGACAAGATGCACACAATTCAAATATGTGCAGACCTACACACAAGCCCTGAGAAACACAGTCAAGCACACCAAGACAGACTGATACACAGCCAAGATCGCAATCCAGTCTAGGCTACAAATAAACAGACAAAAAATAATAGAACAGAGTCAATGACAGACAAAGACACAAAGCAGCAGGGAAATAAACATTACAGTTATCAATGATACCAGATTGGAAACCTTCAAAAAGAAAACCCAAAAACTGGGAATGAAGTGGTGGGAGGTATTCAGGGGTTCTATGGTTATAGATAGAAAAGGGAGCACTGTGGCTCTTCTGGAAGGAGAGTGAATCTGGGCTGGGGACAAGGACACAGGTTCTCTGGGTGATTCATCACCTGAAGGATTGCAACGATGACCCCAAAGAGGCCAATGGCGCTGCCAAAGATCTCCACGATGAGAATCTTTACAAAGAGGCTGGGGTTCTGTGCATCAGCCAGGGCAGCTCCACTGCCCACGATGCCCACGCAGACTCCACAGAAGAGGTTAGACAGGCCCACTGTGAGGCCAGCCCCAAACATGGAGTAGCCTGTGCAGATGGAAACAGAGTATTGAGGTCAAGCCAGGTGCAAGGGGAGAGGAGGACAAGCGCCCAAGATGGACTAATGGGGCCAGTCACCACCCCAACTCGGCAAAGCAGGCCAAACAAAGTGAGACACTATCAAAATGAGGAGTCTAAGCTGGGCCATGGAAGGCGGGGAAACAGACATGAAGCCTCAGCTTTTTTCTTTCACACATCCACCTACCTGCATGGTAGTTTCGATGTCCAATGGCCTGAGGGTCAGTGGCACTGAAAGGCTGTGGGAAGCAGAGAAGTAATCAGAAACCACTCTTTAGGCCACTCCCCTCCTTCAATATCACTAAGCACTGTACAGTACACACTGAAATACATGCCCACCCTACCCTGGTTCTCCATACCTCGGCCATGTTGCTAATCACAATTGCCATGATGATGCCATAGATGGCCACAGCCTCACAGAAGATGATGCTGGTAGTGGTAGTGGTGAGCATGGGGATGGAGAGGAGAAAGATAAGAAAGAAACCAACCTTCCTCCCCCAGAGAGACCCCAGCCACCATTTCCCCCACTGACACCCCACCCCATCAGGAGGCTGGTCAGGAGCAACATGTCAGAACAAATATGCAGCTCACAAAGCAGCTGGTTCTGACAACCATCTGAAGGCCCTACACTTACCTGACCAGGTTCTTGGTCTTGATCCTGGGGGCCTTCACCCCTCCCCCAATAATGGAAGAGCCAGTAATATAGATGCCCCTGGTGGAAGGATAAGAAACTGAGGAGCAGAGCCCTAGCTTGTCACTGCCCCCAGGATGACTAAGGACCCACTGACACCACCTGCTATGACTCAGCCCTCCCCTCAGTCCCACCACCACAGCACTCACCATGCTGCCCCAACCACAGACAGGGAGATTGCTAGACCGATGCCCAAGTTTGACCACATGAAGGGGGAAGTCTCAGTCAGGAACCTGGTGTGAAAACAGGCAGGAAAGCAACTTCAGCCCTGGTGAAGAAATGGGCACAAAATCCTGCCCACCAGTCCTGGCTGTTGGGACAAAACACTTCTTATCTCCCAAAGGTCCATATATATCCAAGGTTGCTGGGGTTGGGGTGGAGTAGAGGTCTCAAGTCAGAGAGGAAAGGCTGTAGAAAAGCTGCTAGGGGAATCCTCTCCCTTACCATGCCACATCAAAGCGGAAACCCAAGTCAAAAATGGTGTAGCAGATTCCTGCAGCAGTGAGGGGAAAAAAAAAAAAAAAAAAAAAGGAGGGGGGTTAGAGGCGGCTCTCTAAAGAGAAACTTCTCAACTTAGACAAGAAAGTGCTGCCCAGCTGATGTGCCACCTCCCCGAAGGTCTGCCTACACCTAGGTCAAGGGAGAGTCCTCAGGCTGGCCCTCGTGTGAAAGCACGGCTGTCTCTTCAAATCCCTCTGCTCAGACCTCCATTTTCTGCCACTCCCTCAGTACCATATCCCCCCGCCCCGTGACTCCACCTCCCAGACCAAGTCCCTCCACCCGCAGCTCCTGGCGGGCCTGAACACTGGAGAAAAGAAGGGAGCAAGAGCTCTGGCCGGGAACACTGGATCCCACCAGTCCAGTCTGAGTCGCTGTTTACCCAACAGGCTATGGATGGGGGGAGGGCAAAACGACCAGGAAAAGAGGAACTGGAACAGTGGGCTCGTGACCCAAGCAGGCCCATCAGGAGCAAGCGACGGATGGCAGCAGTGAGACGGGGGAGGAGGCGGGGTGACCGAGAAGGACCGGGGCTGCTCTCGCGGCCCCTACCTCCCACCGCCCGCGCCCCTCCTCAAGAAGCTGGAGATCTGGGTCTCCTCTGTCAGGGTCAGAAGCCCCAACAGGCGTGACGCAAGTCCTCGAGCCCCAGGCACAGGGCCAGCGCTGGGGCCCAACATTCCTGGGACCCCACTTCTCCCCACCAGCTCGGACGGGATGGCGGCCCCGCCCGCCAGGGCCCGACCTCACCCACGACGAGCATGCAGGCCCAAAAGGCCACGAAGACCCCGGAGTAGAGCAGCGCCAGCCCCGTCATGGCGGCAACGACGGCGGGACTCGGGTTCGTGGGGCCGCAGCTAAACCCGCGTCCCTGCGTCCGCCGTCCGCCCCGCAGTCTGTCCGCCCGCCCCGCGGGATCACCTGACTTACACACGTGACGCGCCTGCACCACGTGACCCTGTGCCGCGTTGCCGTCTGTCCAGAACCTGGCGACGCCGGAACTGCAAGCGCTGAGGATTGTGGTTGCTGTAGTCTTGAGCTTCGGAAGAGGCTCTGGTGTCATTAGCACCTCCACCTCTAGGTGGTCCCCGTCGAGTCTCTCCAACTCCGCTCCTCCTCAGCCCTGACAGTCAGCCCCAGTTTGGCCCACCAGTCCTGCAATACACTGGAGCCTGCTCTTGGGCCTCCCAAGCCATTGCTGGTCTCCTGGGTCCCCTCCCTTGCCCTCCTACCCAGTTCCGTGAGAGAGTCATGCTTTCTCACTTTGCTCATGCTCTTTCCTCTGCCTGAAGCACTCTTCTTCGTGCACATCCCGTTGCCCAGCTAACACCTACTGGTCCCCAGAAAGCAGCCTTTAGGGAAGCCTTCCCTAACCCGTGGGCAGAATGATAACCTGCTCTGGGCTTCCCAGTTGCCCTGGTGATCCTTATGAAACTTCAGATCAAGTCACTCCGGCTTACAATGCCATTTCACTCGGAATAAAAGTCACAGTCCTTATAATGGCCCACTAGGCCTCTCCCAATGCGGCTTCCCATGCCCTTTACCAGACTTCTTCTACTATTCTCCCACTAACTGCACTGGCCTCCTTGCTATTTCTTGAATATACCAGCCATACCCCCAGTACATCACTCTTGCACTTGTTCCCTCTGTTCTACTTATCCACGTGGCCCACTCCATAACTTCCTTTCAGTCTTTGTCACAGTTTTCAAAAGGCCTTCCCTAACTACCTTGTTGAATATTGCAACCCACTCTCCCTTGCACTCCTTCCCAGCTTGACAGTTCTCCATAGTACTTATCACCATTTGGGATGCCAATTACTTTACTTTGTCCATCTCCCCCCACCCCCATGAGAATGTAAGCAGCATGAAAGGGTTTTTGAGCTTCCTGCTCTTATTTCCAGTGCCTAGCACACTCTGTACATTATCTGTAGAATACACGATTGGTGCCCACCTTGTCTGTTGCCATGGTCCTTTTACAGCTCTGCCTCTACGAGTAGACCAGGCACTCCGAGAGCAGGCTTCTGCTCTCCCTGTTCACCTGCTTCTTTAACACTTTTGGCCAAGCTTCTCTGCAAATGTGGGGAATGAAGAAGTGCCCATGGGGGCTTCCCTCCTTACACGGTTTCACTGTGTAGTAACTGCTTACTCTTCCCAATTCCACTATGAGGACAGAAATCCAGTCAAATACAATTCAGACCTTCAGGACCTGTAGTGTTTGACAAATAAAAAGGAACAGGAGAAAAAGTATCTAGTTTATTCAAGTTTCTATGATTTCCCTGAGAAACAAACTAGAGTCACTGTAGGCCAGCACTGTCCAAAAGAACTTCCTGCAATAACAGAAATGTCCTATAGCTGCACTGTCCTCTCATGTGACTAAACAAGCACTGAAATGTGCTTGTTTTTATATACTGCTTTTTAAAAAATATTTTTAAATGTTTATTCATTTTTAAGAGAAACAGAATGCGAATGGGGAAGGGGCAGAGAGAGAGAGAGAGAGAGAGAGACACACACAGATTCAAAAGCAGGCTTCAGGCTCTGAGCTGCTAGCTCAGAGCCTGATGCGGGACTCGAACCCACAAGCCATGAGATCATGACCTGAGCCAAAGTTGGACGCTTACCTGACTGAGCCACCCAGGTGCCCCTATGTAATGTTTTATGATACACTTGTTATAAATAAATAAAAACTGTTTTTATTTATTTTACTTATTTTTAAAGTTTATTTTTAGTAATCTCTACATTGAACACAAGGCTCAAACTCACGACCCTGAGAGATCAAGAGTCGCATGCTCTTCTGACTGAGCCAGCCAGGCACCCTAAAAAATTGAGTTTTTTAACTAGTTTAAATTCATGTTTAAATAGCCGTATGTGTCTAGTGGTTGCTCTATTGGACACCACAAGTCTAGACCAGTGGTTTTGCCCCACAGGAGACATCTGTCAATGTCTGGAGGCATTTTTGGCTATCACAGTTGAAGAGGGGTATGTTAGGGGCATCTAGTGGGCAGAAGCCAGAGATAATGCTAAATATCCTATAATGCAAGGATAGCCCCTCACAGCAAAGAATTATCTGACCCAAATCTGTCAACAGTACCAAAGTGAGAAATCCTGGTCTAGACCATCTGGAACCTTTGATAAGGGCAGACCCTCAACTGCACACCAGAAATGGACTGGCCAGAGGTCCTGGGCTGTTCCAAGGAGGATAGATGGACCCATAAGACTTCAGGAAAGCCCCAAATCAGTCCCCATCAGTCCAATAGACATTTATTAAACCACTATATGCTAAGCCTTGTGCCAGTGCCAAGACAGGACAGAGCCGAATCTCTTCTTCAGTGAGGGGCTGTCTCTCCTCCCCTGCATTAAGTATCCAGGCAGAGGAGTGGGGTTGATGCGGGGAGTATTCAAGGTCTTTGCAGCAGTTCTTAAGTCCATCTGTGTCTCTGGCCCCACATGGTATCAGCTGCCTCCCTCATCCTCATAGGCGATGGCAATCCCTCGTCTTCCACTCACAGCTGCTGTCACCAGTGTCTGACCCAGACGGGGCTGCAGCCCCTGCCAGCTCCGGGAACTAAGGAATGAGGCTGCAGAGAGAGGGGACTGAGGCCAAGTGGGCTAAATCTGGGGAAAGAGTTCAGTTGGGAGCAGAGACTTGGCACACTTACCTGCAGGGCTGCTCTCAGCCAGCTCCAGCTGGGGCCGTGAGGTCAGGGTCAAGCATCCAGAATCATCTGATGGCTTCCAGGCAGGTGGGGTTCGGAGTTCCCCAGTAATGAGTGACACATCTGGGGTGTCCCACAGTTCTGAGTCAGGCGGTGGGAGGGGCACGTGGAAGGCAGAGCCTGAGAGGGAGAAAGAGGGTCCATACTGGCCCAATTCCATGCCCCAAGTGTTTCCAGCTCAGGCAGTGCCCCACCACTCACCAGGCAATAAATCCGCGTAATGGGTGAGGTGGGGAGCCAGGCCTGAAGGTGGCCAGGCAGGGTTGCAGGCAGCCTCCAGCTCACACGGCGTCAATACAGGCCGGAAGAAGCCACCAGAAGGCTGTGGAGCTAGAGCACCAAGAGGGCAGGCCAATAGCACAAAGACGTCCATTTCAGGGAAGTTGGCGAGCTTGGGAGGTGTGGGCCGCCCCAGGGCCAACACATAGCTACGCTTGCCTGCGGCCTGAGCCAGGTTCCGCAAGTGTGCCAGTGCTTCACGGTGTCGGGCCACACCCAGCGTGCCTGCCAACAGCCCTACCACCCGGGCATCTCTGGCCCTCTCTACCAGGTAGCGTCTACGTGCCCTTAGCCGCCCAGCCCGGACACCTTCATCCTGAGTCCGCCCTGTGTCCGGGCAGCAGGTGAAGAAGGGCTGCCCTGGTGCCCAGCCCAAGAGCAGCCGGCTCAGGTCTGGGTCAAGGTCAAGGTCAGTGCTGGCTTCAGAGCCCCCCACATAAAAGGCACCATATTCTTCCAGACACCTCCCTGGAGCCAGGGGAAAGCGACGCCCAAAACGCTCCAGGGGTTCAGGTTCTGGACTGCAGGAACCCACTGGCAAGGGAAGAGCTGGGCTGGAGACAAGCAGGTCTGGGTACCGCGGGCGCAGGAGAGTGGCCAAGGCCTCTGGAAGAAAGAGATGGTGTCAGGAACCCCTTCATCCCCAAGAGACTGAATGTGACCCGAATGCAAAGAATGGGATCAAGCCCATATCGAGAGCTCTATAGGAGTGTACTAAATTGGGGCTACCTAGGCACCAAGCAGGTGGTCCACCCTTCCTGCACGCACAGGCCAAAACACTCACCCAAGGCATGGGAACAGGCCGGCTCACTTAGCAGCACCACAGGCGCTTTAGGGTCTGGGTTCTGGGCCTCAAAGGCCTTGGTGCAGAGCTCCAAGTGCACAGGACGTTGACCAAGGACGAAGGCCACAGGCAGTGGGCGGGCTGGAGGGCTTAAGCAGGCAGGGCCAAAATGTACAAGGGCCTGAGCTCCAGCTTGCTCAGCACCCAGTACATCCACACAGCAGCTGCAGGAAAGACACCATTAGTGAGAAGCGTTCTCATCAGGAAAAGTTGTCCTTCATGGGAAATGTGGTCACTGAAGAAAATAATGTTATGAAAAGAAGACGCTGTCATTGAGGGGAGAAGGTATCAGGAGAGGAGGAATCATCATCAGAGAAAAACACAGCCGCTGGGGGCAGACACCGTCCTAGGGGGGAAACACGGTAAGCCTTGGATCAGTAGACCTACCCCTCCCGCCCCGGGCCGTCTTGAAGCTCAAATTCACACCTGCCATAAGCCGTGTCGCCCAGAATAAACATCTTCGACCCTGTGGTCTCCTCCAGTCGTGCAGCCACGGCCCCAGCATCTCCCAATAGCTGGTCAGGGAACTGCAAGGCCACCTGTAAGCATAAGCCATGGAGTCATGAAGAACCTCTCCTCCAGGGAGGGCCTCTTAAGGAAGACCTTCCAAGAGTCCCCACCTAACCTTCTAAGCCCCTCCTCCCAGAGGAGCAACTCCTCCCGCACCTCCATCTTCGCAAAATTACCCCAAGGTCCCGATCTTCTGGGCGACCCATCCCGAGGTGAGCCACCCCTCCCTAACCTGCCCTCACCCGCTGACACCCTAGGTCAAGGACAAATCCAGCGACTCGCTCCAGCTCGTACACGCGGTCCAGGTCCGCGAGAGGAGTAAGCACTCCGGCAGCGCCCGCCTCTCGCTGCAGCGCTGCCTCGGCGGGGCTGCTGAACGCAGACTCCATGAGGTCTCCCTCGGTCAGCTTCAGGCCCCGTCCTCAAAAGCAGCCCCCAAAGAGTCAGAGTCACTTAGCGGGGGCAGTGGGGTTGGGAAGTTAGTGCGCAGCGCTTGGACCATCCCTCTACCCACCCAGACTCGCGTTTCTTCGCTACACCACTACACATGCGCCTGCAAGGGGATTACTTCCGGGTTCTTGAGGCGGGGCTGGCAGTACTTTTACCAATGAAACTAGCACGGCTCCCGCCCTCCAATCCTCGCCAGGCCACCCACAGGAACCAATAGTCAGCCGCAGAGCCCCGTCATTCGGGACTACCTCAGAAGGCGCGGGGCCTTGTGGATGTTGTAGTTCCCCTGGACCTCCGTTCCAGGCATTCGTTTTCCGTTCAAACCTCCAGAGAGCTCAGAAAAACCGACCTCTAAGGGCGCCTAGTTGGCTCAGTCGGTGCAGCATGCGACCCCTGATCTCAGGGTCGTGAGTTTGAGCCCCACGTTGTGTAGAGATTAAATAAACTTAAAAAAAAAAAAAAAAGGCAACTCCCTGAAAATCACTTCAGTTTGAGCAGCTCCTATCTGCTCTACACTGTCAAGCACTTCATTGCATTCTACAATTTGGAAGGTAGCATTGCCTAATTTGCAATTCAGGTGCCAGACTGGGTGTGAATATTGTGCTCTGCCATTACTTCTTACTCAACGTGTCTATGACTGTCTCCTCATCCCCAAGACAAGGGTTGTAACAATAGCACTCCTGATAGGATTGCTGGATCAAGTTAATTTATATATAAAACTTTATGAAGTAGTCCTTCTGCATATCATATATACTGAAAGCATTCGCTGTTATCCTCACAGCAGTCTGTCAATCAGGCAAACATTGAGCACTTATTGTTCACCAGGCACTACCTTCCTAGCGTTTCTAGTCTTTGGGAGTAAGAATTGTCCCAGGAGTGCTTGGCTGGCTCATTTGGTAGAGTGTGCAACTATTGATCTCAGGGTTGTGAGTTTGAGCCCCATGGTGGGTGTAGAGTACTTAAAAAAAAATTGTTCCAATTTACAGATGAGGAAACTGAGGTTCTGGTAAAACACAGCAAGTCAGTGGCAGCCAGTATCAAACCCAGGTATGAGTTCAGAAACTATGCTTTAGCCCCCTCAATCTCTTAGCTTATATATGCTACATTTGATCATGGGGGATGGGGGAGGAAGAAGACACCTAGACAACATATAGTAGGAGAAAAGGACTAAAAGCAACATCCCCACATACTCCAGAAGTGAGAAATCAATAAGGTGAAAATGGGACTGAGGAGGGATAGGGGAAGAGGGACAGAGTGGCCTCAGGGGATGGTACATGTAAGGGGGATGGATGCTGGCTGGCATGGGGAGAGACTGAACAGGGATGTAGAATGGAGGACACAGAATTTGTACAAAGATTGGGAAAAGAACAGGGAAGGAGATAAACATGAGAGTAACCAGTTCTCTTCTTCTAAGGATACTCAAGGTTCAGGAAATGGAAATGGGGAGATCCCAGTCCTGCTCTTCAGATCTGACCAAGGGGAAGCCTGAGGTGTCTAAGAGGCAGCAAGGGTAGAACTATGGCTGAGGCGACAGAAAGTAAGTGTCATCTACCTAGGGAGCAGAGCAATAGCTGCTCGGGAGCTGTCCCTGGTACTGACTGAGCCCTGACCATCAAGAGCTGGTCAGATAGCACAGAGAGCTCTGGGTGTGAAGGCAGCTTGAGGCCCTGCATTCCTTTTCCCCAGGGGCCTGCCCTGCCTCCTCCTACACATGCTCAGCTCCATTTTCTATACCTTTCCTTAACCATGTGCAAGTGTGGCCTCCATAACCCCACAGAAGAAATCTATACTGGGACTTAAGACCAGTCTCCATTTCTTCCTTCCTAGCTGGACACCACCCCACCTCATTTGCAGCTAAAGGCCCCAAGTCCTCTACCTGGGAAACCTTCCATTCCCATCAGAAATGAAAGTTCCTTCGAGCAGCCTTACCTCACTGGTCCCAGTCTCCCAGCTTAACATGGTAGCTATGGACCAGACCAGTGCTTGTTCAGATAGAACAAAGCAAGGCAGAACTAGAGAGCCAGTACTCATCATTGGTGATTAAATAAATGTATGCATGCATGAATGCTGGGACTAATTTAATGGGCAGCAGTGGGGCATGGGGAGGTTGCTGATACTACTGCAGCCCCCCTCCCCCCAACCCAAAGGCAATGGCAGTATTATGAATGGCTCTGACCTAGGGGGCTTGGCTACAGCAGAGTGCTTCCACTCTCAGGGCTAGAAGTTGGTCCCACAGCTCCCTAATAAAGGCCTGGATCCAAACATCTCCCATCCTTCCCCAGGCCTTCACCAAGTTAGGTGGTGGTGGCAGAAAAAAGGAAGCAGAGACAGCAGTGCAGTGAAGATCCAGGTTTACTCTTTGGGGATAGGGAAGGGTGAGGAGGAGGTGTGGATGGGACGCGGGTGCCCCTCAGTAGTCAGCTGTATAATCTGTGCCATGTAGCCCCCGGCACAGCAGTGTGAATTCTTTCACCATCTCCTTCACCCGCCTCTTGTTCACTCGCTCACTGAAGGGAAAGGACAGCAGGTTAGTATTATCCACTACCACCGCTCCCTCCTTTGGACCCGAGCCCAAGTGCCGCCGGCTCTGCTCACCGAAGGATCTGCTGGCTGAAGGTGTCCTTCTGTTCAGGGCTGAGGCGGGCGGAGGGAAAACCAGGTGGCTGCAGTGCCTCCTTGATCCACAGGCTCAGGAGGCTGAAGCAGTGTTTGTTCAGGGCAAATAGGATGTCGGCAAAGCAGTCCATGAGGCTGCGGGAGGCCTGGCCCCCAATGGCCTGAGGGAGACGGGTTCTCAGCACACCAGGACCTTGCCCCTTTTGCAGCAAGGATGCCTAGCCACGCCCCACCCATCCCCAGTTTCTCAGCCAAGCTGCACATGATAAGTACTGCTTTCTGAGAGCCAGATGATTCGCACAGCAACCCCAACAGCTGTCAGCCATTTAACTGATTAAGAAACAGAGTCAGCTGAGGGAACCAAAGGCTCAAGCTTCCCAGAGGGCAGCTGCCTCAGCAGTGAGGGCCACCCCACCCCCACCAAAGCCCCATCAAACACTGGCTGCATCTCACCTCCAGCACTGCTACAAGCAGCATACGGCCATCCTCCTGTACCACTTTCCCCACAGGTTCTACTTCCCCACACCGAGGCAGCAGCTCCGTCTACAGAGGATGGAGAGGCCTGTCAGCCTTGGCTCTTTCCCCATTCTTCCTGGGGACAAGACTTGCACACCACACGCCTACCCTCTAGAGTCCAGGGCAGGGCTTGGAATAGGGGTTGGGGTGTGGGGGAGCCAGGACTCAGCATGGGACTCACAAAGAAGCCACAGGAGGCCTTGACAGTAGGTGCCTCGGGGAACTTGAGGGCCAGCACAGCTGTGGGAGAGGCAGAGGCAGATCAGATGGGACCTAAGGATCCTCCCGAGGGGGACCCAGGCCCTCCTGTCCACCTGGCCCCACTTACCACACTGGAACACAGCTTTGACATCCAATCGTTCACACAGGAACAAATCTGGCTTCCGCTTCAGAGCCTGTAGGACGTGGAGCTGGTAAGCCCAGCCCCAACCAGCTCCAAGGACCATCCCCCCTCCCCACCACTCACCTGCCACCCCAGGCCCCAACTGCACACACCACAGGTACAGGCTGCCAAAATCAGCCACCCAGCCATCTCTGGAGAACCCAAACCACCCCACAGTTCAGTCAGGAGGGGAGTGGCCAGGGGAGGCTATGTGCATGTATGTGTACATGAATGCACGGGTGTGTGTGAGAGGTTAGGGGAGTGGTCACAATACAGAAAGCTTGGGTCCCAAGTCACTCCCTGAGCAAACGCTTTTATTCTCCCCTCCATCAAGGCTAGACCTCCTGCAGGCTCCAGGTAGCCAGCAGCGACTGCTTTGATTCAGAGGCAGCCAAAGCCCCCTGGATTTGTTAACAGGACAGCAGAAGAAGAGATGGTGGCTGGGTGTGGAGCCCAATCCAACAGCCCCCACGTCCCACCTGCATTCCTCAGACACCCTCCCGCTTAGGAAGAGGAAAAGCAGGATCACAGCCTTGGAGCCATGGCCCTACCATTCAACCAGGATACCCTGAGTCCAGGCCCTTCTCAGCCACACCCAGCTCAGGAGTCAGTGCTGCCATGGGGGGGGGGGGAGGGGGGGTACAGGGGGCAGAGAGCCCACCCCAAGTGGTACCAGGACACGATTGGCACATCCTCAGGTCACCGGAGATGCTCTGCACAGCTCCAGCAGTCATCAAACACAGCTGCTCCCCAGCAGCCCCCCAACACATACCATGTAGACCCCTAACCCTCCAGCCCCTCACATACTCTCAGTCGCGTGCAAACACCCCCACACGCACCCTGTCTGGACACACCCTACTTACCCTCACACACACCTCTATCACATCTCTTTCACAGACTTTCTCACATTTGCAACACACCCTGCTACATATTCACATCCCCCAAATCCCCACATTCCCAGCCATGTCCACACGCCCACACTTTCACACCCACAAATGCCCTCACCTCCAAGGACGCACCCTCAGTTACCTACATCCATGTCCATCCAGGCCAGAACACGCTCCCTAGTCCCCCCTCCTTCTGCACCCCACCCTCCTACCATACTGTAAGTTCCAAGAGAGTAAGAACTCTGCCTGTTTTTGCTTACCATTATACCCTCAGCACCCAGCAGAGCACCAAATATGTATCACACACTCAATAAATATTTGTGGACTGATGAAGTGAAGGAAAACATCATTTACCCCAGCCCACAGGATCCCCCCCATGGTCCCCACACTAGCCCCACATTCCGACAGCTCAAAACATGTACCTTCCAGAACACACATTCCCTGTATGTCAGACATACTGACACCACAACACACACTCCTTCCCCCAAATATGCACTCCCACAGGCTGACACACGCCACTGTTGGAACCCATCAATGCCTAATGCACATCAACACATAACATGCATCAGTGCACGTGTCCACACTTCAAGTACCCATTTAGCCGGACACAACACACATACTACTTACAGCAGCCATGTGACTTCTGTTTCCAAACCAAACCGAAAACATACAAATAAGGTCCAACCCACTTACACATGCACCAAACACACACAAGTCCCAACGCAGCCTCACAGTGGAGCCAGCACCTCCCCCCCCAACAGCAGTACAACCTGAAGCTCAACGCTGGGCTCCACCCCAGCACATTCACCTTTGGCCCCTCCCTTCGGAGCTCCTCCCAGCCACCTCTCCAGAGCAGGCGGAGGGGGGGCACTGAGGCAGGCAGTTCCCGGCAGGAGCACGGGGACAATGAACCCCAGGCCCTTCAACTCTGATCTCACCCCTGAACTTCTCGGGCACCCCAGTTACTCCCCCTCCCCCACCCAGGCCAGCCCAGCTCCCTCCCTTCGGGATCGCCTCTCCCTGGTCTTGGTGGAAGAATGAGCTAGTTGAGGCAAAGGGGCACTAAAGGAGGATGTTGGGTTGTCAACTTCCACGGAAACAGATGAAGAAACTCTATTCAACTGAACAGAAAAAAAATTTGTCAACAGAAAGCTAAAAATAGGCTTAAATTGAATTTCAACATAAGAGAAAGAGAAAGAGAGAGAACAGAACGTGAATGAATAAAACTAAAACACACCTGTGCCAGGAGTTGCATAAATGAATCAACAATATCAGGATGATCCCTGGGCCCTAAAATATAATAAAGATGGAACTTAAGAAAAAATTATACAAACAGCAACTCAACCTCATATAGTTATGTGGGACTGAGAGCCTGCAGGGAGACAGCGTGGGGGCACATGAGCAGCAGGAAGCAAGATAAAGAAACAAAACATACAAAAACCATGAACTGGGAGAAGCCCAACAGAAAGAGACGGCAAAGTGAAGGACGGGCCTGCCCCAGCTCCCTCCCTGGGGGCCTTCCACCTACTCCCCACTCCTCCTCAGGCCAGTCCCCCCACTGATCCTTTGGTGCTAGAGCAATGCTGGACTCCACGGAGCTGAAGAAACAACCCCCATACTCTTGCTGCTGCCCCTGGCTGGCTGGGGTGGCCCTACACTGCCTCCTAGCACAGACTTCCCCAACACTAGCCATCAAAGAGGAGGACAGGGCTGCCGAAAGGTTAGTCCTTGGTAACTCCCTTGGGGGCCTGGCTGAAGGCCCTGGAAAGCCAGGGTATCAGGGCCTGAGCGGGCGCCCCCTCACTTCCACGGCCTTAGGGCTCTTGGTCTGGCCAAGGAAAGGATTCCCTGGGGTCCACTTAAACCAGCGGACTCCTCCTTGGCTAGGGCAGAGCCAAATATGCTACGGGGATAGCTGGGCAAGCCACCAGCAGGGCCTGGGGCAAGAAACTGTATCATGAGGCCAAAAATGAGAGCCCCATCCAGCAAAGCCCCTCCACATGGACACCGACTCAGCGGAGAGCCAGGCTCAGGGCTGAAAACCAGCCCCCACCATCTGGACACACAGAGAAAGAGGGAAACCAGTCAACATGTCACCCCATGGTGCAGTGGGAGGGCAGAGGCTGAGAACGGAATGGGAAGACCAGGACAGCATAACAGGTAAGGGGGCCGTCCTGTCCTGCAAGACAACCAACAAGCCCAACACATATGACTGATGTTGGACACTACCCTGCCTCCAGTTCTGTTGACACCTGTGGCAAGGACAAGGCATGTGTCTGGAGCTCCTGTCCGGGCTGCTCCCCTTCAGGAGGAGGCGCTGCATGCACATCTGCCTGGAACACCACTAAAGAGCTGTGTGATCTTGTGCAAGCCACGAATGCCCAGTTTCCCCAACTGTAAAGTAGACAATTATCCCTTCCCTGCTTCCTTTTCCAGGCTACAAGGAGCCACTGATAAAGCCCACCTCTTTCGCATCGGAGCCCTGAGTTACTCAAGTCCTGGAGAGTGAGGCCCATTCCCCATGCTGGGGCCTCCCTACGGACAGCATGTTTGACACTCAGCAGCCACCCCGCTAGTGGCTGGCCCCAGACAGTGAGGAAGGAAGGTTCCAAGGCAGGGAGACCTCACCCTCCTTTCTTCAACAGAGTCTGATACCTACTCCATGCTGGCCTTGTTCTGGGCACTGAGGATGCAGAGAGAAGAGGCTCAACCCTACCCTTGAGGGGCTTAGTCTAGGGAGAGAGACATACACATGAAGGCTGATTATTGAGTATGGGGATTGGTACTGTATCAGCAGTGTGTACATGATGCAGTTTCAGCACAAAGTCAGAAGCACCCAGTTCTGCCCCAGAGAAGCTTCTAGGACTGATGCATAAGTAAGGCACAGAGGAGTAAGAATTCACCCAGTAAAGGGCACAGGGCATTCCAGTTAGAGGACCAAATGGGACATAGGAAGGGAGAAGTCAGTGTGGCTAGACTGCTGGTGCCTCAGGGACACTGGCAGAGACACTGAGGAGTATGCGGGAGCTGTACCATGTCGGTGGGAGCAGGGTGAGAGCCCGAGGCAAGGCACAGCCAACGAAAGGGTTTCTACCCAGATGTGTGTTTTTTAAAGAACACTACAACTGCAGGATCAGAATGGACTGCAGGAAGGGCAGATTAACTGGGTCATGAAAACCAGTTAGAGGAACTACTAGGGTGACCTGGACGCCCTATACTGAGGTGTGGCCATGGAGGGAGGGGAGAGGTGGGCAGACTGCGGGATAATCAGGAGCCAGGACCACCCAGACTTGCCCCCGACTGAATGTGAGAAGTGGGAGAGGTGGAGTTAAGGATTTAAGGATGGCCACACTTGCTTTCTGGCTCAAGTTTCTGCCCACTTAGCACCTACCCATGGCCCACTGGAGCAGGGGCCAGCATCGTGGGACCACATATGAGGACATCAGCAGAGAGCACTCTGGCTCTAGCTGAAACCCCTGGTGAGCCTCAAACCTGCAACCACAAATCCAGACAAGACTCATGCGGCTGGTGGAGCAGCGCTGTTTCTTTTCCAAGTTAGAAGTTTGGGTTAGACAGGAGGGGAAGCCTGGAGCCCCCCACTCCCAGCACTCTCAGGCAGAGGGCCACAGAGAACAGGGTGCTGGGACCACAGCCCAAGGCTTCTGGCCTAGAAGGGAAAAAGCCCCAATGCAGGGAAAGGAACCAGAACTCCCTGAGTACTCCATGTGCAAAAACCCCAAGCCAGGGGACCAAGAGACACTACTTTCATACCTATAACAATCCTATCAAGTACATGAAATCTCTATTTCACAGACACGGAAACAAAGGCTCCGCAAAGGAAAGTGACTTGCCCAAGGTCACACAACTAGTTGGTGGTGATGAGCTTAGAATCTAGGTCTATCTGACTCCAAAGCCCATGCTCTTTCGACTCTTCATTATATCCCAAAGAAAAGGAGCCAGCCTAGTGCCCCAAATCCCTCAGAGCTCTGGCTCCATCTTCCCCCCACATCAAGACTGGCCCTGAGCCCAGCAGGTCAGTAGAAGACATCATTCATTCTCTTAACCACTTCAACCTAAGGTGTCACTATTTGGAGGGTGACAATTGTGCTGTGCTTGATCCCGTAGTTTCCCACCAAGTCCCATGTGCAACTCAGGGGACAGAGGAGAACAGAGTGGGCAGCTTTGGCTCCCCAGTCGGGGAAGCAGAGGCAGTGGCAGTGGTGGCAGTGGCGGCAACAGCAGAGACACTGATCAGGACCTACCTTGCTGGAAGAGAGTGAGTGTGACGGAGGTGACGAGCAGGAAGAGGGCCTCGATTGGGGGAAAGTGGGCAGGTTCATGAGCAAAGATGTGGACCAGCTACAACAAAGCAGGGAATGCTGGTCAGCTGAGGCCCTGTCTCACCAGGAACTGGCCAGCATCCCTAGAATGCAGGTCAGACTCCTTGCCAGGGCAGCCATCCACCCCACTACCCACCACCCCATCCCTGGGTCAGATCTCTAACTAGGATGAAATCTAAAACACTGCTGCCTCAATCAGAAGGCCCACCTGTCGAGTGAGGTCAAGAGCAGAGGCCTGGGGGATGGTGCTGTACATCCGACCCAGCATCTCACACAGCTGTGGCACCATGGGGGCAAAGTCATCCAGCAGTGTCTTAACAGACTTCTCAAAGATAGCGCACACCGCCTTGCGAAGGAAGCAAAGAGGCCCATGAAATAGACAACAGTATTATGATCATCAAACCTTCTAAGAGACTAGATTTTAATTATCTTACCCCTAAAAAGAACTATAATTATGTGATATGATAGGGATGCTAATTATCATTCAATGGTCATCATATTATAATCCATAAATGTATCAAATCAATATGCTGTACATGTTAAATTTATACAATGTTAAACATCAAATATATTTCAATTAAAAAAAAAAAAAGAAAGCAAAGAGGTCCTGGTCAGCAGGTCATAATCACCCGGAACACAACTGAGGCCCTGCAGAGAGGAGGCCTAAGGTGGGATCCTTACCTATAAGCCTGGCCTGGCCCTGCGAATCAAGAGGTAAACAAGCCTGACCCTCAGGAGGCAAAAAGGCCCTTCTCAGAGGAGCGTAGGATTGAACTTTGTAACTCAAGTCTTGCTACTTACATCTCCACCATTTCCTCTCAGAGAGCAGCAATAGTAAGAAAATCCTGAATTGAAAAGGGACCAAAGGCAGGTCTCTGATTTCAAGGTGGACCCCTGACTGTCACTCAGCTCCAACATCATAGTTCTTTGGTCAAGGACTTCTTGTGACACTGGGAAGTTCTGAATGTCTTCCTGAAACATTCCTTGTGTCTGTGAGGCAGGATTCACTTCCTTTATTTTCTCCAGACCACTGTAAGCCAAGATGAGGCAGCAACACCTTCTTCCTGTCCCATAATCTAAGCAAAGTCACCATGGGGGCAGACAGCAAGGATTGAGGCTCACCTCCACCACTTGGGCATCATTCAGCCATTTGCTCAGCACCTTCTGGATAAGCTGGAAGACCTGCTGCAACACCACAACCACCTGAAGACACAGGAAGAAGTGAGGTGCCCCACCACCACTCTCACCCACCACAGAAGGACCCAGTAATACGAAGTCGGCCAGAAGTTCAAACCTATTACCCAAGACTGCACGTTGAGGACTCAATGGATGGGGCCTTGGGAGAAGGAGTGGTTTGGCGAATTCCCCATGAATAAAGAGGATATATTGAATTCTAGGGAACAGTTTAGAGGAAGCCTCAAAGTGCAAAGCAGGGATTTTATGAAGGCTTCAGAAGATTACTAAAACTTTATAACCTTTAAGAAAAATCACTCCCTATCCATTTCTGCTCAGAAAAATCCTTTAGGGTGAGCCCCTGAAGTGGAGATGCCGTCTCACCCAAACAGGCTTAGGGTGGAGAGCCCCAAGGGATGCACAGATTTGGCAAATTATGGAGGAGCAGAGAGCAGACTGAGGTCCCTGGAGATGAGGGAAGGCAGGAAAATGACTCCCACAGAAGGAAAAGGGGCTCTGATCGAGGAAGCTGGCCCAAGTTTGGTTTAGAGCCAAAAGGGCACCTGAAACTAAGGTGGGGAACTGAGGAGAGGAGCCAGGCTACTGTGGCTCCTGTTTCTCCAGTAGAAACCCTGGGAACAATAATCAAAACAGCCTCTCACGTTTATACAGAATTTCACTCAAGACCATATATGCTACCCAGTACAGTTCTATCAAGATGAGCAAGCCAGGGAGTCTGATGTTCATAGTTTTGAATGGGAAGCTGAGCTTTGCCCCAGATCAAACAGCTTGTAAGTGGTCACCCCACGCCCCTGTGCCTGAGCTTTCCACAGTACTTATCACACTGCTTTGTGACAATCTGTTTACATATGTTTCCCTTAGACTGGGAGCAACTCGAAGACAAGAACTTTACATGTAGAGCATGTAAGCATCACCAGGGCCCACAGGGGATGGTGAATAGCCAAGTAGAAGACCCCAGAGCTGGGGGTCAAACAGGGACCCATAATTACATCATTTAGGGAGTTGAAGGATAATGTCAACATCTCCCATGAGGCAGAGGAAACACAATGACATCACCCTGGTTGGGCTGGGGACAAAGACAAATATCACCCACAGGGCTGGATGAGACAATGATATCACTCCCTACAGAGTGAAGGGCAATGATAAGGTCATTCACAGGGTCAGAGGACCAAATGCATCATGCCCCACGGGGCCAAGGGAACCATGACAATATTACCCAGTAAAGTTGGGAGTAGCAATGACATTCCACAGGGTATGTGGTAGTGTGTGTGTGTGTGTGTGTGCGCGCGCGTGTGTATGTGCACACGCATGGGTGTGTGTGTGTTGGGGTGGGGGTAACGGCAACATCACCCACGGGATTGGGTCCCTGTGGCACTGGCAGTTTCCGGAGCTCAGGGCCTTCATGTTCATCCTCATGATGACTGACATCCAGCGTGGTGAAGAGGTTGGAGAGAAGCCCCAAGATGTGGACAATGGCCAGTTTGTTGGAAGGATTAGGCTATGGGGAGAATCAAACCAAGCTCTGAATCTCCGAGGCCCAGCTTGGCCCCAGGATCCCAGCCCTGACTGTCAACTCCAACCCCACTCCCCAACAGCCACAGCCCACACACAGGGAAGCCCACCCCTGCCTTCCGGCCACACACACACACACACACACACACACACACACACAAGCTCACTCACTATCTCCTCTGCCAGCTTCTCCAGCTGCTGGATATAGGGCGAGATAAGGGAGTGCAGGTTCTTAAGGATCTCCTCCACCTGCAGGGCTGACAGCAGGAAGCCCAGTGCCTGCATCAGCCACATGCACTGGCTTGTCTGTGGGGCAGAACATGGAGAGTCAATCCTGGACACATCTGGTTGTGGGCAGGAAGAATGAACCTCTTGGGGAAAGTTCCAAGAACGGAGAATAAAAGACAAAGGGTAGGAAAAGGCAGAAGAGGATCTCTGTAGATTCCCATAATATCCCCAAGGACTCCCTAGAAACTTCTGGGCTCACCTTGTGGATCTGTTTCATTAACACATCCTGGAGATAAACAGAAGGAATTTGGTATCAGCACAGTGCAGCGTGCCCTGAGACCCAGCCCAACCCCAGCCCATGCATACCTGGGAGACAGCCACAATGTTAGCAGCATAGGGTGGCAGGTCATACTTGCATTCTCGGCAGATCTTCTTGAGGGTGGACACAGAAGAAACAGAGAGCTCAGGATTGCCTAGGGCATGCAGTACGAGGGGCAGAACACTGTTGATCATGACAGGGTGGTCAGCCAGCCATTCAGATAGAGCTCCTGGAGGAAGAAGGGAGAGGGGAGGATATCTGAGGCAGGCCAGGCTGGCTTTGTACCATGACCCTGAGAGGCAGGCAGAGCTTCTGGCAGAAGCAAATTACAGCCTAGAACTGAATAGGCAAATACGCATGCACATGCTCAAACAGGAGCCTTATAGCTGAGAAGCAGGAAGGAGTTACTCAGAAGAGGTCTAGCACTGCTGTTCCATTGACAGCACACTAGCTTCACTGAATCGCAGCTCCGAACACTGTAGGAAGGACCCCTAGATGTGCCAGGACAGCCAGTTGGCTGCAATGCTGTGTGTGTGGGCATGTGTGTCTTTCCCATTCTGGACAGGAACCAGCAGGCCAACTATAGCTGGGATGGGTGCCTGTGGCTCTGGAAATGTGCTCATGGGTGTATGCCAGGTCTCACCAATGGTGAACATGACAGTATCCGCCAGCTGCACGTTGCTGATGCTGATCCGTGGAATGAGGCCAATGAGCCCAGGCACCACATCAGAATAATTGACATCGATGGTCTCTGCGATGGATTGGAAGCCATAGAGCAGGGCCTCTGTGTGCTGAGGAAAGAGGGTGCCACTGGCTTGGCTGAGGAGGAGGGTGTGACAGTTCTGGGAGGGCTGAGGGAATCAGGCTTGGGAGGTACCTGCCAGGAGTAGGGCTCCTCTGAGCTGGTGAGCAAACGGCCCAGCTTGTCATAGAGGTTGCTGAGCAGCTCGGCCCCCAGCATCTCATACACATACATGAGCGTATCTGAGATGTCCACCCTAAGAAGTAGATGAAGACCTTATACACTGCCCGGATCCTGCTCCCAAGCCCAGGAGACCACCCCAGCTCCCTCAGAGCCCCGCAAAAGTGCCTAGAGAACAGAGAAAGGAACCCCAGGATTCAGGAAGCCTGGACTTGGACTCCTCCCCTCATTGCCTTCATTATCTCAGGATTCTATTTAGAGGTAGGATTGGCCTGCTACCATCACCTGTAAATTCGGAACTGCTCCTTCTCATCTGAGGACCAGAATCCATATTCCTCATCAGAAGGGAACTGGGCCTTGTGCAGAAGCACATCCACCAGCTGGAAGTAGACTGGCCGGTACACCTGCTGGTATACAGCCTGCTTCTCTGCCTCAAAGGACAGAATGTCATCCTGAGAGAGCCAGGGAAGAAAGTTAACCACCTCAGCACCAGGCCCAGAAGCCCATGATCTACCTTCTGTCATTATGGCCCAATCCTACCAGAGGTCACATAGACACACCTGCAGCGTGTACCAGAAGGTGAGGGTCAGGGAACTGGTAGTCTCATTGACAGGATAGTGGCCAGGGATGCCAGTGCAGAACATAATCATGTTGACAAGGGCCAGGAAGCTCTGCCAGTGCTCCACTTGGTCCAGCAAGGCCCTTGGAAGGAGGAGGTATAGTAAGGTCATTCCCCCTCCGCCAACAGGGCTCCATACCCCACCTCTTAGAGGGTCCTGCTATCCCTAGCTGCCCAACTCCTCACCGAGAGTGGTTCTCGCCCAGGGCCACCGCAATGCGACAGATGCCATGGGAGGTCTCCATGTCTCCATTCTGCACGGCCTGTCGCAGTTGATCTTGCAGTCCCAGCACCAGCGGGATGAGTTTGAGGAGTGTGTTCACATACCTGGAGGCACAAGGTGAGGAGACCCATCAGAGCTGTCTACCTATCCCCCACCAGCTTTGAGAGAAAGGCACATCCCCTCTGTCTTCCATCAAAGCCCCCTCCCCACAACAAACCCAAAGCCAAAAAGAGGTCAGGGCCTACATCACAGCTCTGATGCTGCCCATGTTGGGAAGAACCTTTGGTCAGAGATTTCCAGGAGAACTCTAGGCAGGAAGTATGAGGTCTGTGTTACAGGTTAAATTGTGCCCTCTAATTGGACTTACAGTGGGTGCTGGCATGGGTTGAGATTTCTGGGGAAATTGGGATGAGGTGCATGTATTTTGCATGTGGGAAGGACATAAATTTTGGGGGGGCCAGGGGGCAGCCTGTTGTGGGCTGAATTGTACCCACCAAGAAGATGTGTTGAAGTCCTCATCTCCAGTACCTCAGAATGTAATCTTATTTCTAAACAGCGTCATTGCAGATGAGATCATGGGGGGTAGGGCTCTCATACAATATGATAGGTGTCCTTGTAAGACAACCATGTGAAGACAGACACTTAACAGAGAAAATGACATGTGATGACAAAGGCAGAGGCTGGAACCATGCAACTTAAAGCCAAGGAACACCAAAGACTGCCTGCAAACAACCAGAAGCTAGGAAGAGGTGAGGAAGGATTCTCCTACAGGTTCTTAGTGGAAGCTGACACCTTGATTTTGGACCTCTAGCCTCTGCAACAATTGAGACAATAAGTTTCTATTGTTTAAAGCTGCCCAGTGTGTGGTACTTTATTATAGCCCTTCCAGGAAACTAATACGGTGTTAAGGGAGACTGAACAGGATGGGAGACAGAGGAGTTAATACAGGCTCAGGAGCCCTGATAAAGACTTCAGAAGGCACTAAAAGCATCAATCCCCACCTTCCACTCTACTCCCTACCACCAGATCCTAATTCCTATGTACTCTGGTGGCAGTATGAAGGAAGAGTAATAGATGATGAACTAGGATATAGCTGAGGCAAAATGGGCAGGACTTGATGACCAATTGAATATGACAATGGGGAAGAGTCCAGGACAACTCTCAGGTTATTGATTAAACAACTAAGTAGATGGTGGAGCTATTTACTGAGGCCAGGAGGAGTGGGTGGAGGGGGACAGTAATAAATTTAATGGGAGGCCAGAAGGTGATAAGTTGTGTTAGGCATGTTGAATTAGAAGTACCTGGTGAGATATGCAAACAGAAGTGTCCAGAGAGTTGGATATAAAAACCTGAAGCCCAAGGGAGAAGTCAGAGCAAGAGGCATAGTCATCAGCAAACAGCTGGTAACTGAAGCTATGGCAGTAGATGAGTGCTGCCCAGGAAGAAAGTGTTGAATGAGAGAAAAGAAGGAGCAAGTCAGAGTCCTGAAGCACAATGATATTTAAAGAGGAGTAGGAGAGACACAGTATACAAAGGAGACTGAGAGAATGTTAGCTCTATCGCACTGCACCCCTCCCCAGCAGCCTGCTCTGTGGAGATGAGACTAATCCAAGGAAGTGATACTCTCAGAGGGAATCAGATGCTTGAGACCCCTCTGCTACCGATCATAGTGTCACCCTAGCAATCTATGGAGAGGTAGCTTGTTGAGAGTCCAGAGGAGTTCTATTTGCATTTGCCCTAAGCAGGCTGCCCAGCAGGTAGCTTCATAACCTCAGGGGTAAGATGAAAACAAGAGGCAACAAGCCCAGATGTCAGCTCTCTCCAAATCCTCATTCTGGTGGGACGAGGTATCCATACCAGGATACCCACAACCCAGAGACAGCCCTAAAGGGTGCTGCCTGGAGACGGCTGGGATAGCTTCAGTCTCATGACCCTGACACAGGCTGCACCACCAGACAATGGGCACCTTCAGGCCAGACCCTGGCACAGAGAGCAAGGGCAGGGCCGGAGCCACAGCCTACGAGCTTCCCAGCAGCTGAGATGGGGGCAGGAGGTAGTGCCCTGTCCCCAAAGTGTCCCCACCAAGGCTCCCTCACATCTGCCAAAGTTCATGTATACAGCAGGTACTCAGTCTTCACTGAGTTCCTAATTGGTCACATTTGAGCTGCATAATGGGCTAAATCATAGACAATACGGTCCAGAAGGGCTCAGAGTATTACTCAAGGTCATATAGCAACTTAGAGACAAATTCCAGGCTGAGGCAGCTTCTTATGCTGCAGGACTGCTCTTCCAGAGCCCTACCTAAATTTTCCCCAAAGGATCTATGCAAATCTCAGCCCATATCTCAAATTCTAACTGATGGGAGCCCCCAAGAGCCTTTGTAATTCACCTTCTCTCCTCCCCCAGCCCCCAGTGAAAAGCTTTTCCAGGATTAAAAACATGTTTCAGGAAAAAGAAAACTGAGGGAGAGAGAGCCAAGCAAGCAGCAGCAGCAGCTGTGGAAGAGTGGGAAAGAGGGGACCTGAGTGCAAACTCAGCCAAGGGGACAGCTAATATCAGGATGCCTGGGGAAGGCAGTAGCTGGATGACCCAAGAGGCAAAAAACCACAGGTGACTTTCTCAAGCCAAAGTCTAGGAAGCTAGACTAGAGAGAGCAAGGCCCAAACTCTGACACTAGGCTGGGTACAGCCCATCAGTAGGAGAAACCCTTGTTTAGTTAGATTCCCTACCTCCTGGGCACCTATTCCTGAGAACTATGCAGACAGACCAGGAGGTCTGAGGCTTCCAGAGGTTTCTAGGTTTAGGAGAGGGAGATAGAGATAATGTCTTTAAGGCCATGGCTGAGGCTGGGCTCAAGAGGCCTAGTTCCGTTGGTCAGCTCAAGCTGCCAGGGCAGGGCTGCTGGGACTTGCTGGCTGCCACTCACACTGAGCTCAGCCCAGACCTGCAATTAGAGCTCCGGGAGGAGAGCTGAGAAAATGGGGAGAGTTGCTAAGCAACCATGGGGGCTGCAGCCAATGGGCGCTCAGGAGGCTGTGGGTTCCCTCACTGGCTCCTTGTTCGCTCATTCGTTCAGAAAAGAAGAGGCATCAATTACCTGCCAAAGCCCTCGATAAGGTGGGGCGGATAAACCTGGGTGTATCCAAGGACACCCCACATCACCCATGCACTGGCCCCAGCCAATTCTCTTTAGCTACCAACTCTCCAAGTGCAGCGGCACTTGAGCTTCAAGCTGCCAAGAGAGGCTAGACCTGGGACTTGGTACCCACCTTGAGTTGGTAAACCTGGGAAACCACGGGAAAAATATACTAACTACCAATGCAAAACGATACCAAATACTAACAGCTGCCATTTATGGAGTGTGCAAGAACCAGGCTAAACCTTTCATAGACATTCTCTTCTTTAATCCTATTAATACCAACATATTCTTTATAGAATACCAGAGGCAGGCCATGTAGACATCCTATTTAAGCCTATACAACTTCCTAAAGTTAATATGATCACACCCATTTTACTGATGAGGAAACTGAGGCTTAAAAGTGACTTACCCAAGGTCTTGAACCTAGTAAACGGACATCTGGGATTCAAACTCAGACTCTCTGATGCCATCTCTTTCAATGTTTTTCCCCTCCAACTCTGCTAAGGGTTTCTAAAGCCCTATCTCTGAAGTGTTAGTGTCTCCATTCTTGCCATGGCCAATCCAACTTATACCAAAAATCTTATGGCATTTTCTCTACTTGAAATCCTTTAATATCTTCACATCATCCTCAGGATGAAGACCAAAATCTTAAGCCTGGCTGACAAAGGTCTTGCATAATCTGGGCCCAGACCTCCCACAACCGGCCCTTAAATCCTGCTGTTTAATCACCACCATTCACCAGGCTTTCTCAACACTCTTTCCTCGCTTAGACTCTTTAAAGCACACCTCCTCTGGATGCCTTTCACAACCCAGAGACTGGGTTAAATGCCTTCTCTGGGCTCTTCCAGTCCCCCTACCACTTTCTCAATTATAGCAGTCATCTTGTTGACCATACTTGCCCCTCCATGTGTCTATGAGACTGTGAGCTCCTGGCTTGCTGAAGTCAACCCATTCATCTTTACACACCTCGTGCTCAGCACAGGGCCCAAGACACAAAGAGGCACGCAACAAACATCTGCTGCACAAACACCTCACTACACTCACCTTCTTTCTAGTCCTTAGATGTACTATGGTGCTGCATACCAGAAGCCTTTGCCCCTGCTTTAGTTCCTGAAGCCTGGCACATTCCCCCTTCTCCTGACCTCCCCCACCCCACTCCCACCTCTCAGGCAACTCCTACTTTTCATCTGTTCAGAAAACACTGAATGCTACCAAATGCTGCCAGGCACAATGTGACAAAATAAAATGACACAGTGCCTGTCCTCCACAATGCTGAGAGACCAATGGGGAGACATACATTAATTTATGATGAAATTGTGTTACAGGCTAAGAAGGAAAACACTAGGAGCTCTGAGATAAAATAGAGTTGAGCAAACTTAGTCTTAAAAATTATCGAGGGTTTTCCTAAGAAAGTGAAGTTTCAGTTGAGGTAGAGATGATGTGCCAAGTACATGTGACAGTTCAGAGGCTAGAAGGAGCATGGGACATTCAAGCAACTGAAAAGACTGTGTGAGAGTGAAGAAAGGAGCATGACGTGAGAAGAGGCTAGAGATGCCATTCTGTGCAGCACCTCGTGGATCACATGAAGGACTCTGAACTTCATCATAAGAGCTGCGAAAAGCCACTGAAGGGTTCTGAGCAGAAAGGACAAACTGGATCCTCATTTTCAAAAGATCACTCTGGCTGCTCGGTGTGCAGTATAGGGTACAGGAGTAAAAACCAGGGGGCTAGTGAAAAATCTCTATGGTAATTTGGGGAGAGAAATGATAACAGCTTAGACTAGGATGGTGGCAGTGGAGATGGAAAAAATAGATTTGCAATATGGTCAAGAGCAGAACAGCCAGGACATGGTGACTGATTGGTTGAGAGAAAGGGAAGAAAGAATCAAATATTTTAATTGAATAATTTGTTGGATGATTAGTTGTCTGTCTCCCTCTCTGAACCATAAGGACAAGGACCATGTCTTGTGTGCTTCCTTGTGTATCTCCAGCATGGGACCACGCAGTAGGCACTCACTTAGTGTTTATTGGACAGATGGACGGATGGCCACACAAACTGTTCTTTTCTGGGAAGATGGGGAGCAGCTCACCTCTGGGCATCAGGCTGCGAGATGGCATTGACGATGGCCTCCACGCTGCTGTCAAAGAGCTCTGAGTCCTGCAGAGCAGCAAAGGCTGCCTGAATCAGCGCCTCACAGTCCTGCAGTGGCACCTCCAGCTGCACCCAGCTGGAAAAGCACTTGAGCACCTTCTGACGCACACAGCTGGGCGAGCTGGGCTGCTGCAGCAGCTGCTCTAGCAACGGGAAGACAGCCCCGCACTCCACTGCCAGGCTGGCCCGCACCAGGCCTTTGCGGTACTGGGGCAGGCGGCTCGTCTGGAACTCCTCTGGCAGCACTGTCAGCAGCTCCAGCAGGGCCAGGCAGCGGCCCTGACCGTCCACTGGTGAGTCCTCAGCCTGGAAGAGCCGTACCATATCTGCCACCGCACATGGCCAGGCGTCAGGCATCATGCTAAGAGCCAGGGAGGCCAGTGCCACGCACAGCCGAGTCAGCACGATCTTGGAGCCACTGGCAAAGTGGGTGATCTGGGTGAAGAGCTGTGCCTTTAGACTTTCATACTGGTCAGTGGGGATGTCACTCCAGTAGCGAGAGATCTTGATGTGCAAGGCGCTGGCCCCAAAGTACTGGATCTCAGGCACCTTGTCGGGCTGCAGTAGCTGCCAGCTGAAGTGCCAGGCCTGTGGGGAGACCTGGGCCTGCATCAGCCACTTCTGAGCCAGGTTCTTGTTCTCAATGTTGGGATCGTAGTAGAGCTGGTGCAGCGCCTGTAGGACAGCACAGGACTGAGCAGGCGTTGGCCACTCTGGATCCTGCCAGAGCCCAGAACTCGGTCCTGGAAGTCTGCTCTCTCTTTCTGACTGAGGGGCTGAGCTGGAAGAGCTCAGGGCTCCACCCTGTTTCCTGGGCCCAGGATCCTACTGACACCCTGCGAGCCTGAACTCTGCCCATGCTCTACCATGTTCCCGTTATAGCAAAACATTATGGGTTCAGAAAGTGAGCCTCCACAGGAAAGCAGAGAGAGGCTGAGCTCCCTAAAGGGGAGGCACTTGAGGTAAAGGACAAGGTCCAGGTTGAAGGAATGGCTCCACAGGGATAAAGCTGAGCCTGAGAAGAGCATGGAACAGCCCGAGGGGCCCCAACCCTCCCAGGCACAGCTGCTCCCATCAACTCCAAGGGTTCTATTCAGCTCCCCCAGGATCATCCCTCGGTCACTCCAGATGCTGGCACCAAAGCCATTGTGAAATCTGAGCACGACAAAGGCTTTGCCAGGCAGCCGCAGACCAGAGGCATACTGGAGGGGAGGGTGAAAGCACCCCCCAGAGAGCTCACGTGAGGGTCCAAAAAGCTGGTTGAGAAGTACTGGCTGGCAGCCCTGGCAAATGCCTTGCCTGGAGCTCTCAACTAGCCAAATCCCCAGGGTCCCAATTCCACGGGGACTTCACACAGTGAGAAAACAGTGGTTTGTCTCCCTGGTAGCACATGGACGAGTGTGCCACCATGCCAACAGCACCCAGCCCCAGGGGGTGGAAGAGTGAGGTTAGGACTCTGACCCCCTGAGCAGGCTCCATCCAAGTACACTTAGCCCTGTCTGTACCTCTGACAACAACTTACAGTTACTGCCCCTTGTTTGGCTCCTCAGGGATGCTGAACTCAGCAGGCAAAGCAGGGATGGGTTTTCACCATTTGGTATGGCAGAAAGGGCTCAAAAATAACAAATGAGTATCTGCAACCATTCCTTGCTTTCCAGCAAGGTAGCCCTATCTCCCCATTCATTCCAGCGGGGAGGCATTTCTGCATCCCTGGGCGGGGGGGGGAGGACAGAACCCAGAGAAGAGCCAGAGAAGCAGTTCAAAAAAGATGGGCCGGGCAGTGGAGGGGCCTGGGAGGACCATGGCAGGAAGCTACGTGGGCAGGTGAGCAGGGAAGGATATTGAGGCAGCCGGCAAGACCGAACCCCTCAGGTCCAGTGCCAAAGAAAGGGGGCTAGCTCTTCCTGCCTGCCCAGGACTGGCCTGGCCTCCATCCAATACAAGAAGGGCCCTTCCCTAAGAAAGAGTGAAAACATAACCCAGGCTGTTTTAGTTCCAGGTTATTTCCTGAGCCCCTTGGTCACAAAACAGGCCCAGAATGGCTCAGCATCGGTATGGTCCTGAGGGCTCAGCTGTAGGTCTCCTGGATTCCTGGTTTCTTACTGCACTGCTCATGCAGTACCCATGGAGCTGGAGAACAGCCAATCTGGCTGGAGGTCTAGGCCATCAGCACCCTGAAGGGAATAGCCCAAGACCCTAGAGTATTCAAAGAGAACCCATGTCTAAGGAAAGCCAAAAATAGCCCATTAGGACACCATAACACTGCTGTCCACGCCTGCCCAGAGACAGCAAATGCCAGGTGCTCTGGAGACACCATCCCAGCGGGCACCCAGCCCAAGCCTGGGCTATGACATTAGTGTCAGTCCCCAGAACTTCTGCGCTGTCACCGAAGTGCCCACCCCAGGGCCCTCGTACCTTCTCCACGTTCTCCACAGTGAAGTCCAAGGCTGGTGCTGCTCCAGCCCCTGCAGCCCCAGGCTGCTCCTCCCGCCGCTCCATCTTTGCTCCCTCCCCAGCAGGGAGGTGGACCCTGACCTGTCTCCTGCCCCAGCCCCTTGGCTGCTGGCCCCCTGCTAGACCCCGGCTTGGGTGCCCAAGGAGCGGTGGGGTGACAGGGGGCCCAGGGCGGGCATGGCTGCCGAGGCCTCCCCACCTCGGTTGGGGATGGGGGGCTTGCCAGAGGCCAAAAGGAGTGCTCTTAGGAGGAGACCAACTGAGGAGGCCTCCGAGGAGGAAGCCGTCAGTGAAGAGTTCACAGGCGGGGGTCCTGGTGGTAGGTCACAGCTCTGTCCCCAGACTCTATGAGGAGGGAGGCATAGGGAAGGCAGGCCTGTGGGGGAAACCGAGCCCCTGGCCCGTGAGAGGTCACAGGGTCGATGGCCTGTACCCACAACACCCTGGTCTGAGTGCGCTCTCGGGTCCTACGAGGAGGTCACGGGGTAGGGGGTGACGAGGGAGAGAGCCCTTCGCTGGTTACGGAGGCGTCCGACGAGGCGCAAGGGTGCAGCTTCGCGAGTCTGGGGCGAAGAGTCCGTAGAGTTGAGGGGCTGTGGCAGATCCCCTCCGCTCGGCCTGGCCCGCGCTCTTCTCACCGCCCGGCTCCGGCCCCACTACTGCCGCTGCCGCCGCCCCAGTGACTGACAGGCGAGCCGGCCCGGCCGGGACGGGGCGGGGACCTCAGCGAGGCGCGGGCTGCCCAGAGCGCCTGTCCCCGGCACCGCCGACTCAGGCGCCGCCCTGCCCCCGCGCCTGCCCTGGCCCGGCCCAGCCCGGCCCAGCCTGGCCCGACCCAGCGGAACTGCGCGGTAACTCATTCCGGGTCCCTGGCCCTGTCCTCGCGCCGGCCCGCGCGCCGCCGGAGCAGGCGACGGCGCAGCGCGCCGCCCGAGGCCCCCGCTGAGCCAAGGCCCCGCCGCTGTGCACCCTGGGTAACGTAGTCCGCATTGCGCCTAGCGGGAGGGCGGCGCCTTGCGGCAGAGGTCGGGAGCACGTGGGCTGAGGACCGCCGACCCCCGCCAGCCCTAGACGTACTGCGGGCGACAGGGCCAGACTCGTGGGCGGCACTGATGAGCAGCTCCCTAGGACTGAAGGAGCAGGTGGATGGAGTTGGGAATCCAGGCTAGAGGATAAGGTGTGTGTTGGGGGTTCGCAGGGAGAAACAGGTCACTCTGGTGCTACTCTGCCTATGCTTTCTGGGACCCAGGAAGGGGGCGGTCTGGGAAGAAGGCGTCAGCACCACCCTGAGAAGAAAGGGGGCTTGGCGCGCCTCCTTGGAGTGCAAAAGGACGGCTCTCCAGACTGCCCAGTAAGCAACCAGGAAACCAAATACCATGGACAGTATTCGGAGACTCTTACAGGGTGCTTGGAAGCAACTTCTCTTTATGGGTAATTAGAATAAGAATAGCTCACCTTGAAGTGCTAGCAACAGTACTTCGCATACCTTAGGTCCGATTCTGTCAACAGCTCGGAGTTGGGTATTTTTTTTTTAATGTTTTATTTATTTCTAGGAGAGAGAGAGAGAGAGAGACAGCGTGAGCAGGGGAGGGTCAGAGAGAGAGGGAGACACAGACTCTGAAACAGGCTCCAGGATCTGAGCTGGCAGTCAGCACAGAACCCGACGCGGGGCTCGAACCCACGAACCGCGAGATCATGACCTAAGCGAAAGTCGGACGCTTAACCGACTAAGCCACCCAGGCGCCCCAAGAGTTGGGTATTTTTAGTTACCATTTTCAGATGAGAAAACCGAGGTTGGGGAAGGTTGAACTTTTCTTGTCCAGAGATACACAGTCCAGCCACAGATCTGGTCCGCCACAGACCCCAGCAGTCCCTACCCCTTACACTTGTCCTTTTATTAATTTTCTTAAAGCTTATTTATTAATTTTAGTAATCTCTACACCCAACGTGGGGCTCAAACTCACAACATAGAGATCAAAAGTCACATGCTCTTCCCACTGAGCTAGCCAGGCGCCCTGTCCTTTCATTAACTCTTGCCAGCTATCCCAGCAGGGGAGAAAGTAATCAAAAGGGAAAGGACCTCTGTACTTGTGTTCAGTGGAGGAAGTTGACGTTGGCAATAGCTGCTGAGGCCTGAGGTATATGAAGGCTTCCCTGAGGAAAAGAAACTTGGTCTGAGCTTGAATAATAGAAACTGGTGATGATGAGGGCTCGATTAGTAAACAAAATTCAGTGGGAATCTAGACATTAAACAAATTTTAAGTGGGGCTTAAAGTGCGCAGCGATGATTGGATTTGCATCTTAGAAACACCTAACTGTAGTATGCAGAATAAATGGAAGGAATGGTCTTTTCATCATGTTGGGGATGCAGGGAGAGAATCCTTGGCTTTCATTAGATTCTCTAAGGACTCTATAGCTCCCAAACAGGTTAAGAACCACTCCTATGGGGGCGCCTGGGTGGCTCAGTCAGTTAAGTGTGTGACTTTGGCTCAGGTCATGATCTCACGGTTGGTGAGTTTGAGCCCTGCTTGGGGCTCTGTGCTGACAGCTCAGAGCCTGGAGCTGGCTTCAGATTCTGTGTTTCCCTCCCTCTCTGTCTCTGTTCCCGCTCACGCTCTCTGTCTCTCTCAAAAATAAATATTAACAGGGGCGCCTGGGTGGCTTAGTCGGTTAAGCGTCTGACTTTCGCTTAGGTCATGATCTCGCGGTTCGTGGGTTCGAGCCCTGCGTCGGGCTCTGTGCTGACTGCCAGCTCGGATCCTGGAGCCTGTTTCAGTCTGTGACTCCCTCTCTCTGACTCTCCCCTGCTCGCGCTGTCTCTTTCTCTCTCCTAGAAATAAATAAAAATTAAAAAAAATATATATTAACAAAAATTAAAAAAAAAAAAGAAAGAACCACTCCTGTGAATAAGAAAGGTGACCTCACATGGCATAGACTCTTTTAGATCTTTTCTCAGATCCCTCAGCTTTTTATGCAACCTCTCCTTTTCCAGAGGAGACCTCAGTGAGTCGGCCAGTGCACATACACTGTCATAGGGATCTCTATGCAATGGAAATAAGGCAACCCTTCGATAAGAGAGGAGGAAAGCCATTGGCAAGTGCAAGGGGAGCACATGGAACCCCAAACTTCAATTTCTGGATGAAACAAATATAGAGGGGAGTTTTGGGTGCTTCCTGAAGCTGCTGTAGTTTTCAAAGTTGTCTGTAGTTTTCTTACAAGAGGTGGTGACTTGATAACCCCTTTGGAGGACACCATACCTTAATTCTGGGAAGGCGGGGCCTGGAGAGTTTGGGGGCTAGGCTAGGCTTTCAAGTCTTTCTTGTAGGGGCTCCCTAGGCCCAGTGATCCTGCAATCGACAGGATGTCCCCCTTCACCCTCAACCAAGGCCAAATGGACAATGTAGGTTTGCAAATGTGAAACAAAGTCTACAGTGAAAAATGGAGATAACCAGAACCACCTGTGGCTCTCAGGAGCAGAAAGTGCCCTGCCTGGTGAGATCATGTGCCAGTGACGTCTAAGTTGTAGGCAGAGAACTGCAGTTCTGGAGCTTGTTTCCTTTGGGGAGAATGGCTTTATTTTTTTAAAAGAGGGATTTGGGTTGTTTTGAGCTGCAAACCAAGGCTAGTTCTTATTGGAACTTGTCTAATCTTGGAGGAGATGCTGTTTCATCTGGGACTTGGTTTTTTTTTTTTTTAAATGTTTTGTTTATTTTTGAGAGAGAGAGAGAGAGACAGCATGAGGAAAGGAGGGTCAGAGAGAGAGGGAGACACAGAATTCGAAACAGGCTCCAGGCTCTGAGCTAGCTGTCAGCACAGAGCCCGACACGGGCCGTGAGATCATGACCTGAGCCCAAGTCAGACGCTCAACCGACTGAGCCACCCAGGCGCCCCCATCTGGGACTTTGTGAGATGTTGGGCACAATCTTTCTGGGGCCCAAAATGTAGCCTTGAGTTGGAGGGACCCTACTTGCTTGAGGACTGGCAATCTGGGGATTGTTGAGAGCCAGCACCATTGGCTTGGGTTCTGAACTGGCTCTTGCTGTGACCATTGTCAGAGATGGCCTGGGTCGGTCTCCTTTAAGTGGCTCTGAGAGCAGAGATGACCACTGAAGGGCGGGGCCTGGAGGGTTTGGGGGCTAGGCTAGGCTTTCAAGTCTTTCTCGCAGGGGCTCCCTAGGCCCAGTGATCCTGCAGTCGACAGGATGTCCCCCTTCACCCTCAACCAAAGCCAAGTGGTGTCTGCAGACTACACGGCCCTGGTGCCACTTTCTTCAGGTGGAGGTGGGGAGGGCTGGGGACTGAAGATCCTGAATCAGTTTGGAGGCAGAAAGAAGTAAACCCCAAAGGAGTGTTTGAAGGTGGTGTGAGAGCACCAGAGTTTTGCGCGCACCTGGAACTGGGGCAGTAAACGCAGAAGAGTGGAAGCATAGACTGTTTCTCCACCTTGACCCAGAATGCACACGGCCCTCACTCTAGCCTGGGTAGTTTGGAAGGAATTTTGGTTCTCAGTGTCGGATGCCTTGCGGCAGGGCGGGGGGTGGGGGTGGGGTGTCAAGGGGAGGGGAGAGGGGTGCGTTCCCAGCCTCAGCGGGCTCACTGTCATGGTGCTCTCATGCACCCCTGGCTGCGACTACTGCCCTTGTCCTCACAGCTGCCAAATCCATCTCCAGCCCAGGCCTCCCTCCTCAGCTCCAGACCAGCGTAGCCCTTCCTCCCGACAGTCCCTCTGGATGTCCTATGGCTTCCCAGACTCAGCATCCTTTCCAAATGCATGTCTTATTTCCAAAGAACATCATATTGGACAAATTCACAGGACCCAGGAAACAGGGTTTCACAGGACATGCAGGAAAGCTCAGGATTGCACGGACTTTTAGGATGACTCAGGGATACTGTGGAAGGCCAGGGTCAGCACTAACTTCACCCTCCTTCCAGATGAAAACGTATACCACTTAGCTCCTTGTCCTTTTTCATACTATTTGCCAAATTGAACTTAAAAAATAATTATTTAAGTAATTGTTTATTGTCTGTCTCTCCCGATTTAAGCTTAAGGGCAGGCAGGGATCATGGCCCTTTCACTTCTGTATCACTGGTGTCTACCTAGTGTCTGACATATAATAGGTAGTTAATAAGTATTTGTTGAGTGAATAAATGAATATCTTTGTTTATCACTCAGAATGCAGGTCCCTCTGGCCAGGGGGAACCTCAGTTCTTTCCTGCCCTCTTATCCCTTGATGCGCTCTGCTCCATTCCCCCAAGCCTGCCTCCTGCTGCACCTTCTTCCTTCAGCCTTTTCTGATGCTCTTTTGCCCTGGTTTGCTTCATGGAATGTGGGTAGTGAGCTCCCCATGCTGCATTATCTACAAGCAGAGGCAGTGTATGCACTTGTCAGAGTAGGACAGATTAGTGACGGTGGGGTGGGGCAATGTATGGTTCTCTGTGTGTTACACATTGAAGCCCCCAGGATGCCTAATGTCACAGGGGTAGGGTTTTCTCCACCGGTAACTCCAGGTCCCAAGTGCCGGGGACTGTGCAGAGGGGTGTGAGCTGGCCTCTCAGGACTGGCGAACACACCTTTGCCACCCACTCTGCCTGTGTTCCAGAGCTGCTGGGTGGGGGCAAGCAATGAGAGACCCAGGCCAGGCCTGTGATTGCTGAGTCAGCCTGAAGTGAGTGGGGCGGCCAGGGCATGATCTCCATCCAGCTGCCTTTACCCATCCCGCCCCACTGCCCAGGAAAGCACATGACAAATCACAGAAGTAAATAAATAATTTAGGAATAATAAATAGGGGTCCAGCAACCACGAATGAGTACAGGCCCGGGTCAGCAATGTGTCTCCTCCAATTCCATACCCCCCAGGACCTGGGCTGAGGCTGGGACCCCAGACGCTGCTGGGTTCTCCAGAGGGGGAGTCCTGGGTCGGTGGCCTAGTCGGAGCCAGAGTCTGTGAGAAGTGGGTCCTAAGGGCCCCAGAGCTGAGGTGTCTGCTGTCTGCAGGGCTGGGGCTCGCAGGGCGAGGACCCTGGGGGCCGCAGGTCAGTCGTCCTTCCATCTCTCCAGGGCTGATGGCCATCAGTCACCCGGCGGAGGCCCCCATCTCTGGCCGAGGGTCCCCCACCCCCGGGCCCGCGGGCTCCTGCGAGAAGGCCCTGGGTTCGAGGATCCGCGGGTAAGGGTTTCGTCCGCACCCCCCTGGAATGGGGTCTCAGCCCAGGCAGCCGCAGGCAGTGGCGGAGAGGCGGTCCACGGTCCTCCAGGTGCTGTTGACGTCCATGAAGGAGACCGCCTCGTAGCGCGTGGGTCGGCAGCACGGCTGGCTGACGGGGCGCGAGCCCGGGGGCGGCCGCAGGGCCCCCGCGCCCAGCAGGCTGGCCAGGCTGAGGTCGTGCGGGGAGCGCGCGCGGCGGCAGGAGCCGCTGCAGAAGCGAAAACGCACCAGCTCGTCGGAGCTGTGGCCCAGGCCGAGCGCGCGCACCGGCACCAGCTGCGACCGCAGGCGGCAGCCCCGCGCCCCCGCCGTCCGCGCGCGGCTCCCCCAGCTCGCGCGACCGCCCCGGCTCCCGGCCCGCGCCGCGCGGCCCCCGCGGGGAGGCGCGGGCGAGGGCGCGGGCGGCTGGGGCGCGGGCCGGGGTGGCTGCGGCGGCGGCCGCCGAGCTCTTCCGCCGCAGGTGCGAGGCTGGCGGCCCCCTGCAAGGAGATGGAGTCACACGCGCTGGGTCCCGGGCCTGCCCCGCCCCGCCCCCGCGCCCTCTCACCTACCCGGCAGGTGGCCGGTGGGGGGCGCCGGGGCCGGGGCAGGGCCGAGGCGCGGGGCGGGGCTGCGGGGCGCGGGACCCAGGGAAGCCTCGGCGACACTGCTCAGCAGGGCCAGAGCGGCCAGGGTTGGCCACAGGGCAGACTGCGCGGAGAGAAAAGTGGAGCCTCAGGGAGGCAGCGGGCACCGAGGTCAGCTTCGGGCGGAGGGAGTTCGGGCACGGACTGGGACACCAGGGATCAGAGAGAAGGATGGGAGCTCCGGGAGGGTTTAGATAGGAGGAGAACGGGTCCGCTGCCCAGGGGAGAGATCAGCTGAGGACGCTGACTTTCCTCCTTACTCCTGGTCCCTCCTTGACCATTTCCCCTTCCACGCCACGCCTGCCGAGGCCAAACCATGAACTCCCTCTCCAATCAGACCACCTTTCCTCAATACCGGGTGGCATCACTGGGAGAACCACTCACCTGCCGCCTCGGCTGCGGCCAGTGGGGCAGCACAGAAGGGCCTTCACGTCCGGGCTCCATCTCTGTCAATACCAGGAGCCCCCATCAGCTGTAGTTGACCTGTTCCCACGCCCACCCCCAACCCCTTCCTTTGAGGCAGCTCCGAACATTGAGGGCAGGCCACCGCTCCCCTTCAGTGTCTCCGGGCCAGGAACACAGGGCTTGGAAAGCTGGACCCAACCCAGGAGGAGAAGCAACTACACTGGGCACCGAACTATATGTTGATGCTTTGCACCTGTTCCTTCTTTCAGTTCTCACAACTCCATGAAGTAGATGGCATAATCCTCATGTTCCACCTGAGCAAATAAGGCTCAGAGAAGCTCAGCGACTGTCTAATGTCACAAGGCCTCTTTCCTCGGGACCTTCCTGCTCTGTGCTGCAGGGCTGGGGCTTCCAGGAGCAGCTGGGGAAGGGAATAGGGAGCTTTTTCTCCGTGTCACAGAGCAGGATGCTATGGCCTAGAGAAGCATTAGGCTGCTTGCTGTTGACCTCACTGATGTTAGCGAGGCCCAGGCCTCAGCCTGTGTTGCCCACCCAGCGCTGCTGTACCTTGCTCCTCTCACATCTCAGTCTGGACCTCGAACTACCAGAGTTCTCTCTTTTGGCCACAGATGGCCCTCAAGAGCCAGCCCATGATTTGGGCTGATGGGCCCTCTAACATAGGGCTTGGGCATGGCTCCCTATGGTCACCAGGGGGCAGCATTGCCAAGCCTGCTGACTCAAAGGGTGGATGGGCTCTTCCTTAACGCTCAAATAGACTCAGGTCTGAGCAATTCCCCAAAGGACCAGTCAGGCCTCCACTTCAACCGGGTCTCTGAGAGCTGGTCCAGGTCCGTCCCCCTTCCAGCCTCCTGTAGGTCTGGCAGCCTGGCCCTGCTCTTATAAGTTCCCCCCACGAGCCATCCTTCCTGAGCCCAGCCAGCCTTTCTGAGCCCCACCACCCTTTGGTGAACCCACATTGGCTGGCATTCCCAAATACCTCTCTGGGGCCCTGGAGCCCTCACTAGCAGGTCTGTCCTTGAGTCCCAGCTGTCACCTTCCACCCCCACCCCATAGCCCACAGAACATCTACATACCTGTGGGCCAGACCTCCCCAGGCCTTACCAGTGTGGTGGTCCTCCAGGGCCAGGTGTGCTCGGCTAACCGAATAGGGCTTTGAGGGGCCAGGCCAGTGACTGTTGTCACTGATGGAGGGAAAGCTGGGCCAGGCAGCCTTAGTGGCCCCCTGCACTAGGGGGAGCTCAGGAGCAGGTCTCTTGAGGGCAGGGCATGCCCAGTCTCCCTCCTGACAGTCTGGGGCCACTTGGTGGTCCTCCAGTCCTTGCACCCCCTTCTGCCAGCCAGATACTCACCACAGGGGTCCTGCTCCGTGTTCTTCTAGGCACCTTTCCTGGGCTTTCCCCCACAGCTTAAAAGCCTCATGCCCAGGGCTGTGCACCTGGCAGCACGTCTTTTAGCCAAAAGCGTGGCCTTGGCAGCCAGTCTGCGCCCTGTAGCGGCAGCAGGAGCCTCACATTACAGCGGGCTGGGGCAGTCCGACCAGCGACAGGGGGACTGAGGGGGCTGGGAGGGGCGGAGGGCTGTGCCTAGGGCCCAGGAGAGGGAGAATGTGAGAAAGGAGTGGAGGGGAACTAGCCTGCCCGCCCCCCCGAGCCCCAGGGTTGGGACAGGGGAGGGCCAACAGGTCGGCTTACCGAGGTGCAGGGCTCTGGGTCCGGGACGCGGTGAGGGCCGGGCCGAGGGACCTGCTGCTGGCCGAGCCCCTGAGCCGTGTCTGGGGGCCGGGCCCAACTCCATCCCTCAGCAGCCTCATGCCCGCCGCCATCCGGTGTCAAATTCCAGCCCCGGCGTCACCGGATCCCGGGGTGGGGCCCGGAGCGCCCCCGCCCAACCCCACCTTTCAGGGCTCACCTGGCCGCTCCACCTGCAGGGATCGAGTCCCCCCGCCCTCCCCAGCTACCCTAGGCCCCCCGAGCTTTGGAGGAGGAGACTTGGGAGGGGACCCTGGGACGCAGAGCGGAGAACCCAGGCGGCGGAGAGGCGCGGGAACTGGGCGTTCAGAGTTTGTAGGCACGCGAAGTAGGGAGTTGGGAGGCTGGGCTGAGGGCGGGGAGGGAGGGGACAGGCCATTCCTAGCCTCGGCCCGCAGGCCCTGCAGTCCATGTGGTCTCTGGGGTCCCGGCTGGCCGGCCCGCAGTGACCGCTCCCTGCTGTCCGGCCCACAGCTAGCTGCTTCTCCCAGCGGACCCACGGGACTCAGGTTGGTGAGGCGCTGCGCGGGGCTTCCTGGAGGCCGGACCCCACCTCCAGCCGTCCCGCCGCCTGGGGCTTGGAGTGCAGACAGACCCGCGGACGCCGCTGCCCAGCCCGGCATCGCCAGGACAGTGCCGGTGGGAGCGGGTGCCCGGGCTGGAGAAGGGAGGGTCACGGAGGGGAAACATGTGCTGAGGCTTTGAGGCAGCAGCGGGAGGGTAGTATTTCAAGTGCCTAATTACGGCAATTTAGCAGGTGGGGTGGAGGTTGAGTGAGTAACATGGGTAGAGGTAAGGAAAGGCCAGATGCTGTGTGTCATACTAGAGTCTGGACTTTACCCCGGTGGCACTGGGGACCACTGAGGGGTTTCAGGCAGGAGGAGAATGGCGTGACCAGACATGCATTTCAGTGACTGGCCGCAGTGGGGTGGACGGTCTGAGGATATGGGAGGAGGCTGCTGGGGAGAGAGGAGTCTGAGGCAGGGATGTGGGGCTGGCGGAGGGCTGCAAGGCCCTTTCTGTAGCACAGCTTCTTGAAAATCACGTTGGCGCCCAATTGGATGAGGTGGAGAGGTAGGACAGACCAAGGTATGCCTTTGGCCTGGGTAACCAGGTGGAGATGATGCATGCTGGCAGCTGGGGCTCCCCGCAGGAGGGGCTGGTGGGGGACAGGAGCTCATGAGTTCTGTGTCAGACGTGTGGATTACCCCAATGGCAATGTTCAGGAAGTAGCTGAATCCGTAGCCTGCAGCAACATGGAGAGAGCTGGGGTGGGGATGGCAATTTGGGAATTGTTGACCAACTGACAACTGGAAACCATGGGTGGGGATGAAAGTGCTTAGGGGACGTGTGCGGACCAGCTGTACCTTGACTATGCATCAGAACCACCCGTGGACCTTTTAAAACCACCCACCTCCGGGCTCCACCCCAGACCTGAATCAGAATCTTGGGGTGGGCATGTGCAGTTTTCCCAATCTGCACAGGTTATTCTGGCACATGGCCAGGGCTGAGAACCACAGCTTTTGTGAGAGCAGTTTCTGTGCAGGGGAAGCCAGACCACAGAGAGCTGGTGGTGGCTGTCTGCAGGCTTGACTGGACCCCGGTAGGACAGGGGGCCGAGCAGTGAGTAGCTCCTCTTTTTGCTGCCTCCAGCAACCTGGGGCTTTATCAGCCGTGGCTGCCTCTTGTAGGCATGTGGCCTATGCTCTGTACAACTCCAGGGGGCGCCATTCCCATAGAATATGATGTGCCCTGGAGTTGTGCCCAGTTTCCAGCACAATCCCAAGAGAGTTCTGGGTGTGCCTGTCTCTCATTCAGTCTTGCTTTCCCCTCAGCTGAGGAGGCTTCTGCCTGAGGACAAGCCATGGTAGGAAGGGGGCAAGTGGGAAGCCAGTGGTCCTTGGGATGCCAAGGATGCTTGGAGTGGGATGGCAGGTGAGAGGTGAGGGGGCCGCCAGCCTCACTTACTGCCGTAATGACAGCTCTGGCTGGAAGCTCCCTCCATGGCTTCAGATGCAGGTTTATGTTTGTCCCATTCTCAGGCCTGCCCAGGGCTGCTGGAAAGGGAGGGATCAGATTCTAGTGCTCTAAGTGGGTGGGGGTGGGGATATCGTTTCTAATGTTCACCTGAGGGTGCCTAGCGTGCATTGTGCCTTCCTGTTTCTTGTGGGGAGAGGTGAGCCTTTGTGCTCTGGGTTGGGGTGGGACATACTCTCTCCAGAGCTCAGCCGGGGGCTCCAGGAGCAGGTAAGGTCTTTGAACCTGTGTCAGAGGCTCAGTATAGACCTTTCCTTCACCTGTAGCAATCTCTGTCCCTGCTTGCAGAACTGGGGCTCTGGGTACCCAAAGGTGCCATCCTAAGGCTGTGGACTTCAGTGGCTCTTTAGGAGGACCAGGGCAGACTCTGGGGCATGCCCTTATACCTTTGGTCTGCTTCTCTTAAGGCAAAGAGGGTGTAGGACTGTCTGGGGTGGGAGGGGCTTGAGGAGGCACCTAGGTGGCTACCTGGGTCCAGCAGGTGACACGAGAAGGGAAAGAGACCCAGGAATCTGTGGGCTAGAGAGATGGCCCTTGAGTTTAACATAGTTGCTGAGGCCCCAGGTTCCTGCCTCTTTCAGGAAAGTCCGAGAAAACAAGAGGAGGCCAGATTCAGGGAAGAGCTTTATTGCTTCCAGGATGGCTGCCACAGCCTGGGTAAGGTCCTCGAGCCTCACTTCCCTCTGGTCCAAGCTAAAGGCAGAGCCCAAGGACCTGGCAGTCTCATTGCTGAAGTCCAGAACAGCTGCCGGTTGGTCAGTCCAGGCTGGGGCGCTGTCCTGTGGATCAGCTGCAGCTGGGGAGGGGGGCTATTCCTATCACGTTGGGCCAGGCCCCATCTCCCGAGCTCCGTAGTTCTTTCTGCTTAACCCAGGGGCTGTCTTGTTGGCTTACATGATGGCTCCAGGGATTCCCTGTTGGGGTCGTTAGGGGCTGGTGAATGGGAATACCCCATCTTCTCCTTAAGAAAGGCCAACAGTGCCATGAGCTGTAGAGGGCTGGCATGAGATCCTGCCCACCTCCCCTGTAGTCCCGAGCAGGGCCCAGGCTAGTCATGGCGCCCCTACTCTATAGGGAGCCCACTGGTACCACGACCTGATGGGTTCCCAGTGGGCCTCTTTCTGCATGGCGAGTGGACCAAAGTTGACATCTCCAACCTTATTTAAAAATAAATTATCCCTCCCCTCCCCCCCAACCCAAATTCACAAAATGATAATACACCAAACACTGATTGGAGAAATGATTCTAGCAGCAGCCCTGCTGCCTGGCTTCCACCTCCTGCATGCTGTGCCTGCTGGGCACGGCTGGTGGCCTCCTGGCCCTCTGGCTTCAAGGACCCAGGCTGAGAATGAGGCCAAGTACTGGTCTCTGAAGCCGGCCTCTGGGCAGACACAGCTCTGGCTGCCCTGCCAAGGCCTTGCCACCCCTGGGGCCATTTGGCACTGTCCTTCTCTGGGTCTAAAGACTCCTGTGCCTTTCAGGCAGAGCTAGACCATGGCCGATGAAGTGGGCAGGTGGCGGTGGCTGCTGCTCGCTCTTGGCGGCGCCAGGACCTCTGTGGCCATGTGCTGGGCTCCCCTCAGATGCCACTGGTTAGGTCGGTGATGACCCGTGCTTTCACCAGCTTCCGCAGAAACTCTTTCTCTCGCTGGATATTGTGCGTCCAGGACTGGGAGGAAAGACATGGAGACGTGATACGTTGAGCTCGGTGCCCTCTTCTGACCACCACCCTCCCGTGCCCTGTGACTATGGGAAACCTGCTCTAGAAGTGCCACAGCTCACCTTCCCCCCACCCCCACCCTGGGAGAACTCTGCCTCTTCTCTTCTTCCAAGTCTTGGATGTAGGCCTTCCAACCTTACTCCCACAGACTTCAGCACCTCCTTGTCTGGCTGTATGTCCAGGGCACCTAGGTCCTAGGCACCCTGAGGATAGGCAATGTGAGTCACTTAGATCTGGCCCAGGCCTGGCAGGTGGGCCCTGCTGGAAAGAGAACCGCGTGGGGTGGCTTAGTCATTCTCTGGCCTGATGCAATCCGGTCTCCAGGCCTGGGGGCAGCTGATGAAATCCTGCCTCTCAGATCAGAGGAGCCAGGGGGCCTGAGGACAAGAGGTTCACCTTACTGTTAATGTGGGAATTATAGGGAAGATGCCACCTTCTGGGGCTTTCCTGGGGGAAGACTGCACCCAGGCTCGGGCTCTTTCCTGTCCCCCGTACTCCCACCAGGAGGCTCTGATGGCTAAGTCTCTCAGAAAATGATAAAGGGCTGACTGACTGACTCAGTGAGAGTGGACAGCCTCTTCATAGTTTGTACCCACCTGACTGCTCTGCTATGTGGGTCAGCACTGAGCCTCACAGCGATGTTAACAAGCACTGTTTATTGATGCTAAGGATGCAGAACTCTGTCCTGTCCCTGTTCCCATTCAGTCAGCTTTCTCCAGCCGGCCATTTCTTTTTAATCTGAAACTCAGGCAAAATTCCCTATATCCTCTGAGCATCTCCTTCCACTTCTTTTTTTTTTAATTTTTAAAAAATGTTTATTTATTTTTGAGAGAGAGTGTGAGTGGGGGAGGGACAGAGAGAGAGGGAGACACAGAATCTGAAGCAGGCTCCAGGCTCTGAGCTGTCAGCGCAGAGCCGATTGCAAGGCTCAAACTCATGAACCAAAAGATCATGACCTGAGCTGAAGTCAGACATACAACTGACTGAGCCACCCAGGTGCCCCTCCCCCTCAGCTTCCTGTGCTAACCACAAACCCAGCTGTCCCTAAGGACAGTGTCCCTCAGACACATCTCAAGTGGGGACTGTTTTCCTCTCCCCCACTCCACGCTCCACGGCACCTGAAGGTCTGCAGAGCCTTCCTCTCTCTATTGGTCCATTTACACAACTGTCCCTACAAACTCCCTAAAACCTCTGGCTCCCTTGAGGCTCCGTCATTACACTCTGCTGTCTGTGAGTTGCCCCTCCTTGTTGCAGACTCCCAGCATGATTTGCCCTCATTCCTTGGAGAGTTGATCTGGCATACTCTCCCGTTGAAGGCAGGGACTGTTTGGCACAAAGTAGGTGTTCAATAAACATATACTGAATGAAATTAGATTTTGTGGTAAGCTTAGGAGCGCCTAGATGGTGCAGCTGCTTAAGCGTCTGAGTGTCCAACTCTGGATCCCAGAATAGGTCATGAGCTCACAGTTTGGGAGTTCAAGCCCCACATCGGGCTCTGCGTTGATGGAATGGAGCCTGCTTGGGATTCTGTCTCTCCTCTCTGCCCTTTCCCTGCTTGTGCTCTCTCTCTCTCTAAGAAAGAAAGAAAGGGAGGGAGGGAGGGAGGAAGGGAGGGAGGAAGGGAGGAAGGAAGGAAGGAAGGAAGGAAGGAAGGAAGGAAGGAAGGAAGGAAGGAAGGAAGGAAGGAAGGAAACGGAGGCTTAGAGGAATGGCAGGGCCAGGATCTGAACAAATGTAGAAACTTACGCTGCTCTTTACTTATGCATCCCCTCCAACACCCCCACCAGGAAGCAATCAATCTGATGGGCTAGTTTCAAGAACACCCACTGGGAATCACCAATGTTTGAAAGTTCAGTGGAAGACTGCACATTTTTTTAAGTTTATTATTTTTTTTGTGGTAATCTCTACATGCATTGTGGGGCTCACACTCACAAACCCGAGACCAAGGGTCGCATGCTCTTCTGACTAAGCCAGCCAGATGACCCAAGACTGGACATTTTTTTATGACATTAAGAGACTATTAATTTTTTTAGGTGTGATAGTGGTATTGTGGTAATTTTCAAAAAGCTCTTATCTTTTAGAGAAAGTTAACTGAAATATTCATGGCTGGAACAATACGATATCAGAGACTTGTTTCCAAATAATCAGCGAGGAGAGGCGCATGAAAGGAAGAACGGATGAAACACTGGCTATGTGTCGATCACTGAGGGATGTGGGTGATGGGTGCTTGACAGTTCATTATTCTCTGTATTTATGAACACATTAGACAGTGTCCATAATGAAATCACAAACTAAAAGGCTGGCCCTGGGGTGTAGCTCTCTCGGACTAGGCAATGCCTCCTCATTCTCCCTTCTGTACAGACGGCACAGGAGCCCACCTGAGCTGTCAGCGCTGTGTTGTCTATACTGTGTATGGGCTGAGGCAGAACTCTGGTGGTCCTGGGTCCCCAGCCTCGGCAGACCCCCTGATTCTGGATGCAGCTGTCTTTCTGACAGCCCCTCTTCTGTCTTCCTCTCTGGCTCCCTGTCCTTCCCCTAGTCATTAAATGCCAGTGCTGCCCTGACCACCTGTACTTCCTACTCTGTCGGGTCGCTGGGCGATCCTGTCCATGCCAGCCTTCTATCTGAACAGGCGGCTGCGCTCACAACTCACAAAAGGACATTTCCAGACTGAGTCTCTCTGCTGTGTGGCACAGTCCTCTGTGGGCTGCTTTAGCCTCGGGCGAGCTGCTGCTCTGTCCTTCTCTTCCTCCTCATCCACACTCCCCAGGAGCACGTCCTGTGCACCATGTCTGCTGCTCTGTCCTCTCTGTACCGCCTTTACCCACCGCTCAGCTGGCAGTCTAGCTCCTGGCCACCGGCCTTTGAAGCCGCTCCCTCCACCGTCCACGGGGCCCCTCACTGGTGCCGCCACTGGCGATTTCCCAGTCCTCATCTTGTTGGACTTCTGGACAGCTCCCCACACAGCAGATGGTCCCCGAACGCTGCTCCCTTGGTACCCGCGACCCTGTACCTTCCTATGGCTTCTGTCCTTTCACTCTTCTCCTCTCTGACCTCCTCTGACATCCCATGCACATCCCCCAGCATGCAATCCTTGCTCCGTTGGCCTCCCCAGCCCGCACACTTCCGCTGGGCCTGGAGAATGGGGCCATCAGCCAAGTGAAGGGGAAGCAGTGGTGGGGCCAGGCTGCTGCATGGGTCACTTGCCTACTTGGGACACTCAAGGTGATGGCCGGGCCCTAAACCCAGGCACTGGCATTTCCAGGGCATCCTCGTCCGGGACGCTGGAAGGTTACAGTGAGAAGCAGGGGTAAAACATTAATATTAGTACCACTGGCTGACATTTATGAGTACTTACTCTGTGCCAGGCCTTTTTTTTTTTTTTAATTTAAATAAAGCATTATCACATCTAATCTTCCCCAAGGGGGTAGATGCGATCATTATTACCCTTTTTATTGGTAAGGAAAGGAAAGCACAGAGCCAGGCTCTGAACCCAGGCCATTTGCTGTCATGGCTCAAACTCCTTAGCGCCCTGCATGAAGGGGGTGCGGCAGACACCGTAAGCCTCAAGCCAGCCCGGTTGGCAGAAGAGCGGGGTTGGGCGGGGGTGGTTTGGACTAAAAATGGAGATCTGGCGCCTGGAAGAAAGGGAACAGTCTCCACCAGAGGGCTTTTCAGGGAAGGTGCTGTCCCTTCTCCTTCCTTCCTGCATGGAGGCAAGCCTGGGCCCTGCCGATTTAAAATTCTGGGTCTTTCTCTGTCTTCTCATCGACACGGAACAGTTCCTGGTCCGGAGTCTTCATCTCTTGCCGAGACTGCTGTGACAGCCTCCGCCTAGTGCCCTCTGTTGTTGTTTTTTACTTAACTTATTTAAATTCAAGTTAGTTAACGTAAGTGTAGTATCAGTTTCAGGAGTAGAATCCAGTGATTATCACTTACATATAACACCCAGGGCTCATCCCAGCAAGTGCCGTCCTTAATGCCCATCACCTATTTAGCCCATCCCCCGCCTTCTCCCCTCCAGCAACCCTCAGTTTGTTCCCTGTACTGAAGTCTGTGCTACTCTATTTCATGCAGCAGGCGCAGTGGCCTACTACATGCTAATCTACAGCCTAAAATCCTTCCATGGCTCCTTCTGGCCTTCGGAGTAGAGTCCAAGCTCCTCACTGTGGCACAGAAAGTCCTGAGTGACCCGGCTACAGCCCGTGTCTACAGCCTTTCGCTGCCTGCCTGCCACTTTGACACAAAGTTTACATAAAGGGAGTATGTAAAAGAGCACAGATGCGAGGGAAGAGAAGCCAGGAGATGGGTAAAAGCTGTGCCAGTGGTTCAGGGTGGGTGCTGGGAGGGCACAGAAAAAGCAAGAAGATACATGAAGACAGTCAGATGGAAAGACCAACAGGCTCCTGGCAATCAGCCACTGCTGAGGGGGATGGGGTCAGACAGTTCTGGAGCTGTGCTGGACCCGACGTGGGCCCCCCATTCCTGAACCCCATTCCAGGCAATAGGAGGCCCATCTGTAAGGCAGTTTCTGGTTTCCCAAGTCTCTCTTAAAGTCTCCCCATAACTTCCCATTACTTGAATGGCTTGAGTGAACCCCTGAACGTGACACAATATAGACGGCAACTGAAGCCATGGATAGGGGTGTCGATCTCCTGGGGAATGTGTACAGGGAGAGGAGAAGGCTGTCCAGGACGGAGCCCTAGCGAATGCTGACTCTTAAATCAAAGATGCTGAGAGAGCGAATGAGAGAGACTGGCAAGCCAAATGAGAGGAACGCCAGAAATCCCTGACTCGGAAGCCTGAGCAGGAGAAGTTTCAAAGAGGAAGGAGTAGTCAACATAAAGCGTGTTGCTGAGAGGTCAGGAAACGTGTGTCCACTGGATTTGGCAGCCTTGAGGTGAGTCACTGGTGACCTTAATGGGAGTCTTGGCAGGTGGTGGAGGAAGCCAGGCTGGGAGGGAGTGGGGAGGGCAGCGGGCACGAGCCAGCAGGAGCTGACAGTTTTCCCCGTGGGACAGGAGGAGGGCGGGGGGCTTTCAGGGAGGACCAGGCTCTGGGGTGGGAGAAAGGCGCACCCACAGGTGGTGAGCAGGAAGGACGGCTGGCTGAGATGGGAACCCCTACATTTATAGAATCTGAACAGATGGGAGGTGTCCTCCAACGCCCCCAACCTCCCCTCCCTTGTGGGAGCAGAGAAGCTTCTCCAAGTGCTGGCCCAAAATGTTCAGGTTCTAAGCTGGCATCAGTGGAAGGCTAGTGGCGGAGGTGGAGGGAACTGTAAGAGGGGTTCACACAGGCCCTGGATGTGAAGGCAGAGATGTGACTGGAATAGGCTGACTGACAGCCCAGGAGACCTGGAATGCTTCTGGAACACGAAGGCAACTGAACGTGGGGATCACTTGGGAAGCAATGCTGGGCGATGGAGAGCTTCAGCGCTTTCCTTCACAGGGGAGGGCAGAAGAGGTACGGGGGACTGAGAGGCAATGTCTGTGGGTGTTTGAGGGGGCACTAAAGTCCTCAGGGGGAAGGTAGGACTTGCAGGAGAGAAGACGGCCCTGGGCTGGTGCCAGCATGAGCATAAGGCAGTTGGGAACAGCAAGGATGAGGCAGGTGCAGGGAGAGGGCCAGGGAGGGAAAGTCTGGGGAGAAGGGTGGGGAAAGGGGTGCTGGGTTCAGGGGCAGAGAGCTCAGTGATCAGAGGCCTGAATGCATGGATGGACCTCCAGGGAGCCAACTTAGCTAAGGGCAGGGCAGAGCCTTCTTGCGAGCTCTGGGCAGCCAGACCAGCTCACCCCTTTCTGTTCATTTGTGCCGGGACACCCCTCTGCTGGCCCTGCCCAGGGACTGCCCCCCAACCAGCCCGGCACCTCTTTGATGGCCGCCATTCGCACGGTCTCATAGTAGTGCAGGGGTGCATTGGGAGTGCTCATGTCGTAGCCAAAGCCTGCGACTGCCACCTCATCACAGCCGTGTAGTGCCATGGTCACTGCCACACTGCCGAGGGTCGGGATGTTCTGGAGGGGAGGGAGGAAGTGTAGAATTCAGCTGGAGGACCGAGTCAGGCTGAGACCCTTAGGGACACTCACCAGAGCTGAGTTCCATTTCTGAGGAACAAGCCCTCTGCCCCTCACCCTGCCTCCCCGTCCTTCCCTCCCATAGCTTCTCTGACCCAGCTCCCGTCTGCCTTCTCCCGGGGCCCTGCTATCTCACCCCGCGGCCCATGAGGCCATTGTTGAAGGGCAGTCCGATGAGAGTGAAGGCGGCCTCCTGGATGAAATACGGGTTGAGGATGCGGATCTCAGGGGGCTCCTTTGGCACTCGAGTAGCCACAGATTTCCAGAAGCCATCCGACGCACTCTGTAGACACAGCATAAGTGGGCATGAGCTGGGCACACAGCTTGTAATGGGACTGCGTGCGTGGCCGGGCCCCAAGTGTGTGCAGGCAAACGAGAAACAAGGTGTGGGCACATGTGGGATAAACACGCCGTTAGAGGGATGACCTGGTGTGTGTGGGGGGGGGCGGGTGGGGGAAACAGGAGGTATGACAGACACACAGTGGGTGGGGCAGAACAATGAGCACATGGTGGGGCCACAGCGTGTAATGGTGGACCCAGAGTGAACTGCAGGGCAGGGGCACACAGTGTGGGGCACTGGGGTGTGCTGTTCCCATCGGAGGGGATTCTTGGATCAGCATGGAGACCCAGCGGGCCAGCTGTCCCCTCCTGTTTGCAGCTAGCTGAGAGGCCCACGAGGAGCCTGCCCTCTCTCTCCTATCTGCTCTGCTGGGCTCGCCTCCTTTCCCTTCTGCTGTCTCTCCTTGCTTTCAGTCAACAGTTCTAAAGTGAACCTGAAAAATAAGGACAGAACGTGAGCTAGTAAGGCACAGCTGAACGCAGTATGCCACTGATTAGCGGCGCGTGACGTTAGGCAAGTGACGAGCTCTCTGAACTTGCAGTTTCTTTAACTGCAAAGTGGAGATCTCTGGGAGCACAGTCCCATACAGGAAAGGCATCAGCTCTGAAACGTGACATCCCAGTGTCCGTTCCAGGGCCACACCTTCGTCTCCTCTCTCCCTTCCTCCAGTTCCCAGCCCTACCTCTCTCAGTACACAAGCCCTTCCTGGTCTAGTCCCTGAAGCAGATCACGTCAGCTTTCTTGTGAGCTCCCTCAGTCCCTTGCCCCTTGCTCTTCTACTGCCCCAGCCTAGGGAACCCATGAACTTGGGCTCAACCCATTCACCCACCTTCACCACCCTTACAACTGGGCTCTAGATACTTCTGGAGAGAGTCACAGTAACCCTGCAGACTGGAGGCATTACCAAGCCATGGACTCTAACCTGTTATTTCAGGCTGTTTGTTCTTTGCCTAGAAAACCGAAAAGAATCAATTAAACTTAGAAGGCGCAGAATAATTTAGTAATGGGATCTGTACTCCAACAGGAAACAGTCACCAGATATAATACAAAGGAGATCTCATCTACAATCCTAAGGAAAAACACCAAAACTGAGTAATAAACTGAAGTATAATTAAAAAAAAAAACTCACTACAATCCTTTTTTTTTTTTAATTTTTAAATATTTTTTTATTTATTTCTAGGAGAGAGAGAGAGAGAGACAGCGTGAGCAGGGAGGGTCAGAGAGAGAGGGAGTCACAGACTCTGAAACAGGCTCCAGGCTCTGAGCTGGCAGTCAGCACAGAGCCCGACGTGGGGCTCGAACCCACGAACCGCGAGATCATGACCTAAGCGAAAGTCGGACGCTTAACCGACTAAGCCACCCAGGCGCCCCTCACTACAATCCTTCATTGAGAGATATAAGAAGAGGCCTTGAAAAAAAGTTGGAGATAAGCCATGTTTTTAGATTGGAAGGCTGAATAGTAACACAATGGCACACCCTCCCTGATTAATGTAGCCTTAAGAGAAGTCTAAGAAAAATGCCAATAGGACTTTTGAAATTTACTGAAAGGATTCTAAAAACCCACCCAATATATTTAACAGGTAAAACAGCCCCCAAATTTAAAAATTAGATATTTAGAGGGGAGCCTGGGTGGCTCAGTTGGTTGAGCAGCCAACTCTTGACTTTAGCTCAGGTCATGATCCCTGGGTTGTGGGATTGAGCCCCCTGTCGGGCTCTGCACTGAGCCTGGAGCCTGCTTGAGATTCTCTCCCTATGGCCCCTCCCCCACTCATTCTCTAAAGAAACAAATAAGATATTAAGAATATACTGTGAATTTGCAATTACTAAGATACTGATAGATGTATAATAGTCGTGTATAACACAAAGCTCAGTGATACGAGATAGCCCAAAAGTATATATATATATATATATATGTTATCCTTTGAAGAATGTGTATGCATGTGTATGCGTCTCTGTGTATGTATCTTGGTGCTTGTGGCGGAATGCACACCTAGGTAGAATTCTCCGGTGTTGCTATAGGAGTAAAATTGGTAGAGCTTTTCTAAAAGGCAATGTGAGGGGCACCTGGGTGGCTCAGTTGGTTAGGTGGCTGACTCTTAATTTCAGCTCAGGTCATGATCTTGCAGTTAGCAAGATCTCACACTGGACTCTGTGTTGACAGTGTTGAGCCTGCTTGGAACTCTCTTTCTCCCTCTTTCTCTGCCCCTCCCCGGCTTACATGCACGCTCTTGCTCTCTCTCAAAATAAATAAACTTAAAACAAAAAAGGCAACCTGACAATAGGTATCAAAAGCTTCCAAGTTGTTTTTATATCCGATGACTGCAATAGTTCTCTTCTAAAAGTAGTCAGAAGGGTGAAGGCCCTTGGAAAAAGGAGTTTACTACAGTGTTATTCACAAAAGAGAAAAACTATTAAAAAAAAATCTAGAGGCTTACAACAAAGGTTTGGTTAAAGCGATACATCCGTGTAACTGAATGGTACACACATCAAAAGTGTGTTTTCTAAGAACTGTGTCACCAGGATGCATTGTAACTTATTTAATCAATACGCTGTTGCTGGACACGGACCTGGTTTCTGGCTTCCCCAGATCTGCTCTGCCTCCTGTGTTCTCTCTTCTACTCTCCACCCATCTTCCAAAACAGGAACCTGGGAATCCACATTAAATTCTGCTGATCTCCGGTCCATCCTGGCTTACTCGGTCACCTGTTTCTTTCAGTTCTATCTTCTTAGAATCCCACAGACCCAAGGGCAGAGGTGACAGGAGCCGGTAGGAAAGGCAGGTGTGGAGATGACCGAGATCTTATGTAGACCTGGGGAGGAGCCCCTCCTGGGAGGGCCAGGTGTGGACTGAAAGGAACGGCAGGTGCCAGCCTGTGCCGGGCCCCCGTCCCCTCTGCGGAGCCCGGCAGGCCCCAACAGTTCTCCCCCTGGGGTTCCTGCCCATGCCTGTCCCCCACACCTGAAGAGCAGAGGGCACAGGGGCTGCTTGGAAGAGCCAGGAACGGGCACAGCCGGTGTGCGCAAGGCTCCTGGCTAGTTTTCACAGACATTGCTTGATTGATATCTCCTCCGTTCTCCCCCACTTCACAGCTAGAGATCCCAAGATGAAGCAACATGCTCAAGGTCACACAAGTGGCCGGGCCAATACTCAAAGCCGAGTGTCATAAAGCCAAGATGGGTGTTCTTTCTCTACACTGTTTATCATCATCACTACCATTCCTACCTCAGGAAGCCTGGGACCTGGGGTGAGGATGAATGAGACCTCCCCTCTGCCTCCAGCAGCTCTGGGGTGAGTAGGGGTTGCCTGGCTGGTGCCCCCATCCCATTTCACGGAGGGGACGGGGCTCAGAGAGGTGAGGAAACAGTCTGGCTGGATCCAACTTCAGAATCTGGCTCTCTCCATGACACCTTCTCTGAAGCGTCTGAAGTCCCACAGGTGACCACTATGTGAAACTGAGGGAAATTAGCTTATAACTTCAAACCTTCGGTGAGAATCTGACAATACCTTCAGTGGGGAGGAGAAGCAGCTGATCTGGCCACTTAGGTTTGAGGGTACTCACTGCATCACATTTATTGGGATAAGGCTACAAGTAACACACACAGACACACACACACACACACACACAAACACACCCTTCTCTTTTTGACTTCTTGCTCCCAGGCAGCACAGGCCCAGCTCCTGATCTCAGCCTCTGCTCCCTGCTCAGGGGGAACAATGCAGGTCCCCCAAGGGAAAGGAGGCCTGTGCTTGGCCTCAAGTCCCAGGGAGCCCTGCATGAGAGCCCCGGGAACTGGCACATGGAACAAGTCAGTGGCTCTATTTTTTCCCCATCTGTCACTGTCCTGAGGCAGAGTCTCCTTAGGAATTTCGGGGAAAGTTGGAACAGTAAGACTAAGATAGGATTTGGGTATTCCGGTGTTTCCCCAGCCATAAAATATCAAGTACCAGCGTGTCTCCTAAAATCAAAGCTGTGGCTTCTCTTCTCAGAAAAACATACACAGGCACATACACATGACATTTTGCAACCACTGCGGAGGGTCACAGAATCCTCGAAGTCAAGGGATCTGCTGACTTTTGATTAAGAATCTCTGGTATCAGGATGGGTTTTTATTTTTTTAAATGTTTTATTTATTTTTGAGAGAGAGATAGAGACAGCATGAACAGGGGAGGGTCAGAGTGAGAGGGAGACACAGAATCTGAAGACAGGCTCCAGGCTCTGAACTGTCAGCACAGAGCCCGACGCAGGACTCAAACCCACGAACCATGAGATCATGACCTGAGCCAAAGTGGGACGCTTAACCGACTGAGCCACCCAGGCACCCCCAGGATGGGTTTAATAGGTGACGGGGATTAAGGAGGAGGGCACTGGTGGTGAGCACCAGGTGCTGTGTGTAAGTGATGAATCACTAAATTCTACTCCTGAAAGTAAATTTACACTGTATGTTAACTAACTGGAATTTTTATGTATGTATGTATGTAGGTATGTATGTATTATGTATGTATGTATGATCTATCTATTTTACTTTTAGTCAATAATACAGGTATTTTTGAGGTCAGTTATAATCACCTGTCCCTTATTTAAAAAAAAAATTTATGTAAATCCAAGGTAGTTAATGTACAGTATAGTATTGGTTTCAGGAGAAGAACCCAGTGATTCATCACTTACATGTAACACCCAGGGCTCATCCCAACAAGTGCCCTCTTAATGCCCAGCACCCATTTAGCCCATCCTCCCACCCACCACCCCTCCAGCAACTCTCAGTTTGTTCTCTGTATTTAAGGATCTCTTATGGTTTGCCTCCCTCTCTGTTTTTATCTTAGTTTTCCTTCCCTTCCCCCATTTTATTTCTTAAGTTCCACATATGGGTGAAGTCATATGATATTTATCTTTCTTTGACTGATTTACTTCACTTAGCATAATACATTCTAGTTCCATCCACGTTGTTGCAAATGGCAACATTTCATTCTTTTTGAGTAATATTCCATTGCCTGTATACACCACATCTTTATCCATTCATCTGTCGATGGACATTTGGGCTCTTTCCATAATGTGGCTACTGTTGATAGCGCTGCTATAAACATTGGGGTGCATGTGCCCCTATGAATCAGCATTTTTGTATCCTTTGGATAAATACCTAGTTGAACTAACTGGAATTTAAATAAAACTTGGAAAGGAAAAAAAAAAAAAGAATCCCTGGTATCAGGTGAGATGGGATGAGAACCCATCCCCACCAACATCGAAGGGGCAGGAAGGAGCAGAGGCCCCTGGGGAAGAGACCGAGAGGAGCCATGAGAGAGACAGGGCCGCAGTGGAAGAGTAGGAGCCTCGGAGTCTGGAAAACCAGGGCTCACATCCTGACCTGGGGCAGTCGCGTAATCTCTTCAAGCTTCAACTTCCTCATGCCTGACAGGGATGACAGGATCTACTTCCCAGACCTCGTGAGGATTATGTGAGGCACTGTGCACTTTGCAAAAGCATCCAGCACCTTGTTTGGCACAAGTGGAGACACTTCCTTCCCAGTGGAGAGGGAAGTGGAGGATGTAGTCGGCAACAGCGGATGCCACACAGGCCAGTAGTACACAGACATACGTGCGTTTAGACTGGGAAGCCTGCTTTTCCCTCTGGTTCCCTGCAGGAGGGCAGTGGGCGATGGAGCCTTCCTCGGCTGGGTGACCCCGCCAAGCCGGCCACCACAACTCAGCCTTGTCCCAGAAGGCCTGCCCCAGGCCTCTCACAGCTCATTTCCCTGCCCCACAGGACACAACAAAGAGGCCTATTGAGCCAGCCCATGACAGTGGCCCCAGAAAGGTCAAACCTCTCCTCAAGGCCACCTATGGGCTGTATCCACCCCCTACAGGAATGTCCCTGCCTCAGTCAAGTCTGGACCCAGCTCATTGTGTGAGGCCACCAGTCTCCCACTGATGCAACAGCCAAGAGCAGTGGGGGAAGCGGGGCCAGGTCTCCTCCTGCAGCCCCTTCCTCCCTTTCCCTTAGGGGGTAAGAGGTCTGGGAGTAGAGAGGATGAACTTGGGCTAGCATCCTGCGGCCCAGAACAGGGCAGGTATGCTCACTCGGGCTTCTGGCTGCTGCTGCCTTGCGACAGGCTGCCCCCTCTCCTTGGGGTCACCCCAACAGCCTCCATGTCTGCCCACCTCCATCTTCAATTCCTTTACTTCCTTTACTTCCCTGCACAGATCTGACCTGCACGTTCTTAGGAGGACTAGAATGTTCAGTGGCTTTCCACTGCCCACGGAGACAGCCTGTCAGGATAATTCAGAGCATGGGTCTGATTTTTGCTTTTGTTTTCCTAATCCAACAGGAGTCTGTAACTCAGTGGAAAAGACGGTGTGGTGTACAAAAACCTCAATACACGGCAGGATGATTATAATGTGAGAAAGAGCCAAAAAGAGGTTTAGAATACCTGCTGTGCTTATTTAAAATACAGAGGAGACATAACCCAAAACTGTTCACATGCATGGCACATAAGATGGGAGGGAGGGCAAGGTGACACAGGAGCAGAACTAGAAGCAAAATGAAGAGCTTGAAAAGAAGGCTATTTACAGATGCAGAGACTTCAAAGCCAGTGATTAACCTGGAACAACGGATTCACAAATACTTGGGGGCCTGCTAGACATAAACCATGTGCTTTTGTGAACAAATTCTATACTATTTCAGACAACCAACCCTCAAAAAGTAGATTACAATCATACAAAAAGAAACCTTCAAGAGCATCTGGTCCAGTCCCTTGCTAAAGAAACCCAGGCCCAAAAGGCTTGTTTTCTTATCTAATCTATTTTCCCTGAGGATCCACTACCACTCTTCTTCCCCAACAGCCCAGACTTGAGTCCTCCACCTCCCTTGACCTTGCCCTCTCCCTCATCGCTGGGAACTAAGCAACCACCACATCTGCGGCTTCTGCACGGGCCTACCGTGCAAGCATGTGCTTCCCACCTTCACACTCTCCGTCAGCCCACCCCTGCTGGCGGCCCGAGCTGCCCCAATTACTCTGCAGGTCTGTTTTTGAACCCTGACACCCTAACTGCTCACTCTGTGTCACTGGCCTGCATTACTTGTCCTTTCCAAGTCTTAACTATCGTCATCTGTATAGAGTAGAGAAAATAAGAATAGTTTCTGCTTCATAGCATTTTGGGGCTATGACGATAAAGTCACGCATGTCATATGTTTGACGACAAGTCAGCTTGTTGGCTCCTGCCATTATTTAGTCCACAGGATGAAGTTCGAGCTCCTTGACGTGACCCTTACACCAGAGACTCATCACAACACCCTTCACCGTCTGTCCTTGGCCTACCCGGCCCTGCCTGCAGCCCCTGCCCCCCACATCCACACAGGCCACCCCCAACACTTATGGGGCCAGGGACAAAATTACAAATGGAAGTCCAGGTATCACATGTCTGAATTTTAGATTCTAAATATTCAAAAGTTATAAATCAAGGTATCAAGCTGTTAAATAAAAATATATTCCCTTCTCCCGTGAAAAGCCACCTGGGAACCCAGGTTTGAATGTAGAACCTGGCCTCCTGCAGATGTGTGCCAGGCCGCGGTGCTGTGAGGAGAGACAGCCTCAGCCCGGCTCCCTTCTCCCCTGACTCCCACCCTGCCCCACGCCATGAGAAGCGTTGTGCACACGTGAGCAGACCCCCCAGCCTGCACACCCACCTTCTGCTCCTGGTCCCTGCAAAGAGCCCCCCTTGGGCTTAGCGTCTGCACAGGGGGGCGGATTCTGTCCTCAGGAGGACGGAAGTGGACTAGCCACGGCTAGCACAAGAAATTCCGAGCTCTCTAGCAGCTGGCAGTGGTCTACCACCTGAGGATGGGCCTGGACAGCAAGGGGTGACACTGGAGGAGAGCCAGGTGCCCTCCCGCCCCCCCCCCGCCCCAGGGTGGAACTGCACTCACATGGCACACCAGTTATACTGAATTATTTTTAATTCACCAAATACACCACACTCACTACCAGTGCTCTTCTCTGTGCGCCAAAGTTCATCTACAATCTACAAGAGGCGGAGGCGGGCAGCTGGTCAGGGTCCAAGGCAAACTTATATAAGTGTCCTGGAGGCCGAGAAATGGGGCGGCCGGACCTTCCCGCCCAGATGGCACTTGCCCTGTGCCCAAGCCCTGGTGCTCTCCCTGACGCACTCATTCCTGGTCCCTCACCTGGCTGAATCTCGCTTTTCAGAAGGTGACAATCACCTGTAGGGGGAGCACACCGTGTCCAGCGTCACCAAGTGTACGGTCTTGCTCACTCCTGCAGGCAGTCTGACAGGGAGCCACATGGGGAAGCTTCTCCTATCCCCACTGTACAGGAGAGGAAAACGAACCCCGAAGACATGGGTTGAGGCAGAGGACCCATCCGTTCCTAACACCGAACCCAGCAGCACTTTGCCAACCTTGCTTGCACCAAAGGAGCACAGGTGGGGGTGGCCGTGGGGACGGGCACCCCTTCATGTCGCTGAACTATCTTTTACGTAACAGACCCCTCCGGTTATGTTTGGGTTTGGCCATTATTAAATAACACTGTAATAAAAATCTTTGTGTGCTGATCCATCCTTCCTTTGGGTGATGGCTGTTGGTGCCAAAATGTCATTTCCTTTCCAAAAATCTTGTCCCCATTTATACTCCAACCAGTAGTCTCTAAGAGCACGTGTCACCGAACTCTTGCCAGAATCATGTATTATAAATTTAAACGCATTCTTTAAACATGCAGTGGGTGATAATGGTATCCCGCTGTCCTCTCACAAATTTCTCTGACTGCTGGAAGGTTAAACATATTTTTGTTACTAGTTATATTTCCTTCTGTGTGATCTGCTGGGGTCCTAATGGTTTTCTTCTCAATTTTCGTAACAATAGCCATTTGTTTGTCATATATCCCAAATACACTTTCCAAGGCTCTGTGGCATCAGGTCTCTTCGTTGTTGTGAGTTCAGTTTAAATTTTCATGTTATTAAATCTGATTTCTCCAGGCAGGTCCACCCCCTTGAAAGTTCTTTTCCCTCCGGGGATGCGATTTCTATTCTACTTCCTTCAAAGTTCCCTTTGGTTGTATTTTTATATTCTACTTTTTAGTTCATTTGAAATTTATCGTGATATGTGCTTTGAGGAGAGGGTCAAAAAAACCTTTTTGAAAGCTATATTTGGAAAAAGTGATGAACAGAAATAGGAGTCGGCTTGGGGCCGACTTCGTGAGGCTAACAGACAACTGAAAGAGGCAAAGTGCCAGGCACCGTGCAGTTCTCGTTTCTTTATCAAGGACAGTGCTCTTGACCCAGAGAAAGAACATCAAACATGGCCAAGGGAAAGAGAAGCCCCGGAGAAGCAAGAGGAGAGCAAAGGTCTGGATCAAAAAGAACGACCCTCCATGGCCATGAAAGGGTGGGGGGAGGGGGGTGCGCAGCGCAGACAAGAGGAAAGAGTCCTGACTGAGGGTCAGAAGACTTGGGTTGGAATCCTGACTCTGCCGGAGGTTCCTGCCTTACTCTGGGCCTCAGTTTCCACATGTATTCATTCATTTATGTGTGGCCAGCTGTGTTTAAGACAGCTGGAGGTGATGGACTTAGAGAGACAAACCCCACAGCCCCTGTCCTCAGGGGCTTGTAAGAGTTGGCAGGGCAGTAACCCCTCAGGTGTAACAGAGCAAGGAGTTTTGGTGGGGACTCTGAAGAGAGGCATCTACGACAGCCTTCCAAACGGGAGTAGGTGAGGCGTGGAGGTGGGAAACGGAACCTCTATTCCAGCACAGCCAGAGTGGAGGGTGCATATTGGGTGCAAGAAAGAGGGGCAAGGACAAGGAAGGGGTTGGCAGGAGCCAGGTCATGGGCACGGTGCCGTGGAGCCTGGTTTTATCCTGCAAGCCAGCGGTTCTCACAGCCGGGCCGCTATCCAAACCTCCTGGAGGGCTCATTACAGCAGACGGCTGGGCCCACCCCCAGAGTTTCTCATTCACCAGGCCCAAGGTGGGGCCCCAAATACATTTCTGAGATGTTTCCAGGTGACACCCGTGTGTGGGCATGAGAAGACCCCGTGAGAGCGGCAACATGTAGGCAATGCGAACCATAAAGCAGAAGGAACCAACCAGATGGGCACTTGAGGAGGATTCTTCTAGATACAGATTTGGAGACTGGACTGGAGGGGGGCTGGACTGAAGGCAGGGAGACAGGAAACTGCTGAAATAAGGCAAGCAAGGTACTTTTAAAGGGGGGGAAATCCCAGATTTGGAGACTGAATGAATACAGACGGCAAAGGAGCAGGAGGAATGAAGCATGCCTCCCAGGGGTTTGGCCATGAGCCTGTAAGACCAGGGACTGTCCCCACACCTCGGTACTGTGCCCAGTTCACAGCAAATGCTCGCTGGGTGTCTGGTGACAAGTTGTTCCTTTAAAGGGAGGCAGAGGCTTAGTTCACTGGATTTGGAATCAGGTTGCCGCCAGCAGAGAGACAGGTCTGGAAGCTGGACTGGAGAGGGTGGGAATAGAAGGGAAAGACATGGAGATGCATCATGGAGAGGTTATGACTCTTTCTGGAAATCCGAAAAGGAAGGAAGGTCAGAGGAGGAACACAACATAAAGAGGGCTTTCACTTTTAAGATGAGAGAGGCCTGAACAAAATTACCTATGTGAGAGGAGGACCCAGTAAGAGGTGAGAAAAGAAGTAAAGGAAGACAGTTCCTGGGGAGGCGGGACAAGATGGCACCCGGAACCCGGGAGAAAAGTGTCCTTGGATGGGAGAGGCACAGAGAGGACGCTGAGGGAAGCTGGGACGGATGGGGAGGCGGGTAGGTTCGTACACCGGAGGCTGGGAAGTCCAGAGTTCTTGGCTGCTAACCCCCCTTTATTTTCCCTGTGGAGCAGGGTGTGAGACTTCGGCTTAGAACAGGGATGGAGGTGTAGTGGGACTGAAGACGGTGGTGAGCAGGAACAGTGGCCAGTGACAGGGCACAGGGGTGGCAAGCAGCATCAAGATGCTGGTAAGGTGGGCCACCTGGATGGCTCGGTCGGTTAAGCGGCCGACTTCGGCTCAGGTCATGATCTCATGGTTTTTGAGTCTGAGCCCTGCATTGGGCTCTGCATAGACAGCGTGGAGCCTGCTTGGGATTTTCTTTCCCTCCCGGCCTCTCTGCCCCTCCCTGACTTGTGCTCTCTCTCAAAATAAATAAATAAACTTAAAAAAAAAAAAAAAAAGACGCCAGTAAGGTGACACCACCATCTCAGCTAGAGTTTAGAGTTTCTCTCTCCATGAGGACTCTCTAAAACTGTACTGGCTAGATGCGGAGACAGTCATGGCGGGGAGGGTTGTCAGGCCAGGGAGACAGCATTTAAAGACCGGCTCTGTGTGATTTTGAGGATTGATTTGGATTGGCTGGCTGGCTGAATGAATGAATGAATGAATGAGTGAATGAATGAGAGGTGTTATGTGTTATGGTTACACAAGATCACTCTGGCTCCAAACGCTACCCTCCCATTTACTATTACTGGTAGCCTGGCCTTGTAGTGTTGTTATGTGTGGCCGAGGCACTGCTTGTAAATCGTGCGGCCCAGAGCCTGGGATGTGGAAGAGCTCAGTAAATGGCAGCTCTTATCATTCTCATGGGCCATGACAGGTGGAAGCTGACTGACAGAGGATTCTAAGCAGGAGGGTGATGTGGTCGGGCTTATTTCTTAGAAAAGCAGTCAGAGCTGGGTGTGAGTTCAGCTCTTGTCATTTAGCTAGCTGTGTGAGCTTGAGCAAGGAACTCAACCTCCCTGTGTCTCAGTTCCCCAATCCCTCAAATGGGGACAGTAACAGAACTGATCTAATAGGGTCGTTATGAGAACAAATTCAAAGGAGGCTGGCAAGCTGGAGAGCATAATACACGCCAGCTTTGATGAGGATGGTAGAAGCCGGAAGAGGCAGAGGAAGAGGGGAAAGGAGGGAGAGGAGGAGGGAGAGAGGCAGGAAGAGGGGAGAAGAGGCGGCGGCAGTGATCATACTGATTACGAGGCCCAGTAACCCAGAGGTCATGGATGACAGTGATGAGAGGAGCAGGGGGTGAGACGGCATGAACCCCAATCCCTCAGCACTTTCTACCTGAGCGCAGAGGAGCAGCAGTTAGCATGCGGCCGTGGGGATTAGCATGGAGGCCTCCTGGCCCTCAGAGCAGAAGAGGGATGAGCCGCCAGGGATGGCTGCAAAGGAAATTGTCCCAGGAGAGCTTGTCTCTGAGGCTGGCGGGGAGATGGCTGCTCATTCAGCAGAAGCCTAGTCACGGCAGGAGGAGGCCATGCTGTGTGCCAGACTCGACACCCTTTCCCAGTGCCCTGCACGGAGTCTCCCCTGACATGAGGGGATGTCCACACTGAGCTCCTAAGACTCAGCATCCCTCCCAGGCCTGGAACAGCATACAGGTTTAGGTGCAGATGGACATTCAGTCCCCATCTCTGGGTCTGGTCCAAAAAGGCCTCATATACAGAGACCTGGTGGTCCTGTTTGCCCTGTGGATTTCCCGGGCTGTTAGCTTACCTCTGCTGTCTCTCTCAGGAGTCCCCGAGTCTCCTTCCTTGAGGCCTGGCCTTTGGCCCTTGCTTTAGGTCACCTCCTAGGTCAGATCCTACAGCCTAGACAGACAATGCTTCATTCCCTAGTGCAACTGGGCTTTCTCACGGCACCACCACCAATAATATTAATAATAAAATAATAAGTAGCATTAATCATTGCTACAGACAGCACTTGCTAAGGTCAAGCACCAGGCCAGGTGCTTCTATATTCACCTGGTTTAATATTTAAAATGACCCCGAATGATGGGTAGAATTACTCCTGTTTTATGGATAAGGCTAAATCTAGGGGGCCTGGGTCATTTGCCTAAGGTAACCCAGCTGACAAGTGACAGAATCTAAATTTAAACCCAAGTCTATATGACCCCAAGGCCTGATCTGCTTTCCCCTCTTAAGCCACGATGTCTTCCCAAATTCTGGAGCCCAGGCCTCTTATGCATGAATGTGGGACCCTGGCTGGCCTTAGGCCCCTCCCTCCTTCCCCAAGGCCTGAGCTATAGCTGGGAGATTGGGTCTGCGTCCAGGCTGTCCAGGCGCCAACACCCGGGCCCCTGTCTTTTCCTGTCCCCCAGCTGGGCTGGAACCACACCCATTCCAGGCCAACCTAGGTCTCAGGGCCTCTCTGAACTGACAACCAGTCAGAAGCCCTGTGGCGATGAGGCCAACTTTCCAGTTTCAGGGGAGGAGGCGGCCAAGGGGATTAGGAAGGCAGCTCCCTTCTGGGTTACCGGGCATCCTGGGGCATGGGAAGGGGGTGGCTGGCAGAGGTGGGAGGACTGGGCCTGAATGACAGCCTCGCACATGTCCTGTCCTCTCCAGGCCCCATGGACAATGGATGGACACCTCCAGCCTTCATCACACATCAGGAGGAGGATGTTCAACCCCCAGCACCGACCACATCACATTACAGCTCTGGTTCCCACTAGACCGTGAGAGACAGGGAGTGGCACAGTGTCAGCACACAGAACCCCACCGTGACACCTGGCAAATGAGTGCATGCGAGATGGAGTGAGATGTGCCTCTGAACACGTGTCCGTCCCACCATGGCCCTACATACACCTCCACCTCCTGTCTCCGGCTCCTCCTCCCCCCACCTCAGCTTCCCGCTCGACGGTCCACTGGTGCTCCTCTGAGACGCCCTGAGCTTGGCCTGCTGGGAACTCCTGCAAGCTCGTGGGCTTGCTCAGGGTCCCAGGGGCTGGGAGATAACGAGCCTGTGGTAACCTGTCTGGAACCTGTAGTGCAACCGTCCAGTGAAGCAGGGAACCTAATGGCCACAAATGGTGACAAGAAAGGCTCCCATATGGATGAAGAAAGTATGGCCAGCCTTAGCACAGGCTGTCTTCTGGGTTGTCCAGTCTTCCTTTCCGTCTTTCCTCTTTCCAGACCCCATCATGACTCCTGGGTACCAGAAAGTTACACCCACTGAGCAACTTCACGTAGCAAACGGCAGGCAGCAGCCGTGACCGAGGCCTAACACTTGTTCCAGTCCTGCCCAGCCAGGCCTTGGCTCCCGAACACAGAGCTGCCTCCTGCCAGAATTGTACAGGTGAGGTTCCCGGCAGGTGCCGAGAGCTCCCCAGAAGCCCAGAGGCTGCACAGTTGGAAACATCGCCGCAAGAGCGGGACAAGCCTGTGGCTGGCACCAGACGGGGAGGGCCTGGAGAAGCAGCCTCTCCCACATTTACCCGGGTCTTGGATGCCAGAGAAGTGAAGTAGCGCGTGGGAGAGGTCCTATGACGTCATTGGCCCTGGGCTTAGAGTAGGGAAGGGTGCTAAAGGACAGGCTTCTTAGGTCACTGGAAGTGCCAGGGCGGGTGAGGCCATGGGCATTGCTGGCCTCCGCTGGCAGCTCACATTAAGGGCCCAAATTATCTTTGACTTTGGAGCCAGGGAAGGCTCATGGAACTTCAAAGGACTCCTCCTTGTCCCTTCTCTCCCCTCACTCACACCTACCAACCCTGGGAATGGGTTCTCACTAACTCAAGGCCAGTCTTACATCCTGGGACATGGCCAGTCCAGGTCAGGCCACAGACATCCACAGGAGTGACTATGTGCCTGAGTACAGCCCACACTTCTCCATCCCAACTGCTCTAGAACCTTCAATCAGCCTGCAGCCCAGGCCAGGCCAGGTGGTGAGCTCCTCAGAGTCTTCCTGGGAACAGTGAGGCTCTAAGTGGCTAGAGTACAGCAACTGGCTCCTTCCAACTGGCTGCCTTCCTTTTTTTCTCTCTTCTTTCCTTACTTCCGTGGATAAACTGTAAGAGCCTTGAATTAACTGACCTTGCTGTTCTTGGATGCCCTGACCCAGCCCCTTGGCCTGGCCTTCCAGTCTGCTCAGGAGGAAGCAGGATCTGGTGTTTGAGCCAATTCCAGACCATTTATGATGACTGGGCATTAAGAGGTTAAAAAAAAAAAGCCAATGGGATCAGGGCCCTGTCCTCCAGGAGCTCCTCTGATAGGTGTCCATGGGCAGAGGAAAGCATTTGTCAGGAGGGGGCGGGCAGATGGGCAGAGGAAAGGGTGAGAGAGCAGCCCCCCAGGCTTCCTGCCTACCTGTGATCTCCATCCTGTTGCCTTTAAGGCAAAGAGAAGGGCTCTCAGGACATTAGTATTCAAGCACAGTTCTAAAAACAGAGGGGTGCTCCTTCAGCCCCGTTCTCTGCCTGGATTGCACGGGCAGTGGGCCTTCTTGCAGCTGGAGCTGGCTGAAGCCAACCCCTTCCTCCCCTTGGGGGAACCAAGTTAAACCCAGTGGGGCCTGGCTATCTCGTTCAGCTTTCCCTTCCCCACTGTCCCACCTACCTGAATTTCTGGACCTGACTTCTGTCTTCTCTCTCGCTTGCTACCTACTTGATACTGCCTGTACTTGGCATTGCTTGGGAAAAGGCTGTGGAGTTAAACCAAATTGCACTGAGACCTCCAGAGGCAGGTTAAGCTGTTCCCACCCCCCAACTTGCCCCTAAACCTCCAGAAAGAACAACTAGCTTCCTACTATATGTGGAGGCCATCTGTCATCATTCTCCTCTCGTAAGGGGCTCGAGTATTGGAAGACGGATGGCCTGAGCTCTGCAGTACCCCTCCCCTGGGGTGGCTGGTGATAGCCGGTTGAGAGGAAGAGGGGGAGCGGGACTGGACAAGTTGGCAGGTATCCCCATAGGCCCCGAGCTGTGAAATGGAGGACTCAGGAGGGGACTCCGTGGGTGGTCCACTAAAAGGAACAGTCACCCTACTTGGCCACACAAACCCTAGAGAAATAGGCCTGGGCCCTAGCCTGCCTAGAACAAGGAGTACAGAATCGGATCATTCCTGGGGTAGAACAAGACGCAGTGGCATTTGGGGATCTAACTGCAGGTCAGCGGTAAAAGTACTAAGCGGGGAGAAGATGGACTAACGGGCTTGGTAACTGGAACCCTCAAGCTCAGTGAGGGGTCTGCTGTCCCTGCAGAACGGCCCCAGGGTCCAAACAAGGCCTTCCTCCCCTGGCTGGGAATGAGGGTGGATCCACACGAGAGGAGCAGGGTAAAGGGGCTTGGGGAGGCCACTACAAGGGCAGGGCAGGAGAGGAGGAAGATTAGGAGTGATGCCGGGGTTAGCCCGATAGAAGCGTTCCTTCCAGGGGGTTCTAAGGCCAGGGCAGGGCCTGCAGGGGCTGCTAGACAGAGACTCGGGGTCTGGCTGGGAAAGAACTTGCAGGCTGACCTGGGAGCCAGACAAGGCCAGGGCAAGAGGGGAAGGAGCTGGCGTACGGGGAGCTCACCACTCTCTCCTTGTAGACGATGTACTTCAACCACTTGAAGTCCTGCCACTTGAAGCCAGCGAGGACAAAGAGAGAATCGCGTTCGTATTGCTCGGGCCGCTGCATGGCGCCCTCAGGGTAGGTGATGCGCAGTGTAGTTTTGCTGCCCACATCCTTCTCGAAGCCTTTCACTGGTGCTGAGTTCAGTCTACAGAGATCAGGCCCAATCAGAGCCTGCCTTGGGCTCACTGCACGTAGTCTGTGGGCTTGGGTTTGGGGAGACACCTTGATCCTGGGACTCCCCAGCAGAGAATGGGGGGCCAGGTCACCTGGAGCCCGTAGCTTTTGGAGCCCTCCAAACCAGGGTTCTTCTTGAGGTCTCTGCTGACCTCTAGCCCAACCGGCCAGATGGCTAGATGGTTCTCAGTGGACTCGGGGACCAGGGTTTGGGCCAGGACACTCAGGTGCCTGCAGCACTGTGGGGAGCTCACCTGACCACTATGTCATAGTCATCAATTCGTGACCCCAGAGACTTGTTGGCAAGGACACCTCCATTGCCCACGATGATGCAGCGGCGGCAGCTGAGGCTAAGAGGAGAGAGGCAGAGACCTCAGAAGAGCCGTCTGCTAGGTCTCGTCCTCCTTACCCCTTCGGCCCTTGGCCCCATGCCTTTGGCCATGTACAGGCTGGGATGGGGGAAGAGCAATGGGCTTCTGGCAGCATTCTGAGGCAAGACTGTACTGTGGGACTCTGACATCCCTAGTCCTAGATACTCTCCAGGAAAGCGTGGGTGTGGAAGGGGTAACGGCTCTAGTTCTGGGGTGGAGGAAGGAGCCTCTGGTAAGATGGCATTCTAGGCTAAGGATTCCCCAAGGGTTAGTGGAGTTCAGGAGAGAGGGCAAGTTCAAAGGCTGTGGTGGAAAAGCAAGCAGAGAGGACAGGCCTGGAGGCCCCAGGACCCAAGGCTCAGCTTATTTTCAACTCAGAAGTCCCCATGCTCCTAATAGCCACCAGATAGCCCTACGCATTTTGCTTCCCCCACCTGAGGCTTCCCCCATCCAGGGCCCACTAGCTTCAGGACTGTCACTGCCTCCTGCATTTAAGTCCTGGCCCCCTGAGCTACCTCCACCACCGAGGCACCTCAGACCTCTGACGGCTGAGGACAGAGATATCTTGCCAAGTGCTTTCAGTCCATGGGGTGCAGGCCAGCTGGAGGGCCTCGCTTATCTGCTTAGCACCCCATGCACGTGCGCTGTGTGTGCATGTGTGGACACGATAGAGAATCTGCTCATGTCCTGGGAAGGCTGGCAGGGCCTCAATACCTCTGCACATGCCAGGCAAGTGAGGGGCAGGAGGCTGGGTAGCAAGTGGCTCACCTGTCCAAAGCAGGGGTCAGGCGGTACTCTTTGGTGACTGACAGGATGGCTTTGATCAGATTGTCTGTGGACAGAGGAGGGAGGTTATTGTTAGAGGGTCACTGACGTCCCCCAAGTGCTTGCGGATGATGTTGGAGGCACATGCTACCGCGTAGGGTGGGAGTGGATATGAGGGTGGGGAGAGGGGGGCTCTGGGCACAAGGCTGGCTGGGTCACTGGCCTAGCTTTCTCCCTGATGAACAAGACGGAGGCAGGGAACAGGCAGGGACACTCAGCTCTGCCCGGAGCCAGTCCCCAGGGCTCCCAGCCCTTTCTGGGACTTCTCCTCTGGCTTTCAAGGGCTCTGCAGTCAGGCTCCGGGACATGCATCCCTGGGCCCAGGACCTGCTCAGAGACAGTCCACGCTGGGCTCACCTCTGTGCCTTGACTGAACAGACACCAGAGAGCAGATGAGGAGACCAGCAGTGATGAAGAGCTCATGTTCCCAGGCAGCTCCCGACTCGGACCCATTTGCCTCACTCTCTGATACCGTCTTCCCCTCACTTCTCCCTCCAGCACTGCCCATCTCCATCCTTGGTCTGGGAAGGCTGTCTCTTCCTACTTCCCTTCCTCTTTGACTCCTGAGGCCTGGCATCTGCCCACCTGTACTCCACTCAGGCTGCCCTCAGCAAGGGACCTCTGTGTTCTCAGATCCTGTGACCACTATTCAGACCTCATTCTTCTTGGCCTCTCTCTGGCTTTGGCAATGGTCATTGCTCTCTTTTCAATCTCTGGCATAATGAGAACATTATAATATATAATATACTGTGTAATGATACTGGCTTTGGTGTCCAATCCTGGCTTATGCTACTTGGGGACTTTTTTGACCTTAGATAAATCACTTACTTTCTTTGTGCTTTAATTCCCCATCTTTCAAATGAAGATGGTAATTCTTACTCTGCAGAGTCATTAGGAAGATAAAAAGATAATGTACACAGAGATCTAAAGATAAAGTAAGTAAATTAGTACAACCGTAGTGGAGAGCATCTTAATAACGCTAAGCAAAGATGTAGATGTGCATAGACTAGGATCTTTGTTTAAGGAAATCTGCACAAGAAGGCTCACTGCAGAACTGCTTGTAATAGCAAAATGTGGGAAGCAACCGAAAAGCCCGACAAAGGAAAACACATTAAATGTGGTACACAGAACACTGTCCGGCAGTAAAAATACAAAGGCAGTGACCTTTGGCTCTGTGTGCTAATACAGGTAAGCCTGAAAAGCACAAGCAAAGAAATCAATTTGAAAAATATACACACACACACAACATGACTTGTGAAGTATAAAAACATGCAAAAACAATAGCAGATTTTCAGTGGATATATAAATATGTTACAGAAATAGATAAATAGGCATTGAAATGATAACCCCCAAACCATTACCCCCTCCAGGTAATGGTCTCCTGGAGAAGGAGGAGAATGGAATGGGAAGGGATGCACTGAGCTTTAATTGTATCTCCTGTTTCATTTCTTAAGCTGGGTACACAAGGCACTGTATTAATCTTTATTCTTTTTCATATGCCTGAAATATTCCGTGTAAAGAAAGGATGCCTCCCAACTTAAAAATAACAACTCCATATTTTTTTTTAAAGACAGGGTGGACAACACTGTCCAATGCAGCCAAGAGGTCAAGTTGGGAACTGAACAGTATCCTTTGGACACTCTGTGGGGCACAGAGCAGTTTCACTGGGATGACGGAGGGGAAGAGAGTGCTCAGGAGTAAAGGGTGGGAAAGAGGCAGTGGGCACAGTTAATCTTCCCAGGAGGAGAAGGAGAATGGGTAAGGAAACAGACCTTTAAGGAGTGTTCTATACTAAGTGCCTTCAGATGTACCTTATGGAGGGCTTCAGGGAAGCCACAGACCCCCTCCTTTTCCCACCTCCCATTTTACCTCTAAGGAAAAGCATATTGCTACTAATTGCCCAAGGTCAAGTTTTGTTTTCTAGGAGGGGGCCTTAGTAGTAAGGGTATGAATTAGCAGGTGCTCTCTTGTTGCTGGCCAATGGGCTATGGACCAGCCTTTTCAGGCCTTCATAGCTTTGTAGGATCAGAGTCTTGACTGAGGATTGGGAGAAAAGCAGGCTGCTTAGCTACCTGTATCCGGCAAAAAGGAGTTCTTCACATGGTTCAGCCCTACCCATTAGATTTGCCCTTGGGGACCTGAGGTCAAAACTCCCATTCTAAAGTGTCCTTCTGCTGGTCACTGTCTCTTTTCAGGAAAGGGTGGACTGGCTGAGTAGAGGATTCAGGTATTTTTGAGTCTCCTGGCCAAATGATATCACCCCTTCAACAGTTACTTAATTCTGGCCACAGCCTAATACAATAGTATTATTCTCTCCATTTAACTGAGGAAGAAATTAAAGCACAGACAGGTTAAGTAATCTGTCCAAGGTCACAGTTGATAAAAAAGTACTGAGATCTGATCCCTGAATATCTGATCCTAAAGCCCAAACTCAACCATGCCATGAAACAGTGCAGGAACTTGTCAAGGCATTAGAACCATTAAACGGTCAGGGGTGGGAAGTCAGGAGGGAATTGTATGAGTGAGGTCCCAAAGGCAATGGAAGGGGACAGTTCTAGGGCATTGGGGGACATTAGCCCTTGGATGGGGTAAGAAAGGACTTGGCGGGGGGGAGACCAGCGTAAAGAGGGGATGATGGAGGAGCCTGGGGGACTTCGTGCGGGGAAGCCTCTGTCTTCTCAGGGATTTCCCCCTTGTGCCTGACATCCTTTTCCTGTGACCTCTTCCCCCATCAGAGCCCTTATTGTCCTGAGCTCTAAGTGTGTCTCTACCAGACTGGAACTTTTTTATGGAGGACAGTACTGTCCATTCTACTACTGTACACCCGGCCCTGGCCAAGTGGTGGGCTCTGAGTAAACAGTGTTTGTTCTTACTGAAGCAAGAAGAAAGGAAGGAAGGGAAAGATGGAAAGGGAGGAATGGATCTCCAGCATGGGGACTTCTGAGGGCACAACCCTATCCTGAGTGCAGGGAGACAGGCTGAGGGATAAGATATTAATGTGGAGTGGGCCAGGGTTCCCAACATACCTTGACCTTTGATCCCAAAAGGCGGCACAAATTCCCGAATCCTAGCCCACTTGCGGAAAGAGTCATCCAGGAACATGGGTGCTGGCTTGGAGAACCTGGAATACAACAGGGCTGTTGAGGATCCCCAAATACAACAAGCTGGGGTACGGACTGGCTCTTCAGTACATCTGTCTTGGCAACGGATCTGCAGGGAGGACCTTGACCCTCCAGCACACCCTTCCTGCCTCCTGGTCAGTGAATAGCGGCTGCACAGGGTCTGACACAGCTTGCCCAGGGGAGCCTGAGTTTGAAGAGGCAGGTCTGGCCAGCCTTTGTGCAGCCAGCTGTAGGGGTAGAGAGCAAGATGCGCTTGCCCCGGATGGAGCTGCAGCGTACTGGAAGCCCTCTGGCCAGGTGACCCAGGCACGCATCCCACCAGTCACTGCTGCCCACCCTGTTCCTGAGGTCTGGGAACACAGAGATGACACACTGGCCGCGTGAGCAGAAAGATATCCAAAGACGGCCAGTGCATGGAGACAGAATTTTTAGAAAGAATTCTGGGAGGCAGACCACCCAGGGTGAGGAGAAAGGAGAATTCACAGTGAAGAGGGGAACAGCCACAGGAGACAGATGTTTGGTCAAGAAGAGAAAAATGGGAGCATCCTGTGGCTGAGAGGCAGGGGTGAGCGGGGGCCTCAGACAGGTAAGAGCCTGAGCCCATCTGCTGGCAGAGACCAGGGAGGGAAGGCTAAGCTCCTCAGGAGGCGAGGGAGGGGCACAGAACACAAGTGGGGGTGGTAATGTGGGCCTGGAGGAAAGATGGGAGGGCAACGGGGAGAGAAGGAAGGATGAGGTGATGCCTAGTTGAGGAGGGAAAAGAACGTTTCAGTTTCCTTGGGAAAGCCCAAGGAGTGGGCAGGCCATGACGCAGGCTTTGGGAGGTGGGACAAAGTCAGAAGGGATGCAGAAGGCAGTGGGGACAGAGGGAAAAACTACAGAAGAAACCGAGCTCTTCAGGGATGCTTGGACAACACAACCTCATGTGGAACCTTCTGGGGCCTTGCTGGCCAACAAAGAATATGTGGAGGGCTAAGCCTGGGCTCCGTCTCTGTATTTCTAACTCAGTCTCGATCAGCCTCTGAAAACCTGAAGACTGGAGGAGAGGCCCCCCCTATCCTGGGAGCTAGAAGGTAGCCCTCTGAACATACTCCAACTCAAGCAAACCTTCCTCACTTCCATCATCACTGACCATTATAATCACCCTACCCAGGAGGAGTAATACCAGTAATCACTTAGAAGTCTAATATTGTTACAGATTTTGAAGTGAACTTAAAAGAGGCAGAAAACTTTCAATCCTGCTCCCTCTCCCATTACTCAAGGCTGGGAAGACGCTGTCAACACTCCATAGCAGGGAGAGGCCATTCCTGCAGAGCAGATTTCCTTTGGACTTCTGAGTCAGCACACTTCCCTTCTGGGTACAAGGATCGTGCATGTCTCTCACACCCGGTATATCAAATCCAAGTAAATTAATATATTTGATGTTTTACCAGAGGCACTGAGGATCCTGGCCACAGCCTATGTGCAACAGTGAAGGAAACAAGGTCCCTGGAAAAGCCTGCAGCAAGAACCTCTCCTCTTGTGTCAGGAGCTTATAAAATGTTTGCAGGGGCACCTACATGGCTCAGTTGGTTAAGTGGCTGGCTCTTGGTTTTGGCTCAGGTCATGATTTCACGGGATCGTGAGTTCGAGCCCCGTGCTGGGCTCCTCAGTGCTTGTGATTCTCTTTTTCTCTCTGCCCCTCCCTTGATTGTTCTCTCCCTCCCTCTCTCTCTTAAAATAAATAAACTTTTTTAAAAAGCTGGAAAAAGATCTTTGCAAAGTTTCTCAGTCAGGCTTGGACAGGATTTTATCTGCTTCCCAAAATGTACTGGATATCATACGCTAATAAAATCGCCTAAGATTTTGCCAAGTGTTCTCAACATATTTTTTCCTTGTCCTCTCCTTTCTTCCTGAGAAAGTTCGTTTTGTTAATTTTTACTTTTAAAAAAAAACTTATTTTTGTTGTAGCTTGTTTTCCCCCATATTATTTTTAATAATAATATTTTTATTATTTATTTATTATTATTAATAATACTGATTTTCTTTTTCCCATATTATTTTTTAAATTATTTTGTAGACTTTTTCAATTTCTTTTTTTTATTAAAAAAATTTTTAATGTTTATTTATTTTTGAGAGAGAGAGACATAGAGTACAAGCAGGGGAGGGACAGAGAGAGGGAGACACTGAATCTGAAACAGGCTCCAGGCTCCGAGCTGTCAGCACAGAGCCCGATGCGGGGTTTGAACCCACGAACTGTGGGATTATGACCTGAGCTAAAGCCGGATGCTTAACCAACTGAGCCACCCAGGAACCCCTTTTTCACTAACAATGAAAACATTGCTATGGAAATGTATACAACTTTCTCATAATAGACAAAGGCTGGATCAAACAACAAAAACAATAAACTGCTGGTTACCTGACACAAGCCGAGCCCCAACAATCAAATGTACAAGGATACACAAATGAAAATATGACCGAAAAAGCAGAAGTTGCAACATGAGTGTTAGAGCCTGAATGTTTGTGTTCCCTCAAGTTTGTATGTTGAAATTTTATTCCTGGTGTGATGGTGCTTGGAGGTGGGGGCCTTTGGCAGGTAATTAGGGCATGAGAACAGAGGCTTTATGAGTGGGATTAGTGCCCTTATACGAAGAGGCCAGAGAGTTAATGAGCTCTCTTTCCACCATAGGAGGGTACAAAGAGAAGTCAGCCGTCTGATGCCTCGCACCAGAACCCAACCCTGCTGGCACCATGGTCTCTGCCTTCCAGCCTCCAGAACTTGGAGAAATACAGTTCTATTGTTGAGACGCCACTAATTTATGGTAGTTTGTTATAGCAACTAGAGCTAATTAAGTAATAAACAAAAAAATTCATGGGAGAGAGCCTAGCAAAAAGCATTAAATGGGTCTGATAAGTGTTTCCTAAAAATCTTTGCCTCTAGGGGTGCCTACATGGCTCAGTTGGTTAAGCAGCTGACTCTTGATTTCCACTCAGGTCATGATCTTGTGGTTCATTGGTTCGAGCCCTGTGTCAGACTCTATGCTGACAGTGCAGAGCCTGCTTGGGATTCTCTTTCTCCTCTCTCTGCCCCGCCCCTGCTTGTGCACTTGCTCACATTCTCTCTCTTTCTCAAAAATAAATAAATAAAAATTTTGAAAAACTTGCCTCTAGTGTACAACCTATTTATTTCTTGTTTTTATTATCTGTTTTAAAACATTGTCCATTTCACCTTGTTCTTTTATTGGGTCTTTCTGTTTTAGATGCTTATTTTGTGAACCCTCTATAGTCCTTGACAGAGTGAATCAGCCTCCTCTAATATTTCTTTCTGCTAGTTGGGTGCACCTTTGTGCAAAGGGTACTCTTTTTTCCTCCTGTGGAGATATTTAAAAAACTTTTTATTACGGGAAATTTCAAACATGCACAAAAGTTGAAAAACAAAACAGTGAACCCCAATGGACCCATTACCCAGGTGCAGCAATTATCAGTCATGATCAATTTTGTTTCCCTTCTACCCCATCTGCTCTCTCTGTGTATTACTTTGGAAATTCCCAGAAATCATACCATTTCATCCATGAAATACTTCAGAGTTAATTTCTAGCAGATAAGGACATCTTTAAAAACCTAACCACAGGGGCATCCCATGGGTGGCTCATTCAGTTAAGCATCTGATTTCGGCTCAGGTCATGATTTCATGGTTCGTGGGTTCAAGCCCTGCTTTGGACTCTGTGCTGACAGCTCAGAGCCTGGAGCCTGCTTCAGATTCTGTGTCTCCCTCTCACTCTGCCCCTCCCCTGCTCATGTTCTCTCTCTCTCTCTCAAAAATAAACTTAAGAAAAAATATATATATATAACCACACCTAAACAACTCCTCTTAAAGCCATTATCACACCGAAAACACTATAATTTCTTAACAGCAAAAAATTGTCAGTTTCAGATTTCTCCAATTATCTCATTAATGTTTGTTGTTGTTTATTCTAATCATTTGTTTATTTCGATCAGAATGAAATCATGGTCCACACACTGAATTGGGCTGGTCACTAGTCTCTTTCTAATCCATAGGCTTCCTTCTCTCTCTTTGGCCTTTTCATCTTGGCTCCTGAATCCTTCTGACACACTCCAGTAACTAAGGAAAGAAAACGTCCTTGCGTTCTAGTCTGTGAAGATGTTCCCAGGTTCGTCCCGTACATTTCTTGCCTCCATCTGAAGTCAGTCATTTTCTAAGGAGTACTGGTTTCTTTTAATTGGAAATGGTATTTAAAGACCACTATCTGGGTGGTTGGGTAGCTCAAGTCACTATGATTAGTCATTTTCCCAGGCCTTTTCAGGGGAAAAAAGCCAGGAAATAATTTTTTAACATTTTATTTATTTATTAATTATTATTATTTTTAGAGAACATATAGGCGTGGGGGGGGGGGCGGGGAGAGAATCCTAAGCAGGCTCCATACTCAGCTTGGAGACCAACATGGAGCTCAATCCCATGACCCTGGGATCATGACCTGAGCCAAAATCAAGAGTTGGATGCTCAACAAACTAGCCACCCAGGCGCCCCATAAACAGAAAATACATCATGCATTTATACTAGTATTCCCAAACCCAGCTCAGGATTACAAGATTTGTACTTACTTTCTTTTTTCTTGTTTAATAGTTTTATTGAGACATAATTCACATGTTATAAAAGTCATCTATATAAGTTTCCTTTATATTTGTATCTCTTTTCAATTAAGTACACATTCTTGCCTATAGTGGTATCAACACAATTACTTATCTGCTTTATCTTAATACATATTTACATATATGGTACATGTAGAAAATATATATAATACTTTCAGCATAATGTTACTAACACTCTCATTACTGAAAACAATTTACAGTTTCTTTACAGTTCTTTTTGCCTCCGGGTGTACCGTATTAGAGAAGTACAAATGACTTTGCTTTTGCCACTTGAAATGATTCTGCGGAGTTTTAATTCATCAATGATACATAGTTAAGTCCATTTGTTTCATTTTGCTTTTGGTTTTTACGAGCTGCTTATACCTCATTTTAATTTAATTTTGTTTTATGACGATATAACATTTTACCTAGTGCCAAACTAAATTCACAAAACGAGATACATTCAGAGAAGTCTAACATTTATCTCTGTGTCTGACTTCTGTTGCTTCTATTCACCTACAGTATTTATTTTTCATTATTAACTTCATTTTATTTGTAGTTTATTCACATTAGTATTATTCCTACAATAAATTCATTTTTATTTTATCCTTCCTTTTTTTTGAGGTAAGCAAATACACAATACGTGTGTGTGTGCAGAGTACTACTATCCCCTTCTTTATTCAAGAAGATAACATATACTGTTTTGCCTATTGAGGTGTTTTGTTTTGTTTGCTACATAATACACTGTGGTAATCACTCCATAGTTGTACACAGAATTATATATTTGATAATGTTATTCAGTCCCCTGGGTTTGTTGCAATCTTGTGTAAAGTAGGTTCTATCAACAGCAGTTACAATGAATAACTTCATGTATATGTCTTTTCTCTTTGCCAGCATACCTTTGGAATAGATTCCTAGGAGTGGGTTGGTTGGGTCAGAGGGAAAATGCACATAAGTAATTTTGCTCCATGTTGCCAAATTACCCTCCATAGGAATTATGCCATGCCGTGGTACCCACCAGCCATGTAAAAGTACACTGTCATACACTGCAATTCTGCCAGTCTGAGAAATAGCACCTCCGTTTTATTTTCATTTGTATCTCTTTTATTATAAGTGAAATTGCATATCGTAATATCTATAAAAGGGCCATTTGCACTTCTTTTTCTGTTACCTTTGTTCCTACCATTGCTCAATTTTCCATAGGGTTCTTGGTTTTCTCTTTTTTTTCCTCTGAGCTTTTTCTCCCCAATTTTTTTTTATGTTTATTTGTTTTGAGAGAGAGAGAGCACACCAGCGAGCAGGGGAGTGGCTGAGACAGAGGGGGAGAGAGAGAGACAGACAGAATCTCGAGCAGGCTCTGTGCCGTCTGCACACAAGCCTGATGTGGGGCTCAGACTCACAAACCGTGAGATCATAACCTGAGCTGAAACCAAGAGTCAGACGCTTAACCAACTGAGCCACCTAGATGCCCCTCTCCCAGATTTTCTGAGATATAGTTGACATCTAGGTTGTGTCACTGTGTAAGACATATGATGTGTTGGCTTGATATACTTGTATATTATATTATAATCACCAACATAGTGTTAGCTAACAATCTTCCCTTTTTTTGAAGCTCTGCATATATTAAATATATAAATCCTCTGAGATACAATTACAAATATTTCTCCTAGTTTGTTTATTTAACATTGGCTTATGACATTTTCTTGCTTTCTTTTTTCCTCTCATTTTTTGCAAGAGATTTTTTAAAAATGTAGTAAAATTTATCAATTTTTTACATATTGTTTCTGGATTCGGAGTCTTAGAAAACTTATCTTCATTCCTAGGTTATATCTCTTTCCTGGCTAGAATCCTAACCATTTCTCATGTCTTTCTTGCCAGGACTCTGGACCCCCAGTTCCACTGTCTTTTTGCACCATCCATTACGCAAAATGTACTCAGAGATTAATCTGATTCTATGCTCTTGTATTCTTTGTGCTGTTAGAACACAGAGACACACACACACACACACACTCTCACACGAACTGATGCCAATGCAAATTAATAGACTTGAACGTCAGGTTTGACCCTCAATTTTGCTCAGTAGCTATTCCAAACCTTCTCCATGCTCCACAAATGCTCTATCCTTCCCAACGTTGTTTAAGCAGATCATTTCTTCTCTTACTTCACAACCCTATCCAGGACACTCAGATAGGAACTCATTCAGCTTCTTGCTTCCTTACTCCACCCCTATGCCCACCAAAGCTCATCTCTCCAGCACTCTGGTTCCCTTTCCTGTTTGTTTCCCCCCAAGCATACAATGAAGCTGAGGTCTCTCTTATGTGAAAACAAACACACAAACCGACTCGAGAAACTTTCCTGACCATGTACCCCTTTAGCTACCCATCTGTCTCTCTCTCTCTATCCCTTCATGGCGAGACATCTAAAAAGAGCGATGGCTATTCTATCTCAACTCTCTCATCTCGTAGTCACTCCTCAATCTAACATACTTGGGATTTACTCTCCTGAGACTACTGTTACATTCCAGCACAGGGTGCTATTTGTAGCTCCCTGAACATGCTGGTCTCCATGCGCTTACACGTGCAGCATCGCTGCCTGAAATGTGCCCCCCTCCCACCCCACCATACACTCTATTCCCCAATCCCCTCCAATCTCTGTCTGCCTGGAAAATCCCTTGTTATTCTGAGCTGTCAGCACAGAGCCCGATGCTGGCCTTGAACTCACAAACTGTGAGATCATGACCTGCCTTACGTCGGACCCTTAAGTGACTGAGCCACCCAGGCGCCCCGAAGGTCCAGCACTTTAGCCTGCATCCAGAGACTAGCCAAATGCCACTTCACATGCCATTTCCTCTGGACGGCCTTCCCTGGCGCCCCTAGGTAGGCTTGTCATCCTCCTGCAGTGTTTCCACTGCACTTTGCTCAGCCCCCATGGGGTGGCTCAGTGCCTGCAGAGCACTTGGAAGCTGCGCCAGGGGCCATAAACAACAGGAAATGGGGTGGGGTGAGGTAGAGGTGGTGCATATATGTGCGTTTGTGTTAATTCTGCAGGTGGCCTGGGCAGAGCCTCATGCTACACCTGGAACAGAACCAGGGGCTTCTGTCCAGAGATGAGTGTGCCAGTCTGGGGGCCTGGCCAGGGCGGAGGTGGCCTCTGAGGTCCAGAAGGACTGGTCAGACTGGCAGGGGTGTGGGACGCCTGACCTGCTTGCCCTGGCCTGGGGGGGGTAGCAGGGGAGGGTGGGGCAGGCTCAGGCAGACGGGCCCCAGCCTGCCAACCTGGGGCTCCAGCACGCGAGGCCGCCTTAGGGTCAGGTTTCAGCAGGGTGTGTGAGTGCGTGAGAAGGAACAGGGGAAGGAGGAGAGGAAAGTTGCACTGGAACCTGTCCCTCTTTTCTCCTTAGATCCTAGAGCATAGGAATTTGGAGGCTTGTGGCACTAGGAGGGCACATGATGAGGGTGGGTCTGACCCTGTGCCTCTCATAACAAGGCTGTGACCCCAGAACCCTCTGAAGATATCTTTCAGCTCATTTTATGCCCAGTGGTGTGAATGAGGTACAGTGTAGAAGGTGAATGTCCCCAACTCTGGCTTATTAACCTAAACCATTATGGGAGGTCCAGCACTTAAAAAAATTTTTTTTTAAATATTTATATATTTTTGAGAGATAGAGACATACACACAGAGTATGAGTGGGGGAGGGGCAGAGGGAGACATAGAACCTGAAACACTGAGCTGTCAGTACAGAGCCTGATGCTGGCCTTGAACTCACAAACCATGAGATCATGACGTGCCTTAAGTCGGACCCTTAGGTGACTGAGCCACCCAGGTGCTCCGGAGGTCCAGCACTATAGCCTGCATCCAGAGACCAGCAAGGAAGGTGACTGGATCTTATGAAGAGGGTGGGGAGTACTTATATGTGGACACCAGCAGACCCAGAGAAGGATTTTCCTCCTAGTTCCCACCAACCGGACTGAAGAAGGTGCCTCCAGATGTGGGTTTGCTGGATTAGGGTAACACACACCTTCAGTTCTCCATCTGTGCCGGTCTGGCCCTCTAGCTACTCATCCCAGTAAGTGTGAGCAGCCCAAGCAGTCCAGGGGACAAAGGGAAGGCAGAGCCCAGCCGTGGGTCCTGAGGACCAGGGGCCACCACTAATCTGTCTGTTAGATTCAGCCGTAGACCCCGGCCCCCCGAAAGTGAGACTGTCAACCAGAAAGCAAAACCCCACAGATCTGCTGTCCCAGAACCTATTTTGGGAAGTGGTGAGGTGGACAACACAGATGGACATGGGTTTTCTAGAATCCACCTGGTCTTGTTTGGGATCTTGCTGCAGCAGCCCCACCACAAAAGGCCCTGCATGGTAAGGCCTTGGTATTCATCCAAGCCAGCAAGACGAGCACTTCCTAAATGCCTTGCAAACCTCTGTCCTCCTGCATATTTCCCTCACTGACTGCCTGGATGGGTCCCCTGGAGAAGAGGAAGTGAAAGGATGGTAAACCTGTAGAATGGGTGGACATATGTCCAGGGAGAAGCAGCACAGAGGCAGACAGCACATACAACAGGTAATAACCAACAAGTCCTGTTCCAGACATCAGCACGGAGCTCCTGCCTCCTTATCCTGTGTGGCACTAGATGAAGTGGAAAATGCCGCCCTATCCAACAACCACTAGCCAACTCAGAGCCAGTCCCTGTGCTGAGTGCTGGCTGGGGCCTAAAGGAAAATTAGGCCTGGTCCTTCCCTTAAGGAGCTAATAGTAAACACAGGTCAACAAATAATCGTAAAATGTGTCTGTACATCATGTATTTTGTAACAGGTAGGGGTACAAAAGTCTTAGACTGATGTAGGGCTACAGGAGAATCTTCGTGAAGAAGATGACAGCAAAACTGAGGTGGGCTTTGAAAGACAAGTAAATGAGCCTGGTGGAGACTGCTGGGAAGAGTGTTCCAGGAGAAGGGTAGTGTAGGCAAAGGCACAGGAGAGAAGAGAACCTTCTCTCGAAGACAGGAGCAAAGCAGTGCCCACCAAGGGGCAAAGGAGCTCAGCCTGGTACCCCCTCCCAATGAATCTGCCCTCTAGTCCCACCCAGGGAGTGGAGCAGCGCGTGAGGAAGGAATGAGTGGGCGAATGTATTCCGACTGGTGTAAATAAAGCAGGTGAGGTGTAAACTCTGCACGGAGGGAAAGGCCAGGGCAGGGCGTGCATCGGCACCGCCAGGGTTGGCCTGGTGCCCTGACGCTGTGTCAGGACCAATTTCAAGCCAGATCATCACTGGAAAGTTCGGGCACTCGGTTCATGCTGTTTCTTGTTGGCACCTTGCAGTGGGTATCTGCATTCCTTCCCGCTCCCTGTGTAAATGCATGCTACTTTTCATTCAGTATGGTGCTGCTGAGCTGACTCCCTCCCTTCCCCCCCCACCCCCACTCCCGCACTGCTGCTGGGATGAGCCAATGAGGACAGTTCACCCCCTACCCCCAATTACAGTAATTGGCTTAACAATGGACACCTGATCCAAGTGGGACAAATCGAATTCTTCTCTGAGTCTCTCTTTCTCGCTGAGATAGTGAGTTGTCATCACCATGTAAACCAAGAGCAGGGCTTGTATAAACCGCAGCCCAGAGACCAGCTGCTGGTTTCTATAAATAAAGTCTTATTAAAACACAGCCATGCTCATTCATTTACCTAATTCACAGGCTGAATTTCTGCTCATTCTTCAACCGGACTCCAGTACCTCTATTTTCTAAAGGTCAGAGTCCTGGGGCACCTGGGTGGCTTAGTTGGTTAAGTGTTTGATTCTTGATTTTGGTTCAGGTCATGATCTTACGGTTTGTGAGATCAAGTCTTGTGTTGGGCTCCACACTGTCAGCACAGAGCCTACTTAAGATTCTCTCTCCCTCTCTCTCTGCCTTTTCCCCACTCATACTCTCTCTCTCTCAAATAATATACTTTTAAAGTTTATTTATTTTGAGAGAAAGAGAGAGAGAGAGAGCGAGCGCAAAAGAGCAAGTGGAGGAGGGGAAGAGAGAGGGAGAATCCCAAGCAGGCTCTGCACTACCAGCACAGAGCCCAATGCAGGGCTTGAACCCACAAAGCCATGAGATCACGACTTGAGCTGAAACCAAGAGTCAGAGACTTAACCAACTGAGCCTCCCAGGTGCCCCTCTCTCCAATAAATAAGTAAACTTTAAAATAAAATAAAATAGAGGTAAGAGGTCTTCCCTGAGTTGCGCATGGCTGATGGAGCCCTCCTCTGGTCTCTGTGGTTCTTTAAGCACCCTGTCCTCACGGCCCTTACACATGCTAGTGCAATCACCTGTTGCCCACCAGACTGTGTGGCAGCCCTGGCACACGGCCAAGCACACAGCAGGTGTTCAGCAAATGGCTGCTGGCTGGAGGCAGGGGGAGCAGCTCAGATGGGGGTGCTCTACAGCGCAGACCCTGCTGGGCCAGTCTACGCCAAAGATTTCTTCAGCTGTGGAGGTCTGGGGGCTGCTTTCTCGGGGCTCCTCGTGGAAACCTGGATCTCCCTGCTCCAAAGGGCCAGGCTTCTAGCGAAGTTTCTATTGTTTCAAAGGAAACCCTTCCTGAATCTGAAATACTGCCAGCTACTGCCCCTCAGCCTGCTCCAGGACTGCGGCCACAGACAGACTGGAGCCACATGTGTGACAGGCATGACAGGCAGGGAGGCCTACGCTGAAGGAGGAGAGGAAAGGCCGAGCCCGGCGCCCTTAAGGGAGCAGTGCCCAGGCCCCTGCTGACAGGGCTCCCACTGACGGTGCTGACAACCTGTGTGAACGGTGCTGACAACCTGTGTGAACGAGGGAGGGAGGGAGGGAGGGAAGGGGCCGAGACTGCCTAGCAAGGGGAGGGAAGCATGGGGAGGCAAAGGGGCAGAACTGTGAGCTGAGAAGCTGTGGAGAGGCAAGCACCCCTCTCCCTGCGAGGGCCTGGGTGATGGCCAGACTGTCCACAGGGGCCACACGTCTTTGGTGCCCACCATCCATCTCGTCAACGTGTGCTACAACAGCTCAGAGTCCCTGTCTCTGAGGATGATGGTTAAATCAGCCAAGCACAGACAGACACAGCTGTGAAATATCTGATAAGGGCCACCATAATCACAACAGTAATGACGGCAATTTACAGTTATCGAGACCTTACTGCATTCTAGACGCTGTTCTAAGTGCTCTACACACATTATCTTATTTCATCCTCACAACAACTTCATGGATTGGCTCTACTTGCACCCATATTTTTACTGATCACACTGCCTTTGGGAATACACGAAAGCCATCTGCCCCTCCGGGAAGGACATTATTGGGGATGGAGAGAGGACAGAACCTGTCCTGCAGGGGATTGAGGAGGGAGAGGAGTAAGAGAGTGTTCAGGAGAGCTCAGACCGTTGCTAAAGGAACTTGGTAGTGAAGGAGAGGACAAATAGGATGGTAGCTGCAGAGTGGGGGGTGGGTAGGCAATGAGTGCGTTTGCATTTGGGATGGAAGGGGACAAGCAGAAGAGGGATGGGTGCGAGAGATGGGGCAGGGGACAGGGGAATGAGATCCCAGAAGGGAAGGGGACAGGATCCAGAGTAGGAGGGGAGGGACACAGAAGGCAGGGTACCTTCTCCCTGGAAACAGGGGGCCAGGGTGTGAAGATGGCTACTCTGATAGGTGCAGCTGGAGGTAGGGGAACCTGAGGGATTGTGGGTACGAAGGTGTAGACTGTAGGAACCTGTGATTGGTAAAGATCTGGAACAGTCACCATGATAAGTCCACCAGGGACAAGGAGTGCTGAGCAGTGCTGAGCACTCAGCAGAGGCTGGAGACCATGGAGCCCAGTGCAGCCCATGCATGTGTTATATTCTCAATTAGCAGCTCCGTGGCCCAGAAGCAGAAGCAGAGACATGGCTGGATGAATACAATCATGGGCATTGCTATATCGGGTTCGTTGAAAGGATGGGAACATAATGGAGCTCAGAGAAATGATGAGTACTAATGATGCCTAGGACCATGGTGCTGGGGTGGTGGTTTTGGTTTTGATGGTGAGGAAGGCCAGGCCAGGCCAGTGCAGTTGATTAAGAAAAACCCAAGAATCACCCTGTTTTCTGTTTCAGTCCCATTTACCCAGGATCATCACATGCTACAAAGGGGAACACCTATCTCACACACAAACCTTTCCCCTACCAACTGGATGGTATCTCTCGGAGTTACTCTTTCTTTCTTTCTTTTTTTTAAGTGGGCTTAATGCTCAGCACAGAGCCCAATTCAGGGCTTGAACTCACGACCTGAGATCAAGACCTGAGCTAAGATCAAGAGTCGGACGCTTAACTGACTGAGCCACCCAGGCACCTCCCCAACCCCTTGGAGTCATTCTTCACTCCTCTTTTTTTCTTGGCTGCTTCTCATCCAATATATAGACATCCTGTTAATCTCTGAACATATTGGAAATCTATCTGCTTATCTCTATCTTCACTGCTTCTATCCGGGTCTAAATCATCACCTCTTCACAACTTCGATGGTCAGTCACCAGCTTCCACTCTTGCCCCTCAATCCATTCTCTAGAAAGGCCAGAATGATACTCCTCAGTTATCAACTATAATATGCCATTCCTCTGCTTAAGACCTTCCCAGCGCCCTCTGGATAAAACCAAACTACAGGTAACAAGGCCAAATCCTCGCCTACCTCTCCTCCATTTCAGGCCTTCTCCTTACCCTCCTCCAGTTATACTGGCCTTCTGCCAATTCAAGCTCTTGAATACATCTCTTCTGTTTCTGGAACTCTCCAGAACACTCTGGCTCTTCCCAAGGCTGGCTCGTCATTTTCATTCAGATCTCCGTTCTAATGTCACCTCCTCAGAGAGGTCTTCTCTGACTCCTTCTAAAGGGAGTTCCTCTTCCTGGTACCATTGCTCAGCTTGCATGAGTTTCTTCTTTCTCTCATTTAGCACTGTGTAAAATTACCTTCTCATTTGCTTATTCTCTTTCATGTGTAGCAGTTTATTATAATATGGAGAGAGCAAGCTCCATGAAGCTACCTATTTTGTTCACTGCCATATCCCCCAGCACCTAGAATTGTGCCTGGCATGGTATATTAGGGGCTGGAGAAATGTGTGCTAAGTGGAGTCAGAGGTCTGCCTCCCACCAAACCTACCAAGCCACCTGCACCTGCTCCATCACCTCCTCCATCCTTGATAAAGCTGAGAAGTGTCCGTTCTTCTGTCAAAGATCAATCTCCCCACATGTGCAATGTCTTCCTATCTCAGTTACAGTCAAGGGTGAAGTCCTTGCAATGGTCTACAAGATCATCCATGATCCCTGACACCCTCTCTCCCCCTGCTCACTGCACCACAGCCATACTCCTTGCTGCCTTAGAGTCTTTACTCTGCCTGGAACATTCTTCCTCCAGATATCCATTTGGCTTACTTCCTCTTCTCCCTCCAGTTTTCATTCAAATGTCATCTCTTCCACAAGGTGAACTGTGACCATCCTATTTAACACTGAAACCTGCTCCTACCACCCTACCATACTTTTTCTTTTTTCCCCACAGTATTTATCTTGTTCTGATTTACTAAATAATTTCCTGATTCATTGTTTAGTGTCTATGCTTCTGTGGTAGGACATAAGCTTCATGAAGGTAGCATTTTGAGATGAGGACATTTGCCTAGATTATCCAAGTGGGCCCTGATGCATTCACAGGTGTCCTTATAAGAGAGGTGGAGAGAGGTTTGACCATGTGCAGAAGACAAGGCAATATGATGACAGGGGCAGAGACTGAAGTGATGCGGCCACAAGCCAGGGAACATCAGCGCCACCAGAAGCTGGAAGGGGCGAGGAATGGATAAATCTCCCAGGGCATCCCGAGGGAGTGTGGTCCTGCTGACACTGATTTGGGCCCAAGGATGCTTATTTTGGACTTCTGGCTTCCAGAACTGTGAGAGAATAATTTGTTATAGCAGCTACAGGAAACTCACACAGGTACATTATTTTCTCAGGCCCACAAATGAAATTGTTAAAAGAAGGCTTCAGTCATTTTTTCCCTCTGCTGAGACATGACAGTGAATGAGCAGAAACTGTCTTGCCGGATGAGACTGTTTGCTCCCGGAGGAGGGGGCCAGGGAAGGAGCCCAGGGGAGGGGCACAGGGCAGTTGCTGCTGACCACCATTTACTCTGCATCCCACCACAGCTTACAGGCCCATGAAGGACTGGAAAGAAAAGACTAGAAAACATGACTGTCTTAAGAGGTTTCAAGTTCCAAATATCCAGATGCATATGCCCAAATGGTGCCCGCCAAATCTCCATCTCAAATCCAGACCTATATCCTGTGCTCCAGACTTATTACCCAGCTGCATCTGCAGCGTCTTGGCCAAGATATCTCACTGGCACCTGAGTTCAACATATTTTTAAAAAGGAATCCATGATCTTCCTCTAAATCTATGCCTCCTTCCTTTTTTTTTTTTTTTTTTTTTCAGTCACAGGCTCAGGGGCAACCTATCTGGCTGCTTGCTGCTTCTGGGGCCTCAGTGTGGCCCAGCCACTTCTATCCGCAAGGGAACCTGAAGGCTGGGTCAACTGTGCCACCCACAGAAGCCTGAGCCTCTAAACCCATGCTCTGGCTAATGTCACACACCTCTCCACTGGCCCAGGGTGGACAAGGCATTGATGCAGACTGCTCTTGGAATTTCCTGTAAGGTCGCTCTGGGCATGCTGTTCGGACAGGGAAGTACTCTAGTGATCTTCTTTAGCCCAAGGGCCCCGGCATTGCTCTGGACTTTGGAGACCTTGGGTGAGGCCACATGGTGGCATGTTCTCTCCCCTAACACCGCACCAATTGCCAAATGGAACAGGTCAAGCTAGTGACAGATGGGAACCCCACCAGTCATAGTGTTACTGTCCAGATCCACAGGGAGAAGAGCCTCACAGTAAGCATTCCAGCCCATGTAAAACACAGATGCTGCTACTCCCACTACTTCCGCCATTTTTCGCCTCCACACAGATGTCCTGGCCCCTGCAAACACAAGAAGTCTGACACCTGAACAATAAACTGGGAGGCGTCCTGAAAGACAGACTGTCTTATCGCCACGTCTTACACTTACCATCATGTCCTTACTACTCGGAAGAGCATCTAGCATGTTGTAGTTAATCAATGAACAAATGAATGACCAGCCACAACACCTGAGCCCTGCACATGGGGCAGGGATCGGTCACAGCGTAAACCACTGAGCTGCAGCATGTAATTTCCTCTTTTACACCCATTCATCCTGTGCTCCCCTGCTTCCTGCAGCTCTGCATGGCCACCTAGCCAACCACCAGGAAGGAGGACCAGAGACTTGCTGGAGTCACTCCATGGACTTTCTCGAGGCACGCATTGCTACTGCCTGGTTGAGTCCTGTAGACAAGCAGGCCCCCGCCCATCCTGCCCTTCCTTGGAAGACCTTCAGAAGTTTCTTATCATTGATATCATTGACTTAGGTTCAAATCCCTAATCTTACCTACTAATAGCTCATAACGGCCTCTATGGCTCAATCTCACACTTGACAGCCAAGACCCTCAGTTCTGATGCTTGACAGGCTCTCTTCCCCTTATAACATTTGCTGCCTTTCTGATCTCTGCCGGCCTTGACTGTGGCCATAGACTGGTCCCCAGATTTGGTGAAGTCTAGCAACGTCTTCCTTAGCAGGCTCCTGTTCCTAAACTCTGCTCTCAGTATAAAATAAAGTGCAGAAGAGAAACCAGAAAGCAGTTATCATCAGTTTCAATACTTGTAGCATATTCCTTTCTCACAAAGCAGGAGCAGGGAAGATGAGCTTCCTTCTAAACTAGAAACTGGTAAACTCCAAGGCGGGCCTGCCTTGACTTCCCCTCCTCTGATGATCTTATTCTCTACCCACCTCACTTATTTATTTCTAAATTATACCCTAGACCGGGTCATTACTGCTAACCAAAGCCCTCTCTAATCGCAATCTCAAACCGGCTTTCTGGCCACCTCCACCCCTGTTAAGCGTAGCTCATCTACTCTTGTAGCTAAATCCCCACCTTCAACCCACTAGATCTTCAAGCCATAGGTTCTTCCATCTTTCCACTATCCTTCACCTCCTCCTTCTGTTCTCACGGCAACTCCCACCTATCTTGAATTCCACATCAATCATAATAATCACTTCCCTAATTCACCCTCAGCCTCTTCGCTCCTCTCTCAGTCTGCTAAAACCCAACTGTGGCTAAATTCTGCCCTCTACCTACTCTGGACATGTGCCTGCACAGGTGAAGGAAGCTGGCCAGAGAAAGATGAATGCTGGTTCATCTCACCCCTTTTTTTTTTTAAAGATTTTTTTAATGTTTATTTATTTTGAGACACAGGGAGAGCAAGAGAGTGAGCATGAAGAGGAGAGGGGAAGAGAGAGAAGCAGACAGAATCACAAGCAGGCTCTGTGCTGTCAGCATGGAGCTGGATACAGGGCTCGATTTCATGAACCATGAGATCATGACCTGAGTTGAAATCAAGAGTCAGACTTTTAACTGACTGAGCCACCCAGGTGCCCCTTGTCTCACCTTAAATGCGAGTGAGTGAGGCCCCTGTGCTGCCTGGCAACCGTACTGTATGTTCCTAGCTCAGTCATTCTCCCATTCTAGTTAACTATTCACACCTCCTCTTGTCAACACCTCCTCCCTCATTCTTACTGTGCACAGATGGCTTCGCTTACCACGGCACCGGAAGAGCGGAAACAAGGCCAGGGCTTCCACCAGCTCCGTACCACCACTTGCCTGCATTTGTGTCCCCTGCCTCTACTTTCTTTCCTATTTGAACTCTCCATACTCACCACTGGGCCAACTTTTGTTCCCTAGACCTGATCCCTTCCCATTATTTACAGACACTGCTCCGGGAAGTCTTCACTTCACTCCTGCATCATCTCATTTCTGGATTATTCTCATTAGCCTAGAGATGTTATTTTCCCCCCACAACGAACTTGCTCCTGCCCCCTCTCTCTTTTAAAGCTTTAACATTTTCACTTTGCCAGCTCTCTATTGCAAAAAAAAAAAAAAAAAATTCAAACACACAGAAAAGTTGAAAGAATAACACAATGATCACCTATATAGCTACCACCTAGATTCAGCTACCGTGCGTTTGCTTCTTTACAGAAACACACCTTGAAAGGGTTGCCTACACCTGCCATCGCCAAGCTCTCTCCTCCCATGTGTCCTGAATCCATTCTAATGACTCCCTCTCAACTGATCATTCAAGGTCACCAACTTTCATGCTGCTAAATCCAATGGTCAATTCTTATTGACCTATTAGTAGAGTGACCATACAACATCCTGATTTTCCTGGGATGATCTTGGAGTCTGTGTCTTATCCTCGAGTAATTACTAAAAGTGTCCTAGTTTGGACAACTATAGGCACACCCTACCTACGAGCAACATATGATACAGTTCATCATTCCTCTTAAAATATTTTCATACTGGGGTGCCTGGGTGGCTCAGTCGGTTAAGCGTCCGACTTCAGCTCAGGGCATGATTGCACGGTTTGTGGGTTCGAGCCCCACGTCGGGCTCTATGCTGACCGCTAGCTTAGAGCCTGGAGCCTGCTTCGGATTCTGTATCTTCCTCTCTCTCTGACCCTCCCCTGCCCACTCTCTCTCTCTCTCTCTCAAAAATAAATAAAAACATTAAAAAAATATTTTCATACTTTGGTTTCCAGAACACCATACTCTCCTGGTTTTCTTCTTATGACACTGGGCATTCTTCTGTTTCTTTCTCCTTTCCAGATTCTTCTGCATCTACACTCACTTATTTGGCAGTCTCTTCTGTTTTCATAGGCTGGACCTCTCCCCTGAATGCCAGACTTGTATACTCCCCTGCCTTCTCGATACCTCCACTTGGATGTCTAACAGGCATCTCAAACTTTACATGTTTAAACTCGAGTTCCTGATACTCCCCCCACCCAAAACCTGCTTTTCTTGCAATCATCTCTCCATCTTGGTAAAAAGTACCTTTATTCTTCTAGTTGCTTTGACTAAACACCTGAAGTCAGCCTAAATTCTTCTCTCTCTCACACCCACATCTGAGCTGCTGGCAAACTTGTCACCTCTACCTACAGGATATCTCTTCTTACTGCCTTCATTGCTTCCACTGCGGTTCGAGTCACCATCATTTCTCTGGTAGATAATTATAACGGTCTCCTAATTGGACTCCCGACCTGCCTGGCAACAGTCTATTCTCATCGAGGCAGCCAGAATGATCCTGTATAACCTATGAGACTCCTCTGCCCCCAATCCCCCATCTTTAAAATGACCTATAATATCTCTATGCTTGGCATTTCTCTTAACTTTCTGACTTCATCTCTTACTATTCCCCACTCCAGCAATACAGGCCTCCTTCCTGTTCTGGGATCCCACCTCAGAGCTTTTGCACTGGCTGTTCCCTGTCCCCCGAAGGCTCTTCCCTTGGATGTCAGCACACCCCCTCCCTAACTTCTTGCAGAGGTGTCATCTTCCCAGGGAGGGCTTCCCCAGTCACCCTAACTAAAGTGGCAACCCTTGGGGCACCTGGGTGGCTCAGTGGGTTAAGCGTCTAACTTTGGCTCAGGTCATGATCTCATGGTTCCTGAATTCGAGCCCTGCATCAGGCTCTGTGCTGACAGTATGGAGCCCACTTCAGATCCTCTGTCTCCCCCTACTCTGCCTCTCCTCTGAGCATGCGCTCTTTCTCTCTCTATCAAAAATAAACATTAAAAGGGGCGCCTGGGTGGCTCAGTCAGTTAAGCATCCAACTTCAGCTCAGGTCCTAACCTCACAGACTGTGGGTTTGAGCCCCACATCGGGCTCTGCACTCAGGCTGGAGCCTGCTTCAGATCCTGTGTCTCCCTCTCTCTCTGCCCCTCCCCCACCTGTGCTCTGTCTCTTTCACTCTCAAAAATAAACATAAAAAAATTTTTTTAATAAAAAATAAACTTTAAAAAAAGCAACAAAGTGGCAACTATTCCCTAACTTTCTGGTCCCCACTCCTGCTTTAGCTTTCTCTGGCATTCCCCACTATGTAATATACTATACATTTTACTTATATATCTTGATTTTATTTTTATTTATTTTTTTTGCCTGCTTCCACTAGAATATGAGCTCCACGAAGGCAGGGATATTTCTGCATTTATTTTGCTCCCTGCTCTATCTCCGGCACCTGGAGCAACACCTGATGCCTAGCAGGCACTCCAGAAATATTTGTTGAATGAATGAATGTAAAATGGGGCTAACACCTCCTCCTCACAGATTACCGTGGAGATGAAATGAGATAAAGCATGCAAAGTTCCCGGCACACCATGTTGCTCAATAACTGTCAGGTTCCTTCACCTCCCTCCCTCCCCTCCCAGTTTTGGTATCAGCCATGCCCTCCCTCTTCCTCTGGGAGTGCCGGGTCAGAGGCAGGGGTGATGGCAGTAGCTGCCTTACCACAACCCCCCACAGCCCCACCAGGATTCCCTCCGCCCTGCGGCCAGACACTGATTTCTCTGGTCAGGTGTGAGCCATCTCGCTTCAACTCAGGAGGCCGGAGGCTCCGGAATGACTGAGTGAAGCTTTCAGAAATCCCATCTGCGACCAGATCTTTGTATCAACGGCCCAGCGACTGTGGTGCCCAATACCCCAGCCTCTCACACACGCCCCAGCAACACTGCTCCGATGGCCCCCACCCCTGGGCGCACGTCTTAGTCCCGCAGGTTTGTGCAGTGACACTGCCTCACTGTCTCCCCAGCCATTCTCCAGCATTCTCCACCACAGTTCTGGCCCCTCCACGTTACAGTGTACAGCCTGCCCAGGACTTTGCCCACTTCCTCTAGGAAGGCCAGTGTGCTCTATGCCCCAGAGACTACTGCTGTCCCCACACACAGGAGGGTCCTGGGAACTAACATCCTTGGCCAGCCGCTGGCCTGGCACAATCCATTCTGGCCATGCCGCTCCCTCCTGGAATGGTCTGAGTCCTGTCCGTGCCCTGACTCTGGTCACTTTGGGAACTGAGGCTGGTCTGGGGTTACCTCTTTTAGCGCCCCTGCCCCTATACTTGGATGACTAGGCAGCTGGAGAAACCCACACAAGCACAACAGATTCCTGGTCTCCCACATGGCCTCCTCTGCTGCTTGGCGTCTTTGTGCTGTCCATTCTCCACAGTGGCCTCATAAGCATCCACCATTTCTAACCCTCCACCCAGCACCCTGCCCTCACGTGCAGCAGGTGACCACATCTCCTGCTTTCCAGGGGAAATTAAAGCCACCAGCAGGGAACCCCTTCACCCTTGCACGGCACTTACACGCCCATCCATGTTTCTACCACTCTCTCCTCTTGAGATCAAAGGCCAGTCCCTCCCCTCCCCGGCCCTCCCTCCTGTGTTCCCACCTCTCCTCTCTGTGGACAGCACTCTGGGACACCCTCTTCACTCTCATGGCCATACCCCCCTGGCTTCAGGCATCTGTTCCCTCCCTCCCTCCCCAAAGAGTCCACACACACCAACCACAGATCCTGCCTCACAATTCAGCCCCAGGTGTGGCTCCCTCCAGGTCCCCTACCCCCGAGACATAGGTCTCACTGAGGACTTCTCTGTCTCTAGTTCCATCCTCTGAGGCCCCGTTCCTGCCTTGCCTCTAACAGGTTTCTAGTCTCTTATTCTCAAAACACGTGTTCTGACCCTGGACCAGACTAAGTGAAGCCTGAATGTTCTCAGCCTGATCTCAGATCTTCCTAGGAAGCCCTTCCTCTACCTTGTCTCTGGTCCCTGAGCCCTGACTTCCCCTGATCCCAGCTTCTGGCTCCCTTGTTCCTGGCCTGGCTTGTGACTGCTAGGGGCTGGTGGCATATCCAAACCTCCTGCTGGACTGAAATTCAGCAGGGCTTGTGTGGTTCCTATTCGCATCACGCACGGTGCTTACATATTGGTAGGTCTTCAATACGTGTTTACGAAATAATAATCATCACCTTACTCTCACCTACCCTTTTACATTATAATAGAATCCTTGTATCCTTACAAAAGCCAGGTGAAGTAAGCAGGGTGGGCATTTCCCCTCATTTACAGATGAAGAGACTGAGGTTCAAAGAGTTTAAGTGATTTGTCCAAGGAGAAAAAGGTGCTAAGCCAGGTCTGAAACCTGGGATTTCTGATCTCAAAGTCAGTATGCCTCCTAGGACTCCCCATGCTGATTTAAAGGATGTGTCCTGAGGGGCGCCTGGGTTGCTCAGTCGGTTGAGTGTCCAATTCTTGGTTTCAGCTCGGGTTGTGATCTCATTCATGGTTCATGAGTTTGAGCCCCACATTGCACTCTGCGCTGACAGTGTGGGGCCTGCCTGGGATTCTCTCTTTCCCTCTCTGTCTCTCAAAACGAATGAACTTAAACAATAAAAAATAAAAAAATAAAGATGTGTCATGTGGATGGAGATCTAAGACACCACATGGGGGTTGTGACAAGGTCCCAGAAGAGCATGTGGCCAATGTCGTCTCAGGTAGATTCAGCCAGGTGTAAAAGATGGGTAGCAAAGTGGGCGAGGTGGCAGGACAGTTCAAGAGCAGCTTGTGAACACCTCAGTTCATGCCTACCAGGTCGGTGGCAAGATTCTGTTTTAGGCTTATCTTGGTCACTGTTCTTATGTATATTGTTTGGACAGGGATAGAATAGCTCAATCGCCAAATCTATGGAAGACAAAGAAAGGAAAGAAACAGCTTATGTTGGAGGTCTAAGGAGGTTCCCAAAAACTCCAGACAGGCAGCTACTTGGCCAGGCCTGGTTTGGGCCCATAAATTCCACCATACATGCTGCATAGGACAGGGATAGGGATTTGGCAGCAGCCTGTATAGAAGAGGCTTACAGTCTATGAGACGTGCCCTCTAAAGTAGTGTCACTTAGAAGTCAGTCACTACAAGGAGCATCAAAAATAGGGAAATGCCTACCCCACTATCCTCCATGCCTGCAAGGCTACCTCTGAGCAAGCCTGGGCTCCATTCCAAGTGTCTCCTAAGAGAACAGCAGTAACGTGGGCCTGCTCCAGAGAAAAGGACCATGAAGACAGCAGGGCCTTAGGTACGTCAAGAGAGAAAAGCTGGGGGTGCCTGGGTGGCTCAGTCGGTTAAGCGTCCAACTTCAGCTCAGGTCATGATCTCACGGTTTGTGGGTTCGAGCCCTGTGTCGGGCTCTGTGCTGACAGCTAGCTCAGAGCCTGGAACCTGTCTTCAGATTCTGTGTGTCCCTCTCTCTCTGACCCTCCCCTGCTCATGCTATCTCTCTCTCTCTCAAAAATAAATAAAAAACATTAAAGAGAGAGAGAGAGAGAGAGAGAAAACTAATCTGTTGAAGGCCCAAGATCACCAACTTCAAATTTCAGACCATCTGATAGAGGGGATCTGACTTGTTCTGTGTGTCTCTGGCAGGCATATTAGGCCCAGAAGTGGAAGTCACAGAAAGGCAGATTTTGCCTTTTCTTAGTTAAACTCTCTAGGTACTGAGTATCTTGAAATAGATGGGCTGTTTCTGCAGGCTAAGAGCCTCTGGCTCCTGGGAATGGGGGGTAATCTCCATGGTTCAGAGACCACAGAGGTTCTAGATCCACCAAATCTGGGGAAATGGCAGGAACCATATCCTCCCTGGGCCTCCCTGGGCTGAAGTTGGGCCAGAAGTGGTGGCAGATCCAGCCTCTAGTCCCACCTCCATGGCTGAGGCTGCAAGTTCAGTCACTCAGTGCTAGTGTCTGGGGACTTTCTTGGTAGGGCTGTCTACAGTTTGGATAACTTGTTTTCTCTCTTTAAAAGGAAAAACTTTAGAAAGAGGGGAGGGTGTGGGAGACTATTTCCATCTCGGGTGTCTATTCCAAAGCTCTGGTGTTTTGCCAGGATTTAAGCATGGTATACACGACACTGTTAAAAATAACTCTTTGATTGAACAGGAGGCGTGGGAGAGAGGGACAGCCAGGCAATTTTGCTGGAGGGTCGGGAGGTGAATGTGGAGATGAAACTTGTACCCAGAGATCCTGGGAAGGGTTTTATTCCAGAAGAGTTATGTAGTCTCAAAGAGCCATAAGGACCACGGAAATATTATCCCTAAGTGCTCCTTTTCAGAGCATTGCCCAGTAAGTGCCCTGCTTTGGGCATGCCTCAGACAAAAACAAGATGCCAGTTTTGAAGGGCTCTCCCAGAATGGAGTCTGCCATTTTTCAGTCCTGACTGCCAGCCTATGACACAAAGGTCAGGGAAGAACAACAAGGGGTTGAAGCCAAGAGAGGTTAACAATGTCAAAAGCCACAGAGAGGTCAAAGCCAGAGGCCAGAGAAAGGTCTACTAGATCTAGCTATTGGGAGGTCCTCGTGATCATATGTGAAATCTTCCAGGCTTTTCCTTCTATAACCATAGCATAAATGGAATTATCTCATATGTACTGTTCCACAGCTTGCTTTTGAAAAATTTAACAATAAATTGTGGGGTCGTGACAATAAATATAATCTGACATCATTTTTTATGACTACATAGTATTTCATCATGCAGGCCGACTACATTGACTTAATCATTCTCAAGTAAGAGACACTCATGTTGTTTCCAATTTTTTGCTATTATAAACAAGCTGCAACAAGCATTAGATTACAATAACTTATATGCACAGACATGATTATGTCCTTCTGTTAAATGTTTAGAAGTGGAATTGTTGGATCAAGTGGAATCCACATTTTATATTTTATTACACATTGCCGATGTTGCCCTCTATAATTTCAGAGAACAAAATGCTGTTCTCATGACTTCTCCAATGTTCCGAGTCATTCTTTCCCATTCTTCCTCCTCTTTATCCCTTATGTGTTGGAATTCCCCAGTTATGTCCTTCTGTTTTCTTTTTCCTCCCCAAATTACAAACCCAAATGCCTATAAAAGCCAAAAAGGTACTGTAAATATAGGAATTGGGACAGATGTGAGACAGTGAGAAGTGGCAGGGTTATGGCAAGCTGGAACATACACACTGCCTAAAAGCATTCGCATTACTTGAAAACGCTGTGCCAGGCACACAAAGCACGTCTGCAGGTGGATTTAGCTGGTAAATAAGTCTACACGCTTTTCCTACAGTACCTCATCCACTGCCAAAACTCCATCTATATGCTAACAGCTCCCACTGCATCATCTTTAGCTCTGACCTCTCCTCCTGGACTCCAGACTCATGCATGCAAATGACTACCCTACATCTCCCAAGTATCCTCAAGGCATCTCAAAATCATCATGTCCACAACCAAGTTCATGATCTTCACCCTTTCCTCTCCTCCTGAAAAAAGTCAGAAATCTAAAACCAGAAATAACTGCCTTTCTTTGTAGGTCCCCTATCTCAATGAATAGCACTCTTTTTCCTATCTTTGAAGCCAGAAACCTGGGAGTCATTCCAGATTCTTCTCTTGCCCTAGCCTCACAAATTATCAAATCGACTCAATAGGCATAATAAGTACTTCCTTGAGTACCTCATTGGTACCAGGTGCTATTAGGTGCTAGGAGTGACCACAAAGAGGGATGATATGCAGTGCCTGCCCTGGAGGGGGAGACAGATAACAATGTCATGATCAGACATGACATGTGGTGGGGGGGTGGTGGGGGGGCGGGTAGGAGAAATACCATACAAGATGTTCTGGGATGAGAGAAAGGACACTTTGATTCTGTTTCCTAAGTATTCCTCAAATAGTCCCTATTCTCCATCCTCACATGCCTGCCATTAGCAGTAACTACAACAGTGTCCTAACTGATCATGTTTCCAAGTTCCCTCCTCAAATTCATCTTCCATACTGGGTTAGAGCAATCTTTACAAATAGCAAATCTGGCCCTGTCTTTCTCTCATCTCTTGTCTAAAATATTTCAAAAATACCCCACGCTATTCAGGATAGAATAAAAATCCTTTCAGAATGACTTGTCAGGTGTCCCAGAATCTGGCCTGGATTACTTCTCCAGCTCTGTCTTCCAGCATTCTAGGACATAATACGACACCCCAAACATGCCAAACCATTGGCAGCTCTCTCGATACCCTTGTGTGCCTTGTGCTCTTGGTTTATGCATTCCCTCTGTCTAGAACACCTGCCCTATCATTTCTCATTTGCCTAATTCCTATGCAATCTTTAAGACTTGGATAAAATATCACTTCCTTCAAAAGTCCTTCCCTTTAACCACTTCCCCCCCAAAAGATGGCTTCTCCAGGTGTTTTCTGTTACACACCCTGCCAGTACTGCAGGCTTATAGCAGGGGAGGGCAAGGAACCTGTGAGACATTCTGCCCTTGCTGCTGCATGGCATGGACCATGACATATCCTCACCCGGAGGCCTTTGAGAACAGGCGGTGTTCAGAAACCATGGGGTTGTGGGGCAGATAGCAATTTCAGAGGCCAGGAGACCAGGAAAAGGCACAGCTCTTTGGCTCTGGCTGGGCATGGCCTTGAGGAGCTCATGAATATTTATTTCTGGTCCACAGACCACATATTTTGAGAAGCTACTGACATGACTTATTCTACCCACTGACATTTAAAGCACCCACTCCTGCCAAATACAAAACGAAACAAAAACAAACAAAAAAGAAAGTTTTCAATTAAATGATGGTGATATACCACTCACCGATGGACCCACAAGAGGATCATCTCTGGCTCTTATTTTTTTATTTATTTTACTAAAAAATTTTTTTAAACATTTATTCATTTTAAGAGACAGAGGGAGACAGAATGTGAGTAGGGGAGGCACACAGAGAGGGAGACACAGAATCCAAAGCAGGCTACAGGCTCTGAGCTGTCAGCACAGAGCCAAACATAGGGCTTGAACTCACCAACTGTGAGATCATTACCTGAGCCAAAGTCAGCTACTCAACCGACTGAGCCACCCATGTACCCCTTTTTTATTTTTATTTTTAAAAACTTATTATTATTTTTTAGCGTATATTTATTTTTGAGACAGAGAGAGACAGAGCATGAGTCGGGGAGCAGCAGAAAGAAAGGGAGACACAGAATCTGAAGCAGGCTCCAGGCTCTGAGCTGTCGGCACAGGGCCTGACATGGGGCTCGAACTCACAAACCATGAAATCATGACCTGTGAGATGAAGTCGGATACTTAACCAACTGAGCCATCCAGGCACCCCTATTTTTTTTAAATTAAATTAAAAATATTTTTAGAGAAGAGTGTACTCAAGTGGGAGAGGGGGGATTGAGAGAGAGAGACAGAGAGAGAGAGAGACTCCCAAGCAGGTTCCATGCTCAGCCCTGATGTGGGGCTCGATCCCATGACCCTGGGATCATGACCTGAGCCAAAATCAAGAGTCAGACGGTCAACCAACTATGCCACCCAGGCACTCCCATCTCTGGGTTTTAATGCTAGAAGCAGATTATTAGAATGAAAGTCGAGAAGTATTGTAAATAATAATGGTACAGGAGGAGTGGACCCAGACATCCAAGCCTTCTCTGAACTCCTCAATTAGATGTCTTCTTTCTGTATATTCATGGCATTCTATGCTTTTATCTACCATTGTGTCAATACTCTATATTATAACCATTTTGTGTTCATGCCTGACTCCCCTTTCTAGCCTGACTTCTAGGTGGGGAATTATGTATTACTCTGCAGCCTTAATACCCAGCATGGTGCCAGTACATGGAAATACTTATAAGACACATAATAGAGGAAGCAGTTAAAGGAAGTTTAGGCGGACAGATTTCAAGTCTGGTGGAGTCTGGTGATAAAGAGGGAGATATACAATGAATCAGTGTGATATCGAGAAAAAAAGTCTTTTATTACGTCAGAAACTTGAGGAAATTGTCAAGGAACCGCATAAAGACTTCGTTATAAGAATATGGTTCATAGCGATGTTGAACCAACTGACGGTTGCTGGAGGGGTGGTTAGGTGGGGGATGGGCATTAAGGAGGGCACTTGTTGGGATGAGCACTGGGTGTTGTATGTAAGTGATGAATCACTAAATTCTACTCCTGAAATCATTATTATGCTATATGTTAACTAATTTGGATTTAAATAAGATTAGAAAACAAAACTGGTAGTAAAAGTAATAACGAAAGAAAGAGAGAGAGAGAAAAGGGAAGGGGAGGGGAGGGGAGGGGAGGGAAGGGGAGGGAAGGGAAGGGAAAAGGACACTGGTGCTCCTCATCTCCACTAGATGTTCCACTGGAAGCTCAAGGTCAGCATTTCTCCAAGCAAACTCAACAGCTGCCCCCAACTTGTGTTCTCTAGGTTAGGAAGTGGTGCCCCAAATGCCTTGAACAAAAGGGGGGCCGTTTTCACTACACCCTCTACCAGCCACCTTAAGTCCCCATTTCTCCCCTGCTGACATCACACCAATCCACCCCTGTCCCATCACTGCCTCCCGAGAATTGCCCTCCTCATTCTCACTTCCCCTGACCACCCGCCCCTCTCCGTTTCAGGTATTGACCTTTCTAAAGCACAAATCCCATGCCACCCCTCCCGCCTTGCCTTGAAACCATCAATGACCTCATCATAAATTCCTTGGCATGGCATTCGGGGCCTGTTCCCACCCCAGGGCCTGTACTCCAGGAAGCCCAGATGACTTGCCAGGGAGCCTCCTTCCCTCAGGGTGAGTGCCTTTTCCTAGACTCACTACCTGGCCAGCTGCTAATGTCCTCCAACGGTCAGCACAGGCAGCACCTCCTCTAGGAAGCCTTTCCTGCCTTCCAGCCCCCATGTGGTTAGGTGTCCCTAATCTGCTTGGCTTGCTCGTTCCCTGCAGTCCATCCATTCTCTTGCTTGTCACCCACTCACTAGAAGCTCCTGGGAGGCAGTGACCATTTCTTACCACTGTCCCCCAAGGCTGTGCACAAGGCTTGGCAGAGAGGGGGTGCTCAGGGACTGGGAAAGGGGCAGAATCTACCTTGGGTCCCTGGGGGTCAGGAACGGGGCAAGAAGTAGTGGCCACGAACAGGGTCCAGGTGGAGATCTGTGAGGCCTGGTCTGGTCTCCACAGAGGCGGAGAAGGTGGGAGGCTTTCTTGCATGCAGAGGGTACCCTCTGCCATGGTGGAGCCTATGCAGGGAGCCTCAGGGATTAAGACCGCATGCTGTATGGATGTGCCCAATTCTGGGGGGCTGATGTTGGCTTCATGATGAAGCCACGCTTTCCCCAAGCCATTCTTCATTCTTTATGGTTTCTGAACTGCAGAAGCAGAAATTGCTCACCCACAGTCTGAAGCTTTTCGTGACTTGTGCAGAAGAAATGTCATCAACAGCCTTTTGTTTAGGCTTGACTTGGGTGAACGTGCCAAGAAGACTTGCTCAGAAGAGTCTTTTCAGATGTCATTTCTGTCTCCCTAAAACCCTGCTCCATGAAAGCCATTCACAAGCCAGTTTTTCTGCAGCTCCAAAGCTGTCATCCCCTCAGCCCTGCCACAGCACACAGAACTACTGTGTGACATTCCCTTGGCAATGGCATGTGCTGTTGGCCCAGTGCAGGGTTGCAGCGGTGGGGAGGCTCCCAGCAGAGTGTCTCACTTTCAACCTGGCCTGAATGTCCCTACAACCCTGAGGTACAACCTCAGCTTATATCCCCTAGATGGTGTCTGGCACCATGGCCGCAATTTTCAAATCCAATTTCCCAATGCCCAACACAGGTGCTCAATAACTATGCACTCAATGAGTAGATGAACAAATTGGCAATGTTCAATTATTTGAACTCATTGAGGGAGACCATCAAACTTAGAGTTTTGAACAGAGAATTATCTAGAAATTAATATATTCATAGACCCATTTTAGACTCTTCCCACTGTGGATGTGGCGGTGTGGCTGCTGGGAAGGGAGCCTGGAGTGCTGGGTCCAGCAACATTGTGGGTCTGGACATAGTGTAAGGTCAGCAGGACTCACTTCTGTTGCCCTTTCCAGGCCAAAGCTAGCTGTGACAGCTGTGCTGGGGATGGACAGAGGCAAGGGGATGGGAGCTGTCCCCAGTTCATTCCCAGTGAGCGGTGACACAGGGGGAATTAAAGGTGGAAATGAGACCAGGATTAGTGGAGGACTAATTAGAGGCGGGAACTACAAAACGGTGTGTGAAGTGTCAGGCAGAGCCGCACAAAGAGCTGCAGGGGCCCCAAAGCCCACTCTGCCGGGGGACCCAGGGAAGAGCTTCACGAGGAGGTGACATCTGAGTTGGAGTTTGAGAGCTAGAGAATGTGAGGAGGGACACTCCAGACAGCAGGTGCATGTGGCCAGGCCCCCAGGCTGAGAGCGCACCCCGTCCAGGCCCCTTCAGGTAGGGGGAAGGCCCCATGAGCAGCTCTTGGAGTAGAGGGTACAGTGCATCGAGCCAGGTGACATCTGGGCGGCTTGCTGAATTGAAAGTAGTGGTTCTAAAGGCAGAGAGTTTGCAGAAGAGCGCTCCAGGCTGGAGGAATATCATGTGCACAGCACAAAGGTGAAAAACTCCATGGCTTCGTAGGGCAAGGCCACCAGGGGGCTTACGGCACCAGGAGGCATCAGTTCCCTGGTGCTCTGACAGTTCCGAGAAGCCGTTTCAAATTACAAGTTATCATTTGCGTCTTGTGTGGCTGGAGTTGCCTAAAGCCACACTTCCCGATATGTGGAGGGATTCCTGTGTCAACAAATGCCAATCACCTGGGTTTGTATACACAGTCTGTGCAAGTCTCGACAGCTCCTGGCTGAGACACGTTACCGGAAGGTCTCACGGAGAGCTGAAGCAGCCAGGGTGTGAGGACAGAACAGCAGCAACAACTACCACTGCTGACCAGGTGCTCCCTGACTGGGTGCTCCCTGACAGGGCGCTCACTGACCACGTGCTCACTGTCGGTCAGCACCAGGCCACAAGGCTCATGGATGTGAAACCCCCATAACTGCCCATGAGGTAGGACCGTTACCTCACTTTGCAGACGCGGGGCCAAAGCTGGCATGACTAAGGAGCTTGTTCAAGGTCACACGGCTAGGTGAGGGGCAAAACTGGGATTCAAACCCATGTTTGCTGGACACCAAAGCCAAGCTCTTCTCACTTGCCCAGACTAAGGAAGGGGATCCTGAGCCCCATTCAGTCTTTGCTAAGATAGCATGAATGAGCCGCTGTGAACCTGGCACAGGCACTGCCAAAGCCCCGACCTCAAGGGATCACTGACCCAGTGGTGAAGTCAGGTGGGAAAGACGCCCCTCCCCACTTTCCCTGACCAACGTCACCCCAGCACCGAGTGGTGACAGCCTGAGTATGGTTGGGCCCCTGCTGTCCCAGCTATAAAGCTCTCTGCTTCCTGAAATCCAGGCCAGCTCTCAGAGTAAGGGCTGAAACAGAGCCAGTAGTTTGGTCCAGTCATGGCCTGGACGAAAATGAGCAACCTCTGGCTTGAGGGAGCACGGCAGCTGCCGCCACGGAGCCCATGTCCTTGCCCTCTCTCTCTGCCTGCGTCGGGCCCCCCAGCTCCACCTGGAAGGAGCTCATGGTTGGACAAGGACAAGACCTGCTACTCACAGGGTGGGCCCTGGGGCTTCAGAGGCAGGGCAGAGAAAGGCCAGTCCCTTCTTCCTTCAGCAAGTGCTCCCTCCTGGAGTGGGAGTCCCAGAAGAAGTGGATGGAGCCAGGCTCACTCATGAATCTGCACCCTACATCAGCAGTTCCTGTGCTGACAGCCCTCCTTGGCTGGACCGCAGCCCCCAAACCCTTTGTTTCCTCCTCCTAATTTGAGCAGCAAAGGAATGCATTTTCGTGAGGGTGAGTGACTCTGCTGGAGCCTCAGGGCTGGGTCACAGGCCCAAGTGTCCCGATGAGCAGTCCTCTCCCACAGTCCAGAGCACCAGGGCCCAGTGTGCTGAGCTCTGCCCTGCCACCTCTTACATGGCTCTTCGTCCAACCCCGGGAAGACTGGGCCACCCACAGGACTGGCCCAGAGGAAGCTGCCCGCTGTACTGAAAAAAGGTCACTGAGAAGATTCTTTCCAACAGGCAAACCACCCAGACTCACAGGACCTAACTAGTGGTCATTCTCACTGCATCCTCCCTTAGGGGTAAAGAGTGAAGACAAGCCCACTGAGGGGGAAGGGACCTAGATTTCAGGGGCACCTGAGTATGCGACAGCTTCGGAGCAGGAAGAGAAGGGCACGGGTGTATAGGCAGTGGCTTAGACAGGATCCTCAGGGCAAACACATGGCTGGGCACAGTCCTGCCCTTAATCGCCCTTGCGGGTCCTGGGGGTGTGCAAGAGTGCAGATGGGGGAGACAGGGAATCAGGTGGAGACAGCCTTTTGGAGTCAGACAGAGGCAGTCCCCTTCAGCCTCTGGCCAGAACTGATCAGAGCCACCCTTGGGTGCATGGGAGCAAGGCCAGTGGGGACAGTGGGCACAGACTCATCCCTAATTAGTCTGGTTTCTGGGCCCAGGCCCCAAGCACCATTGCCTTGCCCCATGTGGGGGGCCTGTTCCATTGGGGATATGCTTCTTGGGCAAGCTCTGCAGCTGGTCTCTGGCCCAGACCCTCCTTCCGGAGGGGCCGAGCAGCAGAGTGCAAGGTATCCTTTTGTTTCTTCCAACCATTCCAAACTGTGTTCTCAAGCTGTCCTTGAGAACTGCGGGGAAGTCCCTCATACTAAGCCCCTAGAACACAGGGAAGGAGGATGGGTCTGTCCCAACGCGAGAGGCACAGAGATGTCTCAGAGCCAGCTGTCAACAGACCTGCCTTTGTGATGCTGCCGGGAGTCAGCCGTGGGTCTTCCCCATCAGGATCTCCCAAAAGTAGAGACCGTGTTGGCCGATATTCTCCACATCATCTCATTCTCGTCCACCCTCTGAGGTTCATGTACGAAATCACCTGCAAGGTCTTCCCTCCAGCCCGGACCTCTCCCCTGAGCGATCCACTGCGCTCCTGTGTGGGGCCGTGGCTTCCCTCTGGCTACTTCATTCACCCAGGCCTGGACTCCACGCACAGTGTTGGGACAGAGAGTAGAAAGCTCTTGTGCCAGAAGGCAGGCGTGGACTGGTGTCCTGCATCCACCTCGGGGAGGTGAGGCTTCAGCCCTGCTCCTCCCCTCTAGCTCTGGCTATTTATTTGAGGGGGCCAGCCCCACAGTGACCACCCCCATCCCCTGAAGTGCAGACAGAGTAGGGAGGGCAGGACCGAGTCCTGAAAATGCCAGCACCCTCCTCTCTGCCCACCTTCTTCCTGGGCCCTGGGACGTGTGTGGGTGGAGCTTGGACTGGAACCTTCTCTCTGGTTGCAGAGCCGCAGAGACAGAGCCCTGTAGGGCTGTTCCTGGCCTGGAGCCTCTGCTTGGGAGAAGGGCCAGGATCACGTTTTGTACTTTCACCAGCCGTTGCAGCTCACGGTTCCCCACGTGGGGAACTTGTAGCTCAACCAAGAAAAGCAAAGCTGTTAATCTGACAAGATCAATCCTCAAAGACCACAGGAATGCAGCCTGCCTGCTCTCACCGGGAGGGTGCCGCTGAACACCTCCAGGGTTCCTGCTTCTGGGTAGAGCCTGGAGATGGGTCTGCAAGGCAGGGAGCTGCTCCACACCAGCGTGCCCGACCTTGACACTGACACCCCAGCCTTCTAGGCATAGCTCAGGCATCCCTTACACCCGGAACTCCCTTCATTCATCTTTCATCAGCCCTTCTTGCCTAAGGGCCTCCTCAACCCTCTGTCCTCACCTCTTTCAGAGCACATATTCCGGATATGTGTTCATGTCCCTGCTCTGCCTCCCTGAACCCTGAGGTCAGTAGGTACAGATGAGGAAAGGGAAGCCCGGGGGGTTTAAGCCACCCAGCTCTACTCACTTTCAAAGCCTGGGCATTAATCACTCCAGTCCAGTGCTTCTCAAACCATCTGTGAAGAAGGACTGGTTTGTTTGGCTTTTGAAACTTCAATTCTTTCGCAGAGTGATACTTTTATAAAGCATAATAAAAATGAATCACCAGAAGAATTAAAACATAAAATATAAGCTCCATTTTAAATTACTAGGTTCAACTGACATAAACTTTCTCTAGTTGCTATAGACATTTCTAAAAATTTATTATCAATTTCTCAGAAATCTGGCTGCAGACCAGTCCACATCACTTTTGATTCCACAGCACACAACAGGCTTCCAAATGACTAAAACCCAAGGTTCTGCCTGGCACTCATCTTCAGGGGAAGTTGGAGAGGGGATAAGACATGGCGCCTCAGGTCCTGAACTAGGCAAGAAAAAGACACACTGACATCATCAGGGGCTGAGACCCAGACCCTCCTCTGCAGCAGATGAATTTACAACCAGGGAAAACCCAAAGGTTTTCTACAACATTCACCTGTTCAGGGAAGTATGTTCAGAGAAGTTCCCAATCATCTAAGGAAGGGGATTTTTCCAAAGCAAGCACAACTTCTGGTCATTTACTGCAGACTTACCTAGAAGGGTTAGTACACAGAGCAAAGAGGAAGGAGATGGAATGCACAGCTATGGGGTGCAGGGTGGGGGGGGAGGGGTGACAGTGGCTGAATTCCTTGAAGGGTGGGGGAGGCAGAAGGGGTAGGCTGGAAGTGGTGTTAATTTAAAAGCAGATCATGGATTGGTTCCCAGATGTCAGAACAGCTGACACTGAGGAACAGTGAAGAGAAAACTGATGCCGGAGAAACCAAGAGAACACAGATGGTGATTCCTCTAGCTTCAAGCTGGAGTCCAGGTCAAGGACAGCACTGGGTCTGCCTAGCCCATGAGGGGTTGTAGATCCCTGGACAATACACAGAGAAGCTTTAGTTACTAACAACTCTGTACTTCCTGAAAAGGCCCAGCACCCTAGGATTTCATTGCAGGGGAGGCCCCCTGAAAATATTTAAAGCACTCTCCAATCAAAAGGAATTTGCATTCCCCTACAGGCTCATGGTTCCGGGCCATGACCCAAGGTGGGGTTGGTGGGTCTGATTGGTTGCTCTGTGCTACTATGACTGTGGCCAAGTTACAGGCTTTTCATCTGTCAAATGGGCATAAACGCCACTTTATTCCACAGAGTCGCTGTAAAGACTAAATGGAGAAATGAATATACAACATTTAGCACAGTGGCTGGCACACAGTAAGTGCTCTACAAAACTATGTGACCTTTTATACACACAGGCTGTCCATATCTGCCAATGGAATGGAAGCTCTTTGAGGGGATGAATTTTATGTATCTTACACAAAGCTGAAGCTCTAGCACCTAGAACAGTGTCTGGCACATAGTAGGTGCTCACTAAGGTTTTTTTTTTTTTAATTTTTTTTTTTTAATGTTTTATTTATTTCTAGGAGAGAGAGAGAGACAGTATGAGCAGGGGAGGGTCAGAGAGAGAGGGAGTCACAGACTGAAACAGGCTCCAGGCTCTGAGCTGGCAGTCAGCACAGAGCCCGACGCGGGGCTCGAACCCACGAACCGTGAGATCATGACCTAAGCGAAAGTCGGACGCTTAACCGACTAAGCCACCCAGGCGCCCCTCACTAAGGTTTTTAAAGTGAATGAAATGGGAGCTATTACCATTAGGTTTACAGGATAGTAGAGTCAATGTGGCAACTTTTTCAGGGATGTGAGAGACTTCAGTATGATTAAATAGTGGTATGAAGGAGTCAGCAAAGAGAATGAATATCCAGGTCCTGGATCTTTAGGTCCAAGATCTAGGAAAGGTTGAAGAACCAGGGCACAGGGAAGAGACTGACCTCAGAGAAGAGATATTACAGAGGGCAAAAGGGTCATGACTCAATGACTAACCAGATATTTGGCTGAGAGAAGAAAGAACTCACAGATTTCTGGCTCACATTACCCTCTCAGATGGATACTGGTATCATTCACTGAAAGAGGCGATATGGACTGACTTATTAGAAATTCAATGATTTGGGGGGCACCTGGGTGGCTTAGTTGGTTAAGCATCCGACTTTCGCTTAGGTCATGATCTTGCGGTTCGTGGGTTTGAGCCCCGCGTTGGGCTCTGTGCTGACTGCCAGCTCAGAGCCTGGAGCCTGTATCAGAGTCTGTGACTCCCTCTCTCTCTGACCCTCCCCTGCTCATGCTGTCTCTCTCTCTCTCTCTCCTAGAAATAAATAAAACATTAAAAAAAAAAAAAGAAATTCAATGATTTGGGCACATTGAGTTGGAGATCCTCAAGAGTTATCCAAGTGGAGCTGTCCAGCAGGAAGTTGGGTATCTGGGTCCAGAGATCAGGAGCTGAGAGTTACTGGCACACAGGTGTTTGCTGCTGTGGTGGAGTAAGAAATGAAGAGGGACCATCACTAAGCCCTGGTAGACATCAGCATTTAAAGGTAGGCACAGGAAAAGGAGGTTGCTTGTAAGATAGACCAAGAAAGAACAATCAGAGAAGTAGGAGGAGAACTAGAAGGGAGTGTGGACAAAGAATTACTGAGGAGAGAGTTTGAAAATGAAGGAAGAAATCAATACTGCCAAATGCTTCAAAGAGGTCAGAAGAAGAAAAGGTCTACCTTGGCTTTGTCAGTTAGTCCTTTCAACTGATCTGGGCAAGAGCATTTCAGGGAGGGAAGTGGTGGGGGTAGAGAAAACAATTGATGAGTCTGCACACTCCTGTCTGGGCAGGGGCGGGGCGGGGGGGGGGCATGGTACTCAACTTGCTCCCACTCTGAAAGGACAATAATTCTGTAGAAGTAGATGGTGTTCTATTCTCCTTTGTAATCTGTGGTATGGAACAAAGCTTAGCAAGGATGCCTCTCAATCCTACCATCCCTCCCTGGTATTGTAGTAATAAGAATCCTAGGATCTGTCTTGGAAGAGCAGAGAGGGAAGAGCTTTGGAATGTGAGGATACTAGGTACCCAGTTACTCTGGCCAGGAGCCCACAAGCTTTCAAACCCTCAGGAGGCAGTGCAATAGGCCTCCTGTACCTTCTAACGCAGGAGTCCCAAAACACGCAGCTGGGGGCTCTGTCAATATTCCAGACTTCCTGCCTCAGGGAGCTCAGCAAAGTTGCAAAGGCCATTCTTGCACTCTTGGGAATTCAGCCAGCTTGGACCACGGTACTAATTTCTGAACAGCATAAAAATCACAGATACACATACCTCGGCTTTTGGAAAGCAAAGTACACCTCAAAAGAAGTTAGTTTTCCTCTGTAGAGATAGGCAAGAGGGTAATTTCTACACCAGTACCTCATTAACCACCACCGGGCATCTGGTAGACCTCGGTGCTTTGGCCACTAGCCAGCCTGTCCATGAGACAGCAGCTATGAGAGGAAGCAGAATGTGGCAGTTAAGCTTGTGGGCTCTGTGGTCAGAGTGCTTGGGTTCAAAACTCAGCCTCACCACTTCCTACTGTTATGACCTTAAGCAAATTGGTAGATCTCTCCACTGTCATCTTCTCATGCTTAACACTGGATTAATGACAACACCGACCTCATAAGATTGTTGGGAAGAGGAAAACAGGAAAGACAGGGAAAAGTCTCAACACAGGAACTGATACACTGAGAGGTGTTCGCCAGCCTTGTTGCTACTGCTGCCACTGCTCTGCAGCACGGCCATGGCCATGGCCTTGATCTGGATTCTGCTTTTTGCTGAAACTGCCTGCCACAGGCCTACCCTAGGAACGCGATACTTGCTCCTCGTGCCAAGTGGTTCCAATGGCCACCATCTAAAAGACATGATACTAAATCTTTCATGAAAGCACAAAAAGTGACTCAAATGTACATAGCAAAGTATTGCCAGGAAAATGGAGTGTGCAAATTAGGTTTTTTTTTTTTTTTTAAATAAGAGTGCTTCTTTTTTTAAAAAATTTTTATTATGTTTTATTTATTTCTGAGAGAGACAGACAGCGTGAGCAGGGGAGGGTCAGAGAGAGAGGGAGACACAGAATCTGAAACAGTCCCCAGACTCTGAGATAGCTGTCAGCACAGAGCCTGACGTGGGGCTCGAACCCACGAACTGTGAGATCATGACCTGAGCCGAAGTCAGACGCCTAACCGACTGAGCCACCCAGGTGCCCCTATTAGGTTTTCATCAGTCATATTTTTTTCTTTGAAACCTACATTTCCCCCTTGCCCCGAAAATCTACATTTTAAACGTTTATCATGATCTATTCTGGGATCTTTATTCCTTCTTGAAAAAAATTTACCTGATCAAAATAAAAGTCACTGCAAAAACAGAGTTCACTTAGTCAGTGTCTGACATTAAAATTCTCTGGAATGATCAGCATTTATAGCCCCAGGATACAACGTCTCATTGCATTTTCTTGATGAATGAGATAAGTAATGCTCAGACTTTTCCAAGATCACACAGTATGTTAGGTGAGAAAGCTGTGACAACTTTCTCCCAATCTCATCTCCTTCCAATCTATCATGCATTGGTGTATGTCAGAATGATTTTTCTACATCAAAATCATTAATTTTCTTCACTCTTTCCATCAAATGAGTGTTTTATTAACAACCCTCACACCCTCAAGTCTCTCAATTTCCTGAGGGCGGAGATTAATATCCATTCATAAAACAAACACTAAGTGCCTACTAAGTGCCAAAGCCTCTGCTAAGTGTCGGCAGCAGCGCATAAGACCACATCTCTGTGTTGAGAAGTTCACATCCTACTATGGGAGAAGAAACACCAATCAATAATTGTAAGTACAGTGACAGAGCTGTGTGTGTGGCAGGGTGTGGCACAGGCTGAGGAAAGAGCAACTGGGTGTGTGTAGATTCGGGGGAGATCAGGGAAGACTTTCCCTTCCATGAGACCAACAATGTTCAGAGCACAGCAGGTGCTCAATAAATCTGAGTTGCTATGGGCCTCATGCCCTTTCTTCCCTATCTCTCTCGTTAGAAGATATCTCGGGGCACCTGGGTGGCTCAGTCGGTTGAGTGTCCGGCTCTTGATTTTGGTGTGGGTCATGATCTCACAGTTCGTGAGATCAAGCCCCACATCAGGCTCTGTGCTCACAGCGCAGGGCCTCCTTTTGATTCTCTCCCCCCTCCCCGCTCCCCACACCCCCTCTCAAAATAAATACACATTAAAAAAAAAAAAAGAATATGCCTCTAAGCAGGCAAGTCTCAGGGAAAATAAGGAAGACTTCCCAGAAGACAGCACAAAGGCCTAAGAGGGAACATGCTGGCTTCCCTGAAAGGGACTCTGTAGGCAGAACAGGCTGGCACACTGGCATCCCTTCCATCACCACTGTCTGCTCCCCCACAAGCGATGCTTGGGAACAGAGTAAGAATGTACACTTCACATAGCACTTGGTGATAAAAGAGAAATATATAAAATAAAGATTTAATGGTTTATTTGTATTAGGTTGTGTCAAAACTAACACATCAAAACTGCATGAAGGCCTTCTGTGTCAAAATATTGATGCTATAAAAATCAAAATCTTGATTTTACTTATTATATTTGGTCAAAATATCAAGAAACGCTAGCTACCCACAAGGAAGAAGAAACCTCAATCGCAATATCGGGGATCACTCCTAACACCAAAAACAACACTTAATACAAACAACAACAAAAACCCAGGTGGCTATATATACCCATATAAAAAATAAAGTTATAAAAGTACTAGAAGAAAGCATAGAGGAAGGCACCTTCATAAACTACTATGCATGGATGTGAATCCAAAAACTGCTGCGGAAGGCAATTTGCTAATAACTTTCAAAATTTCAAATGTCTATAATTGTAATCCAGACATTTCTTCTTTATTCTAGATGATCTCACATGTGTAGGAAAAAGTCATTCACTGATGTAATAATACTTGTAATAGCAAAGATTAGAATTTGCCTATATGTCCATCAATAGAGAATTACCTAATTAAACTATTATACATCTGCACAATGGAATCCATGTAAAACAGAATAAGGGACTTCTGTTTCTAGCCACAATGTAGTAACAGGGATGGGATTTAACCTCTTACCTTAAACAACTAGAAAGCAAGTCGAAACACACGAAAAAACATTTGTCAGGTCAGTGCAGCAATGGGGAACCCAAAAAGGGCCCAGTGGTGTTTAAGAGTTGAGAAAATGGGTCACAATTTAGAAGATAAAGAGGCTAGAATTTGTTAAGAAGACTAGTATAGAGGACAGAGCTGCACAAAAAGCTCCAGAGATCTGCAAAGGGGTTCCCTTACCCCTCTGGCAACTATAATAGATTTCTGCCCATGAAATTTTTTTTAAAAACTGGGGGGAGGGGAGCCTGGCTGTCTTAGTCAGTAGAGCATGCGACTCTTCATCTCGTGGATGTGAGTTCGAGCACCATATCGGGTATAGAGATTACTTAAAAATAAAATCTTCTAAAAATTTTGTCAAAAAATTAAATTGTGGTAAAATACACATAACATAAAATCTACCATCCCAAACATTTTTTAAAGTAAGCTCTACATCCAACATGGGGCTCAAACTCATGACCTGAGATCAAGAGTCACATGCTCCACTGATAGAGCTAGCCAGGTGCCCTCCATCTTAAACATTTTTAACTGTACAATTCAGGAGGGTTAAAGTACATACACATTATTATACAATCACTCTCTAGAACTCTTTATCTTGCAAAAAATGATGAAACTCTATATCTTTTTTTTTTTTTTTTTTTACAAATAGTTTATTGTCAAATTAGTTTCCACATAACACTCAGTGCTCATCCCCACAAATGTCCTCCTCCATGCCCATCCCCCCCTCCCCCCCACATCCATCAGTCCTCAGTTTTTGTCAGCATTCAAGAGTCTCTCATGGTTTGCCTCTCTCCCTTTCCCCCACCATTTCTGCCCTTCTTCTCCCCCTTGTTCCTCCGTCAAGTTCCTCCTAATCCTCCTATACGTGCAAACATATATTTGTCCTTCTCTGCCTGACTTATTTCGCTCAGCATCACACCCTCAAGGTCCATCCATGTTGCTACACATGGCCAGATTTCATTGTTTCTCATTGCCATGTAGTATTCCATGGTATAGATAAACCACATCTTCTTGATCCATTCATCTGTTGATGGACACTTAGGCTCTTTCCATGTTTTAGCTATTGTGGAGAGTGCTGCTATGAACATTGGGGTACACGTGCTCCTATGCCTCAGCATTTCTGTATCCCTTGGGTAAATTCCTAGCAGTGCTATTGCTGGGTCATAGGGGAGTTCTATTGTTAGTTTCCTGAGGAACCTCCACACTGTTTTCCAGAGGGGTTGTACCAGTTTACATTCCCACCAACAGTGTAGGAGGGTGCCCGTTTCTCCACATCCTCGCCAGCATCTAGAGTTCTCTTATTTGCTCATTTTAGCCACTCTGACTGGCGTAAGGTGGTATCTCAGTGTGGTTTTGATTTTTATTTCCCTGATGAGGAGGGATGCTGAGCATCGGATGAAACTCTATATCTATTAAAGAACTACTTCCCAGGGCACCTGGGTGGCTCAGTTGGTTAAGCATCCAGCTTTGGCTCAGGTCATGATCTCACTGTCTGTGAGTTTGAGCTCTACATCGGGCTCAGTGCAGGCAGCTCAGAGCCTGGAGCCTGCTTTGGATTCAGTGATTTCTGATCACAACAAAAATAAACTAGATATCTGTCACACAAGGATATTTGGAACATCCTCAAATATTTGGAAAATAAGCAAAATTTCCAACACTTCCAAAGAAACCATGTGACAAAGCAGAAATCACAAATAAAGTTAGAAAATGTCTTTAACTCGGTAAAAATAGGAATACAATATCAAAATTTGTGGGATGTATCTCATGCAGTTTATAGAGGGAAATTTATAGCATGAAATCAAGAAATCAAATCAGTGGCCTAACCTTCTGTCTCAAGAAACAAAATAACAAATTAAACCCCAAATAAGTGTGAGGTAGGAAATGATAAAGATAAGAACAGAAAATAATGATAACGGTGAAAAAAAATACCAATAGAGAAAAATCAATTAACCCAAAAGCTAGTTCTGTGAGAACAATAGAAACAATAAAATTCTAACCAGAAAGACTAGGGAAAAAAAAGAGAAAATATATAAATGACCAATATCAGGTGTATTACGCCAATACATTTAACAACTTAGAGGAAATCCACAAATCCCCTGTGAGGCTCAAACTACCAAAGAAGATATAGGAAAACCCAAATAGAAATAGGAAAGCTCCAGATCTATTAAAGAAATGTAATTCTTTTTAGAAATGGAATTTTCTGGAATTTTTTTGTTTTTGTTTTTTGAGAAAGAGAGAAAGTGTGAGCAGGAAAGGGGCAGAGGGAGGGACAGAGAGAGCGAGAGCGAGAGCGCGCGCGCGCGCGAGAGAGAGAGAGAGAGAGAGAGAGAGAATCTTAAGCAGGCTCCACACCCAGTGTGGAGCCCAGTGCAGGGCTCAATCCCATGATCTTGGGATCATGACCTGAGCTTAAATCAAGAGTCAGACACTCAACAAACTGAGCTACCAAGGTGCCCCTAGAAATGTAATTCTTAATAAAAAGCTTCCCATAAGGGGATTTTCTTAACACAAAACCTAGGTAGCCCTAGATGTCTTTGCTGGTAGAGTCTATCAGTCATTTAAAGAAAAATATTATCAATTCTATACAAAATTTTCAGGAAACTGCAAATGAAGCAATATTTTCTCACTTATTCTATAATGTCAGCATTACTCTGATATGAAAACTTAAAATGTTACCAAAAAAACTACAGAGCAATCTCTCATGAACAGAGAAACAAATATCCTTAATAAAATATTAGTAATTTAAATCCAGCAGTATACCAAAAAAATAATAATAAATTAGAATCAAATGAAGTTTACTCTAGTATTAAGAGGCTGGTTTAACATTAAAAAAATCAATGAAAAAAATCATTGTGATTCACTATTTTTTTTTTTAATGTTTTATTTATTTCTAGGAGAGAGAGAGAGACAGCGTGAGCAGGGGAGGGTCAGAGAGAGAGGGAGTCACAGACTGAAACAGGCTCCAGGCTCTGAGCTGGCAGTCAGCACAGAGCCCGATGCGGGGCTCGAACCCACGAACCGCGAGATCATGACCTAAGCGAAAGTCGGACGCTTAACCAACTAAGCCACCCAGGCGCCCCTGTGATTCACTATATTAATAGACTAAAGAAGAAAAGCCAACTGGTCATGACAAAAGATGCAGAAAAAGCAGCATTTGATAAAATATGACATTTTCATTATAAAAATTCTCAAGAAACCAGAAATAGAAGAGAACTCCCTCTATCCTAAAAGGGTATCTATGAAAAACCTACAGCTAACACCATAATGGTAAAAGACTAGATGCTTTCCCCCTGAGACTGGAAACAAGGCAAGTATATTCACTGTTACCTCATCTATTCAACACTGTACTGAAGAGTCCAGTGCAATGAGGCAAGAAAAAGGAAAAAGAAGCATCCACATTGGAAAGGAAGAAATAAAATTGTCTTTAATAGAAGACATGACTGTTGAGGTGCCTGGCCGGCTCAGGTAGTAGAGCATGTGACTCTTGATTTCAGGGTCATGAGTTCAAGTCCCACACTGGGCATGGAGCCTACTCAAAATAAATAAATAGGCACGAATGTCTACGTATTGTGATATTAACATGATACTAGTGGAAGGACAGACATAAAGATCAATGAAATGGAATAGGAATTCCAGAAAGAAACCCACATACATATGTTTAGCTGATTTTCAACAAATATGCCAAAGTAATTCAATGAATAAAGAACAGTATTCAACAAATGGTTCTGGAACAACTAAACTTACATATGCAAAACTATCTACAAAAATTAACTTGATATGAGTCACATACCTAAATGTAAGAGCTAAACCTAAAAAATTCAAGAAGAAAACATAAGAAAAGACCTTTTTGACTTTGGATTAGGGTAAGATTTCTTAGATAAAACACCAAAAGCAAAATCCATTAAAGAAAAAAAATTGATAAATTGGACTTTGTCATGATTAAAAACTTCTGCTTTGTAAAATACATTGTTAAGACCATGAAAAGACAGGCCATATGCTAGAAGAAAATATTTGCGAATCACACAGGACAGAGGGCTTCACTCCAGAATATGTCAAGTTGGCTTACATTTGATAAGAAAACGACCAATTTACAAAATGATAAGAGATTTGGACAATTCCTCAAAGATAAAGGAATGCTAAAGAAGCACATGAAAATGAAACTGAATATCATTAGTCACTACTAAAATGCAAATTTAAACCACAGTGAGATATCATTATAAATTAGAATAGCTGTAGAGCAACTGGAACTCTTATACAATGATGGCAGGAAAGCAAAATAGCACAGTCAATTTGGAAAACACATTGGCAATTCTTGGGGTGCCTGGGTGACTCAGTTGGTTGAACATCTAACTCTTGATTATGGCTTAGGTCATGATCTCACCATTTATGAGCTCAAGCCCCGAGTTGGGCTCTGCACTGACAGCATGGAAGCCTGCTTGGGATTCTCTCTCTCTCCCTCTCTCTCTGCCTCTCCTCCACTCAGGTTCTCTCCCTCTCAAAATAAATAAATAGACATTAAAAAAAAAAGTTGGCAATTTCTTATAGAGTTAATGAGATATCCCATATACAAATTTTTATACTGGCTTTATTTATAATCACAAAAAACTGAAATTTACCTACATGTCTTTTGATGACTGAGTAGATATTTTTTATTTATTTACTTATAAATGTTTATTCATTTTTGAGAGAGAGACAGACAGAGCATGAGTGGAAGAGGGGCAGAGAGAGAGGGAGACACAGAATCTGAAGTAGGGTCCGGGATCTGAGCTGTCAGCACAGAGCCCAACATGGGGCTCAAACTCATGGACTGTGAGATCATGACCTGAGCCAAAGTTGGATGCTTAACCAACTAAGCCACCCAGGCACCCCTCAACCACTGAGTAAACAAACTGTTATATCCATACCATGGAATACCATTCAGCAATAAAAAGGAACAACTGATACACACATGTACGAAACTCAAATGCATTATAGTGAATGAAAGAGGCACACTCAAAAGGCTTCATACTGTATGATTCCATTAATGTAACATTCTGGAAATGCTACAGGAAAAAAAACTGATCAGTGGTTATCAGGGGTTGAGAGTTAGGGGAGGGGTTAACTACAAAGCAGCACAAGGGAATTTTCAGGGGGTTCTACTGGATTGCTGTGGTTACTCAAAGGTGTGCATTTACCAAAACCCCTACACCAAAAAGTAAGTTTTATTGCATGTATATTAAACTTCAATAAATCTTACTTTTTAAAAAATTATTATATATCCATATAATCACATGTTACACAAGCATTAAGATTACCAAATATGCTGGTAATAGGATGAGCTCTAACATATATTGTTAGGACCGAAAAGCAAGATACAAAACAATAAATATAGGATGTTTCTATTTATGGTAATATTGGCTATGTCTGGGGATCTAGAATGAGAGCATATACCCTTTTGCACATTTTCAGTTATTATTGTTTTAACTACATGCTTGTATTACTTTCAACTATAAAAAGTAAAAGGCGCCTGGGTGGCTCAGTCAGTTGAGCTTACAACTTCAGCTCAGGTCATGATCTCATGGTTCATGAGTTTGAGCCCCATATCAGGCTCACCACTGTCAGGGTGGAGCCCGCTTCAGATCCTCTGTCCTCCTCTCTCTCTATCCCTCCCCCACTGGTACTCTCTTTCTCAAAAGTAAATAAACATTTTTAAAAATATATAAATAAATAAATAAAAAAGAAAAAGTTAAACACACACACACACACACACAACCCCCACACCTATATCCAGGTCAAGGAAAACTCACAGGTGTCTGGCCCAGGGCACAGAGTCAAATAGACCTAAGAAAAGATGTATAAGAATATAGAACATAGTACCAGACACTTCAGAGGTGTTCCATAAATAGCCGTGGGAAGAAAAGTATTTGGAAGCAAGTCAGAAGGCAGATCCTAGATAAAGAGATCTCTATCTGAACACCAGAGAATCAGCAGAGCCCCTGTTTTAGACAAGAAGCTAAGCTTTGATCACTCACATAGAAAAAGAAAAGGAGCATAAAGCCACATATTCTGGATTTACTTTGGGGTAAACTGTTTCTCAGCATTCCTCAGCAAGTACATTGTATGCCCTGACCTCAGCCTTCTCAGGGATGGGATGTAAGACCCCCCACCCACCCCGTGAACAGATCCCACCCCAAGAGGCCACCCCCAGGGCTCCCCTGTGGTCCAAGTGCTACACCTCCACTCCCAGAGGATCCTGAGCAGCCTTTCCTCTAGCTCCTCTAAGGCAGACACTCAGATGACTTTCTGAAGGAACAAAATGATCCTGGTAGTCTTCCTGCCCTCCAGACTGCAGACAAGCCCATCTTGGCACGTCAGGTCCTTCTCTACACTGCAGCTTCGTGGAAAGAAAATTCAAGAGGAAAAGGCGGATATGTAAGCAAGGCCCCTCAGCAGAATGCAGTCAAAGGCACTCCCAGGGTTTGGCATAGTTTCTTCCAGCAAGCTTGGTTATTAGGAAATCAGGAACTCCAGAATGCAAAATGGACAAAGAGAGAAGGTACTGGAACAGCCAGGCTCAGAAACTTCTCTTTGTTCCCTGCTTTATTTTTGGATATGCTTCCCTGAAGCCACATAGTTCTGCTGCTATGACTTGGAGCTTCTATGCTGAGTAGGCTTGTCTGGCTGCCTCTGGGTCCCTGGCTTCTGAGGGCAGCCATGTAGGTTCTTCCTGTTCCCTCCCCTCCACAGAAACAGGCTGTGCCGGCAGGTGCTAAGTTCCAGAGGCAGGACGGGGGTGAGGGATAGCAAGAGCACAGAGTGGGACTGGGGTAGGAACCAACCCGAAACAAGTCGTCTCCAGGCACCCACAGACTCAAGGACACAGGGCAATGAGTTACAACAGAATTTCGCCTTCTCAGAGCACATCACTTGCACAGCATCGGGTTTCTGACTCCCAGGCCACGGACCAGGCAGCCGGAAGGAAGAGGAACACTTACCGGGGAAAGATGGCAGTCATCAAGGCTGACGCATAGCCAGGCTTGCACGCTCCCTCGGAAAAGTTTGCGTACTTGGTGGCCAACTCAGCAGGCCTATGGGAAGAGAAGGAAAGTCACAGCTTGCCAGGCACTGAGCCATCAGTGGGGTATTGGTCTCGAAGGGCTGGAGCTGTTTGAAACTTGAATAAAGCTTCATTCTCTACAATGAGACTTTCAGCCCCTTTTCCACACCAAGGCTTCCGGGGGGAGAGGGGGAATAAAAAACCCAAACCAAAAAATTCTAAAGGAATAGGTAGATAAATTAGCAAGGGCCCTGTACAGAATTTGGTAAAAAGAGCTCACTGGGTTTTGTATAGATTCTTTGCAGCAAGCTTAACACCAAGGAAATCACGAACTCCATTAAGGCTCTCAGACTAGAAAAGTGGAGCCTGCACACCTAGGGAAAGAGCTGCCCAGGCTTTGATGGTCACGGGCACCTGCCCTTTCAGACTTCCCTGTGGGGTCTTACACACCCAGTCACACCTGCCTCTACTCCCCACACATGCTGTGATCCTGCCAGTGGGAATCACTCTCAGTGTCCTGAATATAGGTCAAATATATGTTGGGACTGTTGCTGTAACCATTCGATATTTAACTTAGGATGCTCTGCTTCTCTCCTATTCTCTCTGTCCAGAATGTCCCTCCTTGTCCTCTCCACCTGGCTATGCCGACTGGTCCATCACAACGAAGTTCAGGACTCAACTTCACCGGGAGTAACTCCCCGACCCCCAGGGGGGGCTAAGTGCGTCTTCTGTGCTCCACAGTCTGTCCCCTGTCACCCACATTACATGCTTACCCCCAGAGGCACTCTCCACGTCTCCCTCATCATACTGCGAACCCCCAAGGTCAGAGTCTGATCTAACCCTGCATCCCCAGTACCTGTGCAGAGACAGGCCCACAGAAGACACCTGTAATTTTCTGAGGGAACAAAATGGCTCTGAGAACCTCACTGAATTGTGCTGAAAATAAGACAATCTCGAGAGCCTACAAGCCAGAGTGCTTGCTGAAAATTTTTCAGAAGACCTGTGTGTTCTAGTCCCGGCTTTGTTGCCGCATGACTGTAGTCCAGTCCCAACTTCATGTCTTTGGGTTTTGATGCCCTTATGTGCTCGATGTGGGGCTAGAGTGGCTACCTTGCCACCAAAATCTCTGCCAGTGCAGTACAGAGAAAACCACAGTGGAAGGACAGGACACATTCAGCGACTGCGAGGCTGGTGGCCCTGCATGCCGGGGCACCTGAGAGCCCTGGCTGGCTGCCAGTTCCCAGGCCCAATCCCCCCCTCCCCTGGCCTCCACCCTTGGGCCTGCTGCCAACCCTCTGGTGCCCAGCCGCTCTGCTGTGCCGGGCCCCCACGCTAAGTCTTCCCTGGGGGCTGCCTTCTGCAGGAACTGGGTGGGGCAGGTCTGGGGGGCAGGAGGCTGGCGCCTATACCGGACAGCCAGAAACGATGATGCCATTGCCTGTCGTGTGTCATGTGTGATTCACTCCCGTGCCCCTGTGGGCCTAGCCCAGGGCCTGGCACTGAGTAATTGCTCACTGAACTTAGACAATCTCATCTGTATCTGTGTGCCATTTCTTCTAGAAGTCTACATTTTTTTTTCCTTTCAGCCTTTCCTACCAGTGAAATGTAAAGCCTGAAATGCAAATACAAATGCTGCATGATAAGCTAGAGCTGAGACTTTATTTGGTAGGCAAAAGGAAAGTCAAAGGTTTAAAAAGAGAATTTACGTAACAGTATTTTCTTATGTAAACAACTATATTTCCGAAACAAAACAGAAACCTCAGTATAATTAGTGAACTTGGGGGAAGCTCTTAGACTAGGTACAGTGTTTGAAATACAGATTTTTTTCAATTGCTTCTTCAACAGCCATGTGAGTAGGTTCTATTAGCTATTAATTTACACATGAGCCCAGAAAGATAGAGAGACTTATCCAAGATCCTAGAGCTAGTTAGGTGGCAGACATCAGTGCAGGACCCCTGAACATGGCAGTACCACCAGTGCAGACCATGGTAAGGGCCATCGCAGACGGAAGCAGAGAGTCCAGGGACAGCACATAAGTGGTGAGTGCCGGACAGGGATAGAGAAGAGGGTCAAGAAGGCAAGTGTGTCTACAAGCAGTGAGGTGTTGTGAGTCCCTCATACCCATGACTCCCAATCCCCCACTCTCTGTGTCCTGCCTCGTAACAGTGGATTCCTGTGCTCTTCTGAATTCCAGAAAATTTTGCATTGAGGATGAAAGATGGATGGCAGCTGGCCCTCTAACACGGTGTACCACAAACACAGATGTACAACAGCAGACAACCCTTTGGCCACACTTTGGTTTACACCATCAACCACTGGAAAGGTGCTTCTGGAATAAGGGCTATGGGCAATCCAAGAGCCATGGACTCGGGTAGTCTGTCATGGAGAAGAGGGGGCACCGGCCAGCCGGAGCACAGGGAAGCCAGAACCTAGCCAGGAGGGCTCTTCCCATGACAGTGCAAGGTAGTCAGGTGTCAAGGATGAGCAGCTCCAAACCAACACGCCCCCTCCCCACCCCCCCCATTTAGAAAGCTACAGTAACTTCTAAAACATACAGCCCCAGAGACAGTGGGCCATGTCAAGTTATTACCAAATTAAAATGCCTTAGCCATGGCCTCCTGACTATCCCAGTGGGAGAAGAATAGGGGGAGTGTTGGGGATTCTGAGTCATGCAGCAGGCTGGGACCTCTGGGGCAGTTAGCGGTCAAAACCACCAAGATTAACAGTCGCCAACTCCCTCAGGCCAGAATAGTTAGTTTCTCTAAGGCACTCACGCCCCAAATGCCAGGAGGCCCCCACAGATGTCTGATCAAATCATTCGGCCCTTGTTCTTCTCAAACTCTGCAGCTGGCCTTTCATTTTGGGAGATTTAGCATTTCAACCAGTAAGAGCACCCATTGTCCTGCAAACGTGACGACCAAGCCCCTGGGGTGAAGAGTGTAAACCACTGTGCTCAAGAGGAAATCCAGATGGACAGGCTGGAACCCAAAAGAAGGAACCACACCTCCACTCCCTTGCTTCCCCCGGTAACACGGAGTTTAAGGATCAGGCCAAGCAAAGCGTTGTAAATGAGAAGAGCATAGGATCTGGATACAGAAACTTTCACAGAGGACACTGGCAAGCTGTGTGACCTTGGGCAAGTAATGGAAAATCTGATTCTCAGCTTCCTCATCTGCAAATGGGAACCACTCAATTCCCAGGGATCTTGGGAGGATGTGGCGAGAAAGCGCACATGAAGGGGCTGCCTGTCCTCTAGAGCACCGCACAAATGTTATGTGAAAGATGCAGTGCCAGGGGCAGGCATCGGATCATGGAGGCTTTGAAGCTTGGCTCTAGTTTGGATTCTGTGTAGGGGAGGGTCACTGAAGGATTCCCCGAGGGGGAGTGCCCTGACCAATGTGTGCATATTAAAGGATCAATGTTTGGGAGGTGATGGGGCAGCAAGAGGCTGAAAGGAGAAGTGGAGGAGACAGAACACTAATCTGGAGAGACTGCTCTCTCAGTTGCTGAGGGGAACAAGTGTCTCAAGAAGGACACAGGAACCAACGGAATGAAACACAGTGGGAGGCCGGGTGAGGTGTGGCCACTGGATGGACAGCTGCCTTTGGCAACAGGGAGGTTACTCCTGACCTTGACAAGAGCTGGTTCACTGGAGAGTGGGGGTGAAATACTGATTTCATTGGGTTTAAGAGAACACAGAAGTGGAGTCATGGAATATAGACTACTGTTTTTAGGAGTTTTGCTATAAAGACAGAGAAATGGGGCTGGAGGGAAGAAGCAGGGAGAGAGGTGTTTGAGGGTAGGAAATAGTTTAGCATGTTTGTAAGCTGGCTGGAATAAGGGAAATTCCTGATGTAGAGACTGGATGGTTATAGGAGAAACATCCTAGAAGAGGTGAGGGGGGAAAGGACCTAATACAGAAGTAGGAGGGCTGGCCTTCCTCTGCTCGCCCCACCCTGCCCCGGCCCATGACTACCTCTTCATCTTGCAACTCTCAGTTTAAGCACCACCCCTTTGTGAAATTGTAAAAATTGTTTCCCCTCCCTGGCAGAACCAATCTATCTGTCCGTGGGCCCCATTTCGCTTTGCATGAACACACGGATGAGAACCCTCAGCCCAGGGTTGGCCCCACCACTGCTTCTTCAATACTATCTTCTCTGACCTTCCTGATGAAGATGTGTTTCTCCATTTACTAAAGGGTTGTTTCTGGAACAGGATTTGGGAAAAGGCAGAAGCAGCTTAGATTAGTTTTAGTAATCCTATTCTATCATTAAACATTTTCATTTTTATTTTTTTCTGAAGGAGACTTCATGTAAGGAAGGGTACTTAATGCTGCCATGATCCTTTCAAGCTCTGAGATGGAAACTTTTCTCCTTAAGGACAGTTTCTATCTCCTCTGACTACCTCTTCTGCCTGACTCCATTATTACAGATCTACTGTCTCTTCCTACATTATCATTACTCTCCTCATTCACCCACATTCAGGAGTTGCCGACCCATCCTTCCCTGGGCATCACTGATCCTCTGCTCCTGTGAACTCCCAATGCAGACTAGGGCTTCCATATAGTTTCTGCCCCACTTACGGTGACCTATAATAAACTTGGCAGCACTGTCTTATGTCTTTTCCTCACTCTAAGGCAGAGGCACTGCTTGATCTGAGCCATGTGGAATCTGTGGTATTTCTCAGCTCTAGAGGACCTGCCTTTCAGCTCTTGCTACTTACTGTGCACTGTAATACCTTTTCAACACACCAGGCCACTCTGCTGTTTGATCAGTGATTCTGGAGCTGACATAACTGCGGTTTATCTTTGTCTCCAGGATCCTGTCATTTATTTCATTTTGGCGGGGAGGGTGTCCTCCAGTAATGTCTTGCAAATACGTTAGCCTGAGCGGTGTAGGCAAGGCTCACAGAGACTCTCCATCAGGGATCTGGTGCAAATGCTCCAATTCAATTTTGTTTCTACATTTCACTTATTTAAAAAACAAAACAAAATGCATCCTCTTCCAGGATGGTAGTGGAAAGAACATGGAAACTAACATTTATTGAGCATAAGCCATGTGCTAACAGTTGACCTAATTATTTAATTTAGCTTTACAATAATCCTCTAAAACAGTACAGCCCTTAGAGCCAGGCAGGAGTCCAAAAGAAAAAATGGTTGGAAGATGTGCTGTTCTATTTTTAGCACTGTAAAATTTCAAATGATAAATTTTGATAGGGTTTGCACTGAAACTGTAGATTGCTTTGGGTAGTATGGACATTTTAACAGTATTAATTCTTCCAATCCAAGACCACGGAATACCTTTCCATTTATTTGCGTCTACTTCAATTTCTTTCATCTAAGTCTAACAGTCTTCGGTGTACAGGTCTTTCACCTCCTTGGTTAAATTTATTTCTAGGTATTCTTTTTTTTTTTTTTTTTTTTGAGGCAACCGTAAATGGACTTTGAAGGTATTTCTCTTACTGATAGTTACTGCTGCATAAAAATGCAACTGATTTTGTGTATTAATTTTGTATCCTGCAACTTTACTGAGTTTGTGTATTAGTTCTAACAGTTTTCTGGTGGGGTCTTCAGGATCTTCTCCACACAATATCATGTCATCTGTGAATAAAGGAAGTTTCACTTCTTCCTTTCTGATGTGGATTCCTTTATTCCTTTTTCTTGCTTGTTTTGGCTAGGTCTTCAAATAGTATCATGAACAAACATGGTGAGAATGGGTATCCTTGTCTTTTTCCTGATCTTAAAGGAAAAGCTTTTGGCTTCTGACTGTTGACTATGATGATAGCTGTGGGCTTGTCACATATGACCTTTATTATGTTGAGGTAATTTCCCTCTACACGCACTTTTTTGAGAACTTTTATTATGAATGGATGTTGAAATTTGTCAAATGCCTTGTCTGCATCTGTTGAAATGATCATTTAATTTTTATCCTTCATTTTGTTACTGTGGTATATTACACTGATTGATTTGCAACGGTGAACCATCCTTGCATCCCTGGAATAAATCCCATTTAGTCATGGTGTGTGATTCTTTCAACATACTGTTGAATTTCATTTGCTAAAATTTTGTTGAGGATTTTTTTAAATCTATGTTCATCAGGAAGGTAGGCCGGTAATTTTCTGTACTTATAGTGTGTTTGGTATCAGGGTAATACTGGCCTCATAAAATGAGTTTGGAAGAGTTCCCCACACCCTTTAGTTTTTGGAAAAGTTTGAGAAGAATTGATATTAACTTTTCTTTCAGTGTTTGGAAGAATTCATCAGTGAAGCCATCTGGTCCTGGACTTCTGTTTGCGGGGAGTTTCTGATTACCAATTCAATTGCCTTACTAGCAATTGGTCTCTTCAGACTGTCTAGTTCTCCATGATCAGTCCTAGTAGGTTCAAATGATAAATTTAATATGACTAGAAAACTAACTGCAATTCACATTTCCCCTGCATACTCTGGGTAAGACTTGCATTTGTAGCTACTGTCAACAAGCACAGTCACAATCTTTGAGAGTCAATGGAAGCCAGTATTCACCAGTAGCACAAAGGATAAAGATAATGAAGCATCATGAGTTATGATGCAACTGGAGAATTGAAGAGAAAGAAGATCTATACTGTTTCTATTCTTTTTTAAAAGTTATTTAATGTTCATTATTTTTTAGAGAGAGAGAGAGAGAGAGCGAGAGCACATAGGGAAGGGGCAGAGAGAGGGGAAAGATACAGAATCTGAAGCAGGCTCCAGGCTCCAAGCTGTCAGCAGAGAGCCCAACATGGGGCTCAAACCCATGGACCACGAGATCATGACCTGAGCTGAAGTCGGAAGCATAACTGACTGAGCCACCCAGGCGCCCCTATACTGTTTCTATAAAACAGGTTCCGGAGAGCCATGGCACTATTTTTAGTAACAGTATTGTTAGCTTTTGCTTGTGGTGGGAGGTATGAATTAGCCAGGAATGATGCAAGGGACAGTAAAATTCAAGAAGAGATGGTTCCTGAACCTGAACAGAAAGAGATGGTGTCTGGATACTATGAAGAACTTTTTTATGTGTACTGATTAGATAATAAACAAATACGTAAGTATCTCTTCTTCCCCCATTGTTTTAAATCCTCATCAGTAAATCAGTGTATCTCACATGGACCCATCAACATGTGTATACACCAGAGGCATTACAAAAAATATTTAGCCAGGGCTCTGCACACCTTTAGAGAAGCCCTACTTGAAGTACTGTTCTCGTTTTTGACAAGACAAACAGACTCTAAAATCCATTCTCTGCTTTCACCAAAGCCCTTGCTTTCTTTGGTATAAAGAGCAATGGGCATAAAGGGAAAAAGACTTGAATTTAAGTACCTAGCTCTCCAGTTACTAGCTGTGTTACCTCAGGTAGGTAATCAATTTCCTTAAATCCTATAATAGCTATAATAATACATAATTTATAGAACTGATGGAAAGATCATATGATTTCCCGCAACAATGTCAGTCAGAGCATTCTTGGAAAGGTTATACAAATGTGAGTTACTGTTAATGCTTGATTTCTGTTTTTACTACTTCTAGATCATCTGAATTAGTATCATTTCACTAATCTAATGAGGAAAAAATGTTCCTTTTATTTTTCTTACTTAGATTATTTTCTGTAACTTACTTGGCTCTCTCCAAACTTCTGCTAATACGTAGGGGTGTGGGTGTATAGTTAGATTTATACGTAAGTCTTTCCTTGCGTGTGTGCGTGCTAATGTAAATGATACTGTGCTTTTAAAGCCAAATTCCAATTGCTCATTGCTGGTATATAGGAAAACAACTGACTTTTGTATATTATTAGCCTCATATCCTATAATCTTGCTATAATTGCTAATTAACTCCAGGAGTTTTTGGCAAGTCTCTGGGTTTTTCTACATAGACAATCATGTCAACTGTGAACAAAGACAGTTTTATTTCTTCATTCCCAACCTCTGTGCCTTTTAATTCCTTTTCATTTTTTATTGAATTAGCTGGAGCTTATAGTATAACACTGGAAAGGAGTGGCGAAGGGGACATTCTTGCCCTTTCCCAATCTTGGGGGAAAGCATCCAGTTTCCCATCATTAAACATGATGTTAGCTACAGTTTTTTTTAGAAGTATTCTTTACTGTACTCTATTCCTAGTTTGCTGACAGTTTTTTCTAAAATCATGATTGGATGTTGGATTATTTCAAATGCTTTCTCTGCATCTTATAGATATGATCATATAATTTTTCTCCTTTAGCCTGTCATATGATGGAATACATTCATTGATTTGCTAATGTTGAAGCAGCCTTGCATACTTGGAATAAATCCTACTTGGCTGTAGTGTCTGATTCTTCTTACATAGTATTGGATTCAATACGCTAACATTTTGTTGAGATTTTTATATTAATGAGAGATAACAGTCTGTGATTTTCCTTTTTTTAATGATCTTTTTTTTTTTTTTTTTTTAGTAAACACTACCCCCAACATAGGGCTTGAACTCATGACCCCAACATCAAGGGTCACATGGTCTCCTGACTGAACCAGCCAGGCACCGCCTTTCTTATAATGTCTTCATCTAGTTTTGGTTTTAGGATAATGCCTAGCTTCACAGAACAAGTTAGGAAGTGTTCCCTCTGTTTCTATTTTCTGGAAGAGACTGTAGAGAACTGGTATCATCTTTTCCTGAAATGTTTGATAGAATTCACCAGTGAAACCAACTGAGTGCAGTGTTCTCTGTTTCAGGTTATTAAATTATGATTCAATGTCTTTAGTAGATACAGGCCTATTCAGATGATCTATTCCTTCATGTGTGAGTTTTGATGGTTTGTGTCTTCCAAGGAATTGGTCCTTTGCGCCTAAGTTATCAAAGGTATCTTCACAGCATTGTTCACAATATTCCTTTATTATCCTTTTAATATCCATGGGATCAGTACTGATGATTCTCCTTTTATTTCTGATATTAGTAATTTTATCTTCTTTTTTCTTGGTTAGCCTGGCTAGAGGTTTCTCAATCTTATTAATATTTTCAAAGAACCAGGTGTGGGTTTTGCTGATTTTCTCTATTCATTTCTGCTCTTTACTTCCTTGACTGCCTCCTAAGTACTATTCCTCTTTATACTTCTGTCCTCTCCAGTCCGCAGCCAAAGTCATCTTTCTACAGGTCAAAACTGATGATGTCTTTCACCTGCTTAAAACACTTCAATGGCATCTTTAGCCCTCAAGATGAAGCTTACACTTCCTATTGTTATATCTAAAGCCCTGCATGATGTGGTCAGCCCATTCTTCCAAACTTATCATGGCTCACCCTCAGACTTCCTAGAGATTTGACAGCACAGCAAAGACAAATATTAAGTCTTTACACAAATAATGTATTTCAATTATAGATAAGGATGAGATACTTAGGTAGGCCAATAGAACATATGGGAAACTCTTCAACTGATTCATAATTTAAAGACCATAAAGGGCGCGCCTGGATGGCTCAGTTGGTTTAGCGTCCAACTTCGGCTCAGGTCATGATCTCATGGTTCGTGGGTTCGAGCCCCATGCCAGGCTCTGTGCTGACAGCTAGCTCAGAGCCTGGAGACTGTTTCAGATTCTGTGTCTCCCTCTCTCTCTGACCCTCCCCTGCTCATGCTCTCGCTCTCTCTCTCTCAAAAATAAATAAAACATTAAAAAAAAATTTTAAAGATCATAAAGAAAAACTAGAGAAAGGGCTGCTTAGCAAAAATTAATATATATTTTTGAAAACAGTGTTTAGAGACCTAGAGATCATTATGAAAGTTTGAAAAAAATGACAGAAAAGAAGACACATCCAAATATATCTTTTCATTGTAAATGTATATGAGGAAACACAGAAAATGTAAACTCAAATGGAAAAAAAGGACAATTCCACTATCCTAATATAACTACTACATTCTGCCATACTGATTATGATATAGTCAGATAGGGTTACAGTGACAGGCCTGATGACTATACCCCCACGGTTCTTAACCCTGCCATGTTAGAATCCCCTGGGAAAACTTTTAATCTTTAAGGCACCCACACCTGATTCCTGATCAACTCAATCAGAATTTCTGGGTGCTGAGGACCTGGATTGAGAGACACTGTATATAAACAGATTCCTATGTGTCAAGCAGAGCTCTCACCTCAAAGTTGGGTTTATTCTTGGTATTAATCAACTGGCAAAGTGGACAGTTCCTCAGACACAAGACAGCATCTTTTAGAGCAATGATTCTCAACTTGGACCCATATTGGACTCACCGGAAGAGCTTCAAAAACCCCAGTGCCCAGGCTACACCTCAACCCAATGACATCAGACTCCATACGGGGTGGAATGCAGGCGTCAGTAATTTTTTAAGCTCCCCAGGTGATTCCAATATGCAGTCCAGCTTAAGAGCACTGTGCTGAGAGCTCCAGGTAAGCTACAAAGTGCGAATGTGGTTCTTTGGGTCTTGATCACAGAGGTATTGAGATGTGTAGGAGGAAGCCTTTGAACAATGGGTTGTGAACTGGACAGAAAGTTGTGAGGCAAAGAGCCCAGTCAAATCCAGCAATGCTGAGCTCTCCTGTTGTGAACTAAGTATGGCCCTGGCCTGAGCTGTCTACAGAAGAGACAGACTACTATTTTGAGTTTCTTATATTTTCAGGGTTTATTTCTCCATTGTCCTCTTTTATTCTTTAGTGAAATATTTTTAGCTTTGCTTAGAGGAACTAAGATAAAAAGATTTCTGTTGTTGTTTTCTTTCTTTTTTACAGAATTAAAGAGAACCTGTGCTCTTTGGAGTCAATGTAATGGTGGTGGCAGTTCTTGAGGTGAGAGACCCTTCAAGAGACGGTGACACTCAGGGTTAAAGGGCCACGTGGCAGTTCCCATTCCCCCAAATCTTCCAATACTGAGACTTGGGACTGGATTTTGTTATTCAAGATGACACTATTCTCTCTTATGTCCTCTTCCTCTGTCCTTAATTGATCTAAGATGTATGGACTATTTACTGTGAACCACAAACACTATACAAAGCGTGGGAATACATCTGTGGGCATGATATTCATACCGCCTGCCCTTACAATGCTTATTTAAGATCAAATTGACAGACTGAATTTGGAAAACAGAGAAAGCACTGTGGAATAGTGGGATGAGTAGAAAATTTGGAGCCAGGCAGAGAAGGGTTGGAATGCTGGCTTGATCATAATAAAGTTCTCTGAATACAGGTAAATTATTTCTATGGTTACTTTTTCATTTGCTAAAAAGCATTTAAATACCACCTACTTCAGGGTGCCTGGGTGGCTCAGTTGGTCAAGAGCCCAAACTCTTGATTTTGGCTTAGGTGATAATCTCATGGTTTGTGGCATGAAGTGTCAGGGGTCTGCGCTGACAGCACAGAGCCTGCTTGGGATTCTCTCTCTCTCCCTCTCTCTCTCTGCCCCTCCCCCACTCACATGCACTTTCTCTCTCTCTCTCTCAAAAATAAGTTTAAAAAACATTTTGAAAAAATAAAATAAGGGGCACCTGGATGGCTCATTCGGTTGAGCATCCAACTCTTGGTTTCAGCCCAGGTCATGATCTCGTGGTTCGTGAGTTTGAACCCTACATCAGGCTCCATACTGACAGTGTAGAGTCTGCTTGGGATTCTCTCTCTCTCCCTCTTTCTCTGCCCCTCCCCTGCTCATGCTCACTCTCTCTCAAAATAAATAAACTTTAAAAAATAAAATAAAATAAATGCCACCTACTTCATAGAATTGTCCACCAATTAATTAATTCATCCATCCATCCATCCATCCATGCATCCATCCATCCATGCATCCATCCATTCATCCAACAAATGTTTACTGAGCAATCACTAAGTGCTAGGCACTGTTTTAGGTGCTAAGAAACAGTAGTGAAAAAAACCAGACAAGCACCTTCTACCTGCCCTCTCTTCTACTGGGAGATAATCAACAAATAAGTAAAACATAGATATCCAACAGTAAAAAACACCCTGGAGAAAAATGACACAGTAGAGGAAACAGGGAATGCCAATGGAGGTTGTGGTTACAACTTTAAATGGGATGGGCAGGAAAAGCTTCACTGAGAAGGGGACATTTGAGCCAAGCTCTGAAAAGGTGGGGCAGATGTCTGGGGAAGAGCACCCCAAAGAAATGAGCAGCAAATGCCAAGAGTCAGAGGTGGGAATGGGCCTGGAGGACTTGAAGCACAGCAAGGAGCCTGGTATAGTATAATAAACAAAGAGAGTCATTAAGAAAAAAGAGTCTAGACCTTACATTTTAAGAAAAAAATGTAACGGACTTGGTTGAGTATGGTAAAAACTCTGGCTCTTATTCTAAGAGAAACGGGGAGCCACTGGAGTTCTGATCTCAGGAACAACCAGGTCTATCTTGCATTGGAACAGGATCACTTTGGCTTCAGTGTGGGACTGGACCACCGGGAAGCAAGCATGAAAGCAGCCAGGAGTGGGATAATGGAAGAGACGGTGGTTGTCTGGCCAGAGTGATGGTGGCAGAGGCAGTGAGGAGCAGTTGGCTCTGGAGGTATTTAAGGTAAAGCCAATAGGCTTTGCCGATGATTAGTGTCAAAGATATGATGCTCAGGGTTTTGACTTGAGCAACTGTAAAAATGAAGTCAGGAAGATTCTGGGGGGAGGCAGGGGGTGTGACTCAGGAGTTTGGTACAGGACATGTTAAGTGTGAGATGCCCACACATTCAAGTAAAGAAGGCAACTGGATAAGTGAGTCTGAAGTATGGGAAAGAGGACTAGGCTTGCACTACGCATTTGGGAGATACCAAATTTAGACACAGCATCTAAAGCCATGGGACTGGTGAGATCTTAGCGGTTGTAGTGAGGAGCAGGTAACACAGAAAGCATTAGGAACATAGTAAGCGCTCAATAAACACTTTCCCCATGCAGACACAGGGACGTGGCAGGCCATTCTGGAAACAGTAAACCAGGCCTTGGGGTATATCATAGACTGCCCTGGGTTTATAGGCCTTTCACAGCTTGCATGGCTTTCACAAGCCTTTGGGAGCTAAATATTGTTGGTTTTGGCTTTCATATCTCTGTGTCTTCACAGAGAATTCCTTATGAAAGTAGACAGAGCACCAAAGTCCCCATGCTCTTGCCCACATGGTGACTATAAAACACATCACGGCAGCAGACAGGATCTCTCCCCGAGCACAGAGCACCTACCCACATGCAGCTGAAATGGAGGAAACCTCCCTTTAACTAAACCAGCTCCCTGAAGGCTGACATCAGCTCAGGAAGCACATATACCATGGTCTGACTCCTTCAAGGCCCCAGATGGCTCTTCTCTCCACTTGACTAATGGGCACATTCCTGGCTCCTGGTGTCACGTTCCTCGTAACTGAGATTTCCTTCGGGTTCTGTGCTGAATGCTCTACTTGTGGATACTGGCAGGCTGAACCCCCTCTCTTCCGTTGAGTCTCTGCTCAGATGTCCCCTTTCAATGAGGTCTGCCCTGAACACTCCATTTAAACCTGTAATCTCTTCATGAGCATTCCCTTGTCCTGCTGCACTGTCTTTCATCCCACATATTACCTCCCAAGAGATTGAAAACTTTATTTAATATGCTTTTTGTTGAATGACCTTTTTAAAAAATATTTGAGAAGGAGAGACAGAATGTGATTGGGGGAGGAGCAGAGAGAGAGGAAGACACAGAATCTGAAGCAGGCTCCAGGCTCCAAGCTGTCAGCAGAGCCCAAAATGGGGTTCGAACCCATGAACTGCGAGATCATGCCCTGGGTCAAAGTCAGAGCTTAACTGACTGAGTCACCTAGGCAACCCTAATGACCATCCTGTTCACTGGGCCATCCTCAGAGCACAGCACACTGCTTGCCACATCGTAGCTGCTGGAGTGTTGAACAAATGAGGAGGTGCTTACCTCAATGTTGGGGCAGCAGCCTGTAGCCCTGAGCCTTTCCCTGGGACCCTCAACTTTGAACAACAGACTTCAGAGAGCCCAGAGCCTCCCCAGGGCCCAGACTGGACACCCCACCCCCACTCCAGAAGTACCATCCAATCACCAAGGAGCCTGAGTGTCCACCCCCAAGGGAATATGAGATTACTCTTGGGCAATCTTGAGGCCGGCAAAACGCAGCTTGCCAGCCTCACATCCTGGTTATTCTTGTTCAGTCCCTCAATTATGCTTTCTCAGTTTCCTCATGCTCAAGTCACTGCTCTCTGCTTCTTCTTGGCCCCCATCTCTCCCGCCACACCATGTTCTGACTTTCCACTGTGTTCTATGAAGTCTTGTTCCTATATATCCTCAGCCTTTCCAGTGAACATCGCTTCCATCTGCTGTTTTCACAGAAACCTGGGTCTCCCCTGAAAACGCCATTTCCTCTACAGCCTTGTGTGAGGGAGGCTGCTCCTTCCTGTATTCCCCAGGCACCTGAGGATCCCTTGTCTCCTCTTTGTGCTCCATTTACACTTTCCAGCTACCAAGATGTCATTCTTATTAGATAAAATCAGAAACAAGAACCTGTTCCTTGTTCATGCTATCCAGAAACACTACCCCCTACTATCCTCCCTCACTGTTCTTGTTTACTCCTTTCCCATTCACTAAGTCTTTAGCTCACAAGACATCCTTTCCCATCAAGCTTATAAGGGTGTTCATTTGGCTTAGAATTTTCAGTTTTAGGGTGCCTGGGTGGCTCAGTCAGTTGAGTGTCTGGCTCTTGGTTTCAGCTCAGGTTAAGATCTCACAGTGTAGTTCAAGTTCCACATTAGGGTCCATGCTGACAGTGCAGAGCCTGCTTGGGATTCTCTCTCTCCCTCTCTCTCAGCTCCTCCACTTCTCTCTATATCTCTCTCTCAAAATAAATAAATAAACTTAAAAAAAAAAAAAAAGAATTTCAGGGATGCCTAGATGGCTCAGTCAGTTAAGCGTCTGACTTTGGCTCAGGTTATGATCTTGCAGGTCATGAGTTTGAGCAACTCGTCAGGCTTGGTGCTGACAGCTCAGAGCCTGAAGCCTGCTTCAGATTCTGTGTCTCCCTCTCTTTCTGCCAGTCCTTCCCCTCAAATGAATAAACATTAAATTTTTTTTTCAATAAATAAAAGAATTTTCAGTTTTATCCTAATTACAAAGCGTATAGTTGGTACTTAAGAAATAGTTGCTAAATGAATGAATGAAAAAATGAAATCTGGGGCATGTAGCAGAAGGCAAGCTGAGGTTCACGTCTCATTTTGGGGCTATATTCTTCTCAGTTTAGCAGACATGGATAAGGGTACAGGATAGGCTGAATCTCTTCCTTGGGTGATTATTATTATCCCCATTTTATAACTCAAGATTATAGCGAGTAAGATGTGGAACTGGGCTTTAAAAATCCATGTCTGACATCATAGCCCATGTTTCTAATTGCCAATAAACACTGCCCTCCTCAACAACATAGCCTGCAGTTAAAAGACAAAGTTTCAGACAGCTCACTGCATTAAAATATTCTGAATAATTTTCATAGTGTTGACACATGATTTTGTCATATAGATACAAGCAGTAGAGAATTCTCAAAAGAAATCGAAAACTATTTTTTCCACAAAGATATAACTAAAGAAATATAGTAAAGACAAACAAAAATCTAAAACATCTATTTCAAATTTGTAGAGAATCATTAGATATAGAGACATTTAAAGAGTATTTCTCCTCTCTCTCTCAGAAATAAATTAAAAATTAAAAAAAAAAGGGACACCTGGGTGGCTCAGTCAGTTGGGCGTCTGACTTTAGCTTAGGTTATGACATCACCCTGTGTCAGGCTCTGTGCTTACAGCTAGCTCAGAGCCTGGAGCCTGTTTTGGATTCTGTGTCTCCCTCTCTCTGACCCTCCCTTGCTTATGCTGTCTCTCTCTCTCTCTCTCTCAGAAATAAATAAAAAAAATTTTTTTAAAAAGAGTATTCCTTATAATAGGAATTTAAGAATGGAAAAACACCTGAGGTGGAGACACAATTTTTATGCAGATATATCTGTACGGAACTCTCAATTCAGGCAACTTTGTAGGCCAAATCTGACCCACTATCTTGTTTTTCATATGGCCTGTGAGTTAAGAGTTATTTTTAATGGTTGAGAATAAAAAGCAGAAGGATATTTCATGACACATAAAAATTATATTAAAATTTCAGTATCCATAAATAAAATTTCATTGGAATACAGACCTATTCATTTGTCTACATGATGTCCACGGCTGTTTTCATGTCATAGCAGCAGAGTTGAGTAGTTGCAACAGAAACAATAAAGCCAATATCTGGCCCTTACAGAAAAAGTTGGCCACCCCATTACAGCTAATTTCTTCTGACTTATCTTCCAGTTCACTAATACTGTCTTCAGTTGTATCTAATCTGCTGCTAAATCCTATTGAGTTTTTAATTTTAGTAAATGTGTTTTTTAATTCTAGAAGTTTGTTTTTCCAATCTAATATTTTTGCTTTTTCAAATCCCTTATTCCATGTATAGCTCAATCTTGTCTTTATTTCCTTAAATATAGTATATCTAATTGCTTTATCAACTGTGTCTGGTCCAATTTCACACATCTCTGTGGATCCCCCTCTGTTGTCTGTTGGTTTTCATGATTCTCACTAATGGAGCCTTGTTCCCTTGCACACTTAGTTATTTTTACTCTGAGCTGTTTGTTTCCTTTAAAGGTTATTTGCAGGGATTTCATGTCTTCCTCCTGAACAGGTTTGCATTCGCAGAAGACCTTGGCAGCACTGCCAGTCTGGAATACATTAAACTCTCATATATTTAAAGCTCATGGTTTGAGGTTTCACAGATCACTTGAGTGATGAGAAGCCTGACTGCAAATAGCAAGTGTGGCTTTTTAATGAACTTATTGCCCTGATCCACTCAGAGTCCTGGCAACCTTTACTGTGGTCCTGGTTTAAGGGTGCAGGTTTACTTCTAGTTCATCCTACGCTAAGTCCTTTGGGGTTCTAGTTTAATGTGGAAAGGACCAAAAGATGGAAAATATGGAAGAGATGTCAGTAGACCTGGGGGCTACAATGAGAAGGTATAACAATTTAATCAGAGTTCCAGAAGAGGAGTAGAGAGAGAGTCGACAGAGGCAATATTTAAAGAAATGATGGCTAAAAATTTTCTAAAACGTATGAGTTCTTATGCTCCCGTATAGTGACAAATGGTAGCTACACTTGTGGTTAGCAAGGCATGACATATGAACTCTTCAAATCACAATGCTGTACACCTGAAATTAATGTAACTCTGTACGTCAACTATACTTCAATTTTAAAAATCAATTCAAAAACAAACAAAAACGACACACACACATATACACAAACAAAAACCTGTTTGATTTAAAAATTAAATAATAAATTTTGTGGTGCCAGGGTGGCTGAGTTGGTTAAGTGTCTGACTCTTGGTTTTGGCTAAGGTTGTGTGATCTCACCGTCATGAGCTCGAGCCCCGCATCAGGCTCTGCACAGACAGTGGAGAGCCTACTTGGGATTTTCTCTCTCCCTCTCTCTCTGTCCCTCCTCCCCCCTCAAAATAAATTAGCATTTTAAAAATAAAATAAATTTTAAAAATCTAAATGAATCTAATCACAATACATAAAAAGAAATTCTCACATTTACAAATCTATTTATATTTTATAGAGCCCTTTCTTCTATTCTTCCTTAAAAACTTTGGGAAGTGGATATTTTTAATCTACATTTTTGATAAGGAAAAACTGGTATTCAGAGGGCTAAAATAAATTATCTAAGGTAATGTAATTCTAAGCAGCAGGGACAGAATTCCAATCTAGTTCTTCTGATTCAAGTTCAGGTCCTTTCCTGTGCATCGGAATTAGAACACAACACTGCAGAAGGCGACTTCATAAGAGGAGATCTGGACACTGCCAAGGGATCAACTTCAAAACCCAGAATCCTTCGCTTGGAAACTTCTCCCTGGAAGCAGGTAAAAATCATTTCCACATATCTGTGCTTTCTTTTGAAGATAGCACAGGACTGGAAAAGTCTTTACAATAAGAGGGCTATATTTTAACTTGTGAGTTATTCCCCACGCTAAAGACCAAGTTGACTTGAATGGCTCGTGGATCTGGCCTGCCGTGAACCACCCAACTGTCGGGCCAACGGGGCAGAAGCATCCTCCTAATTCCCCTTCTTACGCTGCTGGAGACAGTTTAAATACCACGGTTAACACGTCCTAAGTAACATGCCTTTTGTTCATCAGTGTGATCTGACTTAAATCGCTTCCATTCTGGTGGCATTTCATTTGCTTAGCTAATACTTGATTTCTTTCTTTCTTTCTCTTTTCTTTTTTCTTTTTTTTTTTTTTTTGCCTAGGGCACTAAATTAAGACTTTTCTAAGAGTGAAGCCTATGGCTTCCTAGCACAATTGAGCCCCATTCCCCAGATGTTAACGTGTGGCTGACATCTCTCTACTAGCCTGGTATAAAGAGCAGACCATCCTTCCCTCGTGGCTGCCTCCGTGATGTATAAAAGCTGGAAGAATTACAACGCCTGAATTCACAGTATGAGGCGTGAAAGTCAAAAAGCCAGAAGCCAGGGAAAGGGTCTAGATGCTAGATAATTCAGGGGGACAGCCAAACAGCCCCAGGTTCAATGTCTTATATGTAGGCACAGCCATCACCATCACAAGCAGCTGTGGGCAAGGCTTCATGCGAGAGAGGAAAGGAGTCACAATTCCCATCTTCCATGTCCGTCTGGTATCGGCAGGGGACACGGGACTGTGAAAATGACTGATAACAGAATGGAGCCACAGGCAGGTTTTCAACCATTTACTGCGTACCAACCACGAGAAAGGTGCCATGCTGGGTCTGAACACACAGAATGGATACAGTCCAATCTCAAGGCATCCAGTCTGACCGGGCAAGTGCACGGTCATCTACCTATCATCCATGCATCTATCCACGCAGCCATGGTCAGTGTTTACTGAGATCTCACAAACATAAACCAGCACTGGCTCAGTGCTAGCAAGAACAAGAAGGCCAGAACAGAGCAGGATTCTGAGAGGATTAGATTCTCTGTACTTGAAAGCCCGTATGAATTAATCATTTCAATTAAGTCCTTACAATAACCCTAAGAGGTATAGGTATATTGGTGTCCTCCTCTTACGGATGGACTAAGGCTCGGAGAGGCTAAGTAGCTTGCCCCAAATCAGAGAGTAAATGGCGATCTGGGATTCGAACCAAGCCAGGCCTGGCTCCAAGCCTGTGCTCTTAATAAACTAATAATTATGACCCAGCTAATTATACTACAATGAGATAATCAGTGACAGGAGAAAATTCACTAGAAGCAGAGGGAAAGAGATCCTGAATTCTGTGCAAGGAAGAGGTGGTCTTTGAGTTTTCCCAGGAGACCAGCAAGGAAAGGGACTTGCAGGCACAGAGAAGAAGCACATGCAAAGGGAGAAGGGAATGGAGGGTTTGCTGGTGGCAGAGGGACAGGAGCTAACGCAGGAGAGGAAGCCTGGTCACAGGAAGCCCTGCGCGCCAGGCTGCAGAGCGTCTTTGAGAGGCCACAGCCTCCTACTACAATTCAACCAGCCTCCACTCTGCACCAGAAGCCTTTCCAGGACCTCCTTGTCCATCAAACCTGGCAGTGCCTCCTTCTGGAAGGAGTTCCCTGTGCCAGCCAGATCTAAGGCCTTATGTTTGCACCTGCAATCCCATGCCCTCTGGGCCCCTGCAGACTTTAACGTGCTCTAAGATTCTGCTGATGGGGCGGGGTGGGGGGGTGTCAGAGGCCCCAGGGAGCCCCCCAACAAATGCAGGGCTGAGGAGGTGACCCTTCAAAGATGGACCCTGGTTCTCACAGACGTCTCTACCACAGAGTCAAGGTGCTTTCTTGTTCTACTCACAGTTTAGAGTCCAGCTTCAGGAGGAAACCCAACCGATCATACTCTGAAAAAGAACAGAAAAGCAGAAAATGTTACTAAAGTCAAGCCACTGTTGACACTAGCAGATTACATTCCCCAGACACAGACCTTGGGGACAGACAACTGCTCAAGGAACAGATTCAAATACATAAGCCATAACTAAATTTAAGTCTCAGACCTCTTGCTGAACACCTGTTTTCAATACCAGGTGTTTCCCAGACCCTCTAGGCCAACCAGTCCTATGCTGGTATATAACTGCCTTCCTGTTTAAATGCGGTGCTTGACTGAAATTTAGTTAAACAACAAAACTCAACCCCCAGAGAAATAACAGGGTTAGAAGCAATCTCTGATTCCTCTAAGCTCTAGTCATAATTTTTGCCGAAGCAGCCGTGTTAACTATGGAGTGCAGATGTGGCAGCCAAGGGGTCCTCAAATCCATGGCAATGACCCCAGCTTCTTCACTATAGGCCCAAAGACTGACAGGTCTGATTACATAAAGGGTAGGAAATTTAAAGTGAAATCTAAAAATAAGTTGTAAGATGTTTACAGCAAATGATAAATCATGAATATTTTGTTGCCTCATTCTTAGATGAGGTTGAAGCAGTTTTATAAAATTGGATGGAGTACAAAAGTTTTTAAAAAGAAGGTATCTGGGGGGAAGTCCCTGGGTGGCTCAGTCAGTTAAGTGTCTGCTTTTTGATTTCAGCTCAGGTCATGATCTCAGGGCCGTGAGACCAAGCTCCGCATCAGGCTCGATGTTGAGTGTGGAGCCTCCTTAATATTCCCTCCCCTGCTTGTTCTCTCTCTCAAAAAAAAAAAAAAAAATCTGGTATCTGGGACCACAGGGGAAATAAGCATAAGAAAAATAATATAAGAATACCAAAACTGGATGACCTAAGGTCCTATGTGCTGGCTGGAGGAGGATTATAGAATCATCCCCAAGATTTCTCACAGCTAAAGCTAAATGCAAAGCACTGATAAAATGATTTACAGTGTTAATAAAATAAACCAGGAGAACCACAGCTATTTGTGTTCCTACGACTTGAGGGAAGTGTTATAAGGTTATTTCTTATAACTTTGGTCAATGTTTGCAAAGTGTGTGTGTGTGTGTGTGTGTGTGTGTGTGTGTGGTGTGACTACATCAAAATAAGGCAGTCTATGGGTGCAGTTCTCAGTTGGCCTGGCTTAACCTGAGAACAGAACAGAATACCAAGGCCAAACACCTAAATGACAGAGGTCATGCAGCAAGATTTTTGGGGAACTCAGTATTCAATAAGTAATGATGGCCAAGAGAAGGAAGGTACCCATATTGACAAGAATCTCACAGAGCCATTCTGCAAGGCCAACTAAGGCCCAAATCTGTACTCTTTCTTAAGCAGCAGAACTGCAGTGAGAGAATAATTCTTCTTCTTAAAATTGAAGATACCGACTAGAACATATAACTCAACAGAAGGCTTGCCTCCCAGGAGGAAAGTCAAAGCCTTTCCTCAAAGTAATTCTGCTTTTGCTCTAACTGAGATACATGGATGGGAGACTTTGCTTAATATATCAGGAACTTCTAAAAGTCAATTTTAAAAAAGGTGTCAATTTCAAAAATAAACCGAAAACAAAATTTGCAAAAAGAGTTAGTTTCAAAGGTTAACACTCTTTCAACAATCCTATTTATCATTCCATAAAAAAGAAAATCTCATTAATTTGCCAACTCCTGTTGCTTTCCCCATGTGGCCATAACTATTTCCCCATGTGGGGCAGCTATTCTGCTACTGCTCCTCAGATCCAAGTTAAGACTTCCTTGGAAATACAATGAATCCACACTTTGGCTGTTTCCTTCCAGAGACTCCAGAGAATGCCTTCCTCTTGTTGCAAACTCAGATGTTAAGGGCCAGGCAAGAATCTAACACAAGTGAAGGAAGGAGGGAATGTGATATCTTCCCAGAGTAACTCATACTACTGATTTCAGTTGTATTAAAAACAAATTCTGTTGAAATGTATTTTTTTTCACCACATAATTTTGTACAGTAGCCATGATTATATCTGCGGGTTATTTTCCAATGGCATTTTAAGTTTTGTTTTACAGATATATACACTAATTGCATATTAAACATATGAGAATGCTGCATGTCTAAAGAAATCCCCTTCATAGCTCTCTGGGACTGTTGTTTTCTCTCTTTTGTTAAGAGACAGGAGTGCAAGAGATATTTCATCTTATTCTGTTAATTTAAGGAAAGGTAACTGTGTGAGTCCGACAATGATAAATGGCAACTGACGTCGCCTTTGGGTCACAAAGCCAAGAGGGAATGGAGCCCATCTGGAGACTTCATGCCCTGTCCAAGGGGAAGCTTCCATCAGTGCCAGTGGACAATGCCAGGCAGCAATGCAGACCCAGCACTGCCACATCTTCTCATTTTTTTTTTTAAGCCAAGGATCTGGGGTGCCTGGGTGGCTCAGATGGTTAAGCATCCAACTCTTGGTTTCAGTTCAGGTCATGATCTCACAGTTTCAAGGGTTTGAGCTCCACATCAGGTTCTGCACACTCAGTGCTTGAGATTCTCTGTCTCACTCTCTCTCCGCTGCTTTCCAACTCATACTGTCTCTTTGTCTTTGTCTCTCAAAATAAATAAACTTTATAAAACCAATAATCTGGATCATTTCTTTCTTTCTTCTTAAGTAGGTTCCATGCCCAGCGTGGAGCCCAATGTGGAGCTTGAACTTTCAAGACCCTGAGATCAAGACCTGAGCTGAGCTCAAGAGTTGGGTGCTTAAATGACTGAGCCACCCAGGCACCCCAAGAATCTGGATTTTTTAAGGTAAAAATTTTCAATGTGTAACTACTGGCAATAGATTCCACAAAAATTTAGGGAGCATCTGGGTGGCTCAGTTGGTTAAGTGTCATACTCTTGATTTCAGTTCAGGTCATGATCTCACAGTCATGAGATCAAGCCCTGCATTAGGCTCTGTGCTGGGCATGGAGCCTGCTTGAGATTCTCTCTCTCTCTCTCTCTCTCTCTCTCTCTCACTCACTCTCTCTCCCTCCCCCTCTACCTCTCCCCATCTTGTGTTCTCTCTTTCTCTCTCTCTCAAAAAAGAAAAAAAGAAAAATTTAAAGGTTATGAGGATTAGCCAAAATATGTCCACGGGCAGGATTTAGCCAGTGAACTAACAATCTATAAACTCTGTCCTAGACTGGCAGTCCATGAGGGCTGGAAGTAGTTCTCTTTTGTGGCTGCACACAGTACATTCTCAGTAAATTTCTGTTGATTGCTACTACCAGGATTATTTGGTCACGATGGTCATAAATCCAAATCGAATTAGTCTAACAGGATGCTAAAAGAGTATTTCAGTCAAGTCTCTGGGATGATACTAACTAACTAGTATCTAGACATTAACATGAGGTTCTAGACAGAGATGTAAATTTTCAATTTTACATTTTTTGTGACCCAAAGGCGACGTCAGTTGCCATTTATCATTGTTGGACTCACACAGTTACCTTTCCTTAAATTAACAGAATAAGATGAAATATCTCTTGCACTCCTGTCTCTTAACAAAAGAGAGAAAACAACAGACTCACTTAAAACAACAGAGAGAAAGCAACAGTCTCACTTAAGGGCCAGAATGGGTACTTGTCTTTCCCTTATGCCTGGTGAGGGAAGCTTAACTTTGACCCTTAAAGAATGGAGAACGCAGTGGACTTCTAGGTGCCTGACTTCTACCTGACAAGTGTAAAGGCCACAAGATAGGCTGGATGCAGGAACTGGCCTGCACTCCAGAATTTGTCAAAGAAAAGGATGTGTAAATGAGCTAGAGTGGGTTTTAGGTCCTTTCCAAAACACGGTCCAGAGGGTAGCCAGGGGCCTCAGCACACACAGCAGGGACAGACACTGAGAGTCCCAGGGGCTGCAGGGGTGAGTGACAAGGCTTGGGCAAGTGCATGACCTCAGGGGAGCTCTACAGCAGAGGTCCCTAGTTGAAGGAGTCTCCAAAATGCCTCCCGGAGCACCCAGAGGCATTTGCTTTAAACATTCAACAGCTCAGACAGTGCTGACACTATCTTACGTCTTTTCTGCTCACATTCTCTCTCTCCCTTTGCCCACCAATTCCAGAGAGGTCAGAAATCACAACCAGCATCTGGGGAGGAGTGGGAAAATGACAAGCAGGGCACATCCTCTTCCCAGGGTCAGGCCCCTGCTGGTACTAAGCCCTCAATGCAGGGAGGGGAAGTCACTGTAGCTCTGAAAGAATTGAAAGCTATAGTTCTTACATAAGGCCAGATACTCTAATTTTGGAATTGGTGACTCAATGTGACCATGGGATTTTTATTACCTCTGCGATATCAAAAAATTCTCTGGACCTCTCACACTGAAAAACATTTTTAGGGGACACAGGGAGACAAAATAAAGCCAGCTTTGATTATCTCCTGATGTGTCTCGCATGTTCAATATACCAGTTGTACTAATTTAGGCAAAAAGGGCAATGCAACGGTTCACACAAGCAGTGTGGAAAGGGTCAGGGTGCAGGTTTCTGAGGCCACGGAAAGTGACCAGACCACCACCGCGCCTCCCTGAGTCATTTCTCTCCCCTGACCGGCTTCCTTCCTAAGTTAGAAAATGTGCTGCCAGCAACTTTCAGACACACACCTTCAGCTTAGCCTCTGAAAAGGGACTAAGACTCAGTCTCTCTGCACAAAATGGCAAAACTCCCAGGGAAGGGCCAGGAGTGGCCTAGTGTACATCCGTTCCTCACACCTGCTCTAATCACAGTGACAGGAGGCAAGGTTTGTAAAAACAATTATGACTCCCACATGACACATGTGGTTAGGAGAATTTACCAGACGAAGGGATATGCTGTCCTGAACAAATGCAGGCTCTGGGGAAGAGCAGGAAGTCTTTGGAAAACACAGCACTAGCTCAGTCTCCCAGGGAAAATTGGTACAGCCATGGATGATATTAAACGGACCACTGTTAAAATGGGCTTTGGACTTTTTCCTTCCCAACCTCATTCTGCGTGGGTTTTTTCTTCCCTGACCAACCTCCTTTTAACATCTTTCTCATAATGCCCTCTGGCTTACCTCTCTCAACCTCCTGGCAGACTTGAAGCCTGGCTCTGCCATGTGCGACCTCACTTTTCCTGTGACTCTCAAAGAGAGGCCACTTTTTCTCGCAAATGCCAAGTTCCTGTGGTCACACACAAGTGGGAAGTACTTCTGATGTGCTGTGGTGGTTTTCATCACTTTTCTTGTGTTTGGGGTTCACTGAGCTTCTTGGATCTATTATGGGTCTGTGGTTTTCATCAAATTTGAAAGTTTTCTGGCCATTATTTCTTCACAATTTTTCTGCCCTCCCCTCTGTCTGGGGGAGTTCCAGTGACACAAGTATTAGGCTGCTTGACGCCCCACCACTCACTGATGCTCTGCTACTTTTCTTCCCCAGTAATTTTGCTGTTTTATTTTATTTTTATTTTTTTAAGTCTCTTAACATTTATGTGTTATTGAGAAACAGAGGGAGACAGAGCATGAGCTGGGAAGGGGCAAAGAGAAGGGGAGACACAGAATCGGAAGCAGGCGCCAGGCTCTGAGCCGTCAGCACAGAGCCTGACACAGGGCTCAAACCCACAAACTGCGAGATCATGACTGGAGCCAAAGTCGGACGCTCAACCAACTGAGCCACCCAGGCACCCCTGCTGTGTTTTATTTTAGATAATTCCTATTGAAATATCTTCCAGTTGACTACTCTTCTCTTCTGCAGTGTCGAGTTGCCTATTTACCCATTCAGTATCGTTTTCATCTCAAATGCTATTTTTTTCCACCTCTAAATTTCTTTTTTGTATCTTATATGTCTTTCTTTAATATTCTCATGCTTTCTTCTACCTTCTTGAAGATATGGAATATGTTTTAATGTCTTTCCCTACTAATTCTATCTTTTGTGTTGTCACTAGGCTTATTTCTATTGTTTTTTCCCATTATGGGTTGTATTTTCATGCTTTTCTGAATATCTAGTCATTCTGTATACACACACACGTATACACTCTCACACACACATGTATTTTTAAATTTTAATTCCAGTATAGTTAACATACCGTACTGTAGTAGCTTTAGGTGAGCCTGGTCACTCTTGACTGGATGCCAGCCAAATGTGAATTTGGCTTTGCTGGGCACAGGATATCTGTGCATTCCTTATTTATTTTTGAGGTACAGTTAAATTACTTGGAAACATCTGGATCCTTTCAAGGTTTGCTTTTAAGCTTCGTAGGATTAAGATGAGAGGCAAGTGGACTTTTGTCTAGGGCTACTTTTGCACCACTGCTAACTCTGCCCCACGACTAAGGCAAGGCCCTTCTGAATGTGCCATGGACACCTGTGTATTTGGATGCTTCCCCATTATTCCCAGTGAGAGCTGTAGGTATTATTCTGCCTGCTCCTCTCCAGTGGCTCTTTTTATTTTTAAAAAATTTTTTAAAATGTCTTTATTTTATTTTGAGAGGCAGAGAGAGTGAACAGGTGAGGGGCAGAGAGAGAGGGAGACGCAGGATCTGAAGCAGGCTCAGGCTCTGAGCTGTCAACACAGAGTCCGACGTGGGGCTCGAACTCACGGACCGTGAGGTCATGACCTGAGCTGAAGTCGGACGCTTAACCGACTGAGCCACCCAGGCACCCCTCCAGTGGCTCCTTCCTTGCTTCCAGGAGCCTTCTCACACACATGCACTGACCAGCTGAGGCCAAGGGGACCCTAGACAGATCTCTGGAGCGCTCTCTGTGTGCAGCTCTCTCCTCTCTGGTATTTATGAGTTCTGGCTGCCTTCCTCTCAAATTCTCAAATCTGTTTTCTCTTAGGAAGACTTTAGTGTTCTGTTTGGGTTCTTCTTCCCTGTGCTGGGGTCTGGAGACTTTGTCCGGGCTGTTAGCTTGGGCAATTATAGGACTAAGCTCATTTACTCCTCTTCTTTCAGAGATTAGTGTCATGTGCTACCTACTGTTCAATGTTAGAAAAAAAATTTTTTCATACATTTTGTCTTTGGTTTTTATTGTTGTTTCCTCTCTTTGCTTTTTCCTTATCCAGGGTAGACTTCACCCCACTCAACCATTCAGGTTAGCCTGCCCAACGATCCTTCCATTGCACCCAAATCCAACTTCTCATTCCTGCCCAACCCCTCTCCTGAGTCCCAGACTTATATACTCAGCTGTTGGCTAGCATTTCCTCCTCCTACAGACACCTGAAACTCAGGCTGCCCCACACAGAGTTCACGTTCACAGAACTCACATACGTGAAGAGCCCGGTTCCCCTCCTGTATTCCCTACCTTAATGAATGGTACCACTATTCAGCCAGCCGCCCAAGCTTGAAACCTGAGAGAATTACTTGATTCCTGCTTCCTTCTTATTTAATTACCATGTCTGTTTTTTTAAAAGTTTCTATTTAGATTTCAGTCAGTTAACATACAGTGTAATATTAGCTTCATGTGCACAATATAGTGATTCAATACGTCCATGCATCACCCAGTGCTCAGCACAAGTGCCCTCCTTAATCCCTAACACCTAGTTAATCCATCCCCCCACTCACCTCTCCTCTGGTAACCATCAGTTTGTTCTGTATAGTTAAGAGTCTGTTTTTTGGTTTGCCTCTCTCTCTTTTTTTCCCCTTTTGCTCATTTGTTTTGTTTCTTAAATTGTTTCTTAAATTCCACATATAAGTAAAATCATATGGTATTTGTCTTTCTCTTATTTCGCTTACCGTAACACTCTCTAGCTCCATCCGTGCCCTTGTAAGTGGCAAGATTCCATTCTTTTTATGGCTAACATTTCATTGTATATATATACCATATCTTCTTTTTCCATCCATCAATTGATAGACACTTGGGCTTTTTCCATAATTTGGCTATGGTGGATAATATTGTTATAAACATTGGGGTGCCTGAATTACCATATCTTTTTAATTTCCTCTTCTAACTGGATCTCAAACTCACTCACTTTTGTTCATTTTTGTTCCCTGACTAAGAAGCCAGCTTTACCTTTCATCTCGATTACTGCTAGGTTTCCTGACTCCCGTCTTGTCCCTCTTTAACAGTCTTCCTGATGTGATCAGAGCTATCTTTCTACAGGACAAATACGGTTATGTCATAACTCTGCTTAAAACCTCTGAACAGCTTCTACTGTTCTAAGAATGAATCATGGTCTCTTGATTCATAAGGTCCTTCACCCACAGTGACCATGACCATTCCAGCTTTCCTTCTGGAGTCCCCACATTACTGCCACTCTGCCCTCGTCTAACTCTATGCTCTGGCCAGACTGAACTATTTTATTTTCCTCCAAAGTATCTTTACAATCTCCAGCCCTTTGTATATGCTTTTCCTTTCACTTAAAACATTATTCCCGGGGCGCCTGGGTGGCTCAGTCACTTAAGCATTCAAGTTTGGCTCAGGTCATGATCTCTCAGTCTGTGGGTTTGAGCCCTGCGTCGGGCTCTGTGCCAACAGTTTGGAACTTGGGTCCTGCTTCGGATTCTGTGTCTCCCTCTCTCTCTGACCCTCCCCTGCTCATGCTCTCTCTCTCTCTCTCTCAAATAAACATTAAAAAGAGTTTTTAGGGGCGCCTGGGTGGCTTAGTCGGTTAAGCGTCTGACTTTTGCTTAGGTCATGATCTCGCAGTTGGTGGGTTCGGGCCCTGCGTCGGGCTCTGTGCTGACTGGCAGCTCAGAGCCTGGAGCCTGTTTTGGAGTCTGTGTCTCCCTCTCTCTCTGACCCTCCCCTGCTCACACTGTCTCTCTCTCTCTCTCTCTCCTAGAAATAAATAAAAAATATTAAAAAAAAAAAAAAAGATTTTTTAGACATTATTCCCAACCCCTTTCCTCATTGGTTATTTCCTACGCATCGCTCCTAAATGACCCACAGTCACCTCAAACTCAAAATGACGCAAATCAGATTTATCTGCACCGTCTCCCCCAGCCCCGTTTTTTGTTTGTTTGTTTGCTAATGCCATTACCATTCAGTCCTCCAAGATGGACGTGTTTGTTGTACCCTCTCTCATTTTTAAATACAGATTCTGCTCCCTACACCACAGTCCCTGCTTTTGCTGCATCTGCACTGTTGCTTGGACCACGCAGCCCCCTCTCATTCTGTCTGCACCTGTCTCCCCGGCCTCACCTTCCGTCACTTCTCTGTGGGCAGCCTCTATGCCTGAGAGCTACTGCAGACCACATCTCCTCTCTCTGTAATGCCCTCCCTCAGCTTGCTGATTTGGCAAACACCCACTCATCCTTCAAGATTTTGGTTGTCAACCGAAGCAAAATCTAACAGGTACTTTCATAGTACAGCAAGACCCTTCAGGGACTGGCTTTGAGCTACCTTTCCATCTCCACCTTGTACTATCTTGGCCCCTGTGCCTTCTGCTCAGGCCATCCCAGGTTTTCCTCAGTTCCCTGAATAAGCCGTGAGCTCCCTCGACATAGGACTCTTTCACAGAAGCAGTTTTTTGCTGCCTGAAATGTGCCCTCATCTCTTTTCTTGTGTTAATTCCTGCTTATTCTCTAGACCATAGTTCAAACGTACTCTCTTTCAGAAGAGGATTCGTTGACCCTCCTGCCTTGGATGTGCCCGCTCTTACATGCTTCTTGAACACAACAGTAGAGCATCAACAATTATCTGTCTTCACAGCACTTTTGTCCACCTTTGGAAACAAGCCCCTTGAATTTCTTTTAAGGAACTGCCCTTCCTCTACAGCCAGCGAGTGGTGAGTCTGTCAACAGGATTTGCCTGTCCAGAGTAGAGGCACTTGACAACAGCTAGGTTAGCTGGACCCTTCTCTCTTAAGCGAAGTGACACCAGGGAGACAAACAGGATGCTGAAGAGACGGACCGTTTGTTGCAATCTAGATTCCTGGCACTGTCCTTTGTGTCCTTTCTGAGGGCCAGCTGTTTGACGTTTAATTTTATTCTATGGGTACCCGTGTGCTTCCAGTAAATTCCTTTTTCCTTTAAGCTAGCCAGGTTCGATTTCTGTTGCTTGCAATTAAACAATCCTAACTGTATGTATCTGTATCTCTGGCCCCTTGTATAGGGTCTGGCAGAGAGGCTGGTATTCTGCAAGTGTGCTAATAAGCAAATGGAAGAATGAATGGGGTGACCGACTGACCAAGTGAGCCTAATAGCAGCCTCAAGACCTGGATTCTCTGTCTTCCTCCACCCCTTGATGTAAGGGGGCAACATTAAGAGCATAACAATGGTGGCATCGGTGGCTTCATCTGTCACTAGCCCACCACCTTTTCCAGTGCTCTGGCCAATTCTGCTCCCAGCCCTACAGATGACTGCATCACGGTCACCTGCCTATGCAGAGCCTACCCTGGCTCTTCTGGGGGAACTCCTCCCCCATTTCCGTTTCTGGTTTTTACTCTGGGGTTCTCTTTTGAGGCCCCCACACTTGCCAAGGTTAATTCCCTCCCATCATTTACAGAAGCCTAAAACTTAACTTCCTCCACAAAGACTTCCTGAGGTTCCTGAGTGACCACCCCGTTTCCAGAGCAGCTGGGGATTTTGCCCAACAGGCACCCCACTCTCATATCTGTAAGCTGGTACTGGTGGTCCGTCTGTGCCCAGCTCCTCACAGAGTTCTGGGACTGGCAGGGGCCCAGCTCCTCACAAGAGTTCTGGGACTGGCAGGGACGCTTACGTCTAGTCTTCAGGAAATGTAAACTAGAGAACGCAATCAGGAAGGCAGAGGCATAATGTTCTGGGACACAGGAGCAGAGCTCCTACTGTCGGGTTTGGGCAAGGCTGCAGACCCCAGAGCATCTCACTGTTTACAAATGTGTTGTCGAAGCTGCACGTGAATTCAGCTTGCACAATGGAAATGCCAGTTTGAGTGTACCAGCTCTTTGGCGTCCATTCACGTCTGGGGAAGTTGGCAGTAAAGCCTGGGTCTCACTGAGAGTCCACTAATCCCAAGTCTGTTGTAAGTACAGAAGAGTCTGGGACTCGCCAGTCAACCAGGCACAATGTAGGGTGATGTGCATATACAGCACCCCTGGCACCTGAAGGTACTCCCTCCTCAGGTGTCGAGGCAGCAAGCCCACGGCAATGCAGTGAGGGAGAGATGTTTAGTCTGGTGGTTTGGGCTTCCTGCCTTTGCCAGGCTGCAAACCTCATTATTAAAAAACCCCTGGCCGAGGAGCACATGTGTCCTTTGCCTGGCTCCAGGTGGGAAGTGGCATGGATAATGCAAATCTCTGCTCTTCTCTTCCTGCACCTGTACCAGGTCAGACCTATGAATGCACACGGTGCTTTTTCAGATGCCCAAGGTCCCTGAAACTAGCCATTAACTCTTCCATTTCCATTCCAAAGGACTAGGGCAGTGTTCTGAGCTCACCTAAACTCCTAGAAGGTTCAGAAACTGGACATAAACAAAAGAGGACTATGTACTCAAGTGGGTACATACCTAGTGATGAAACCTCTCTCTCTAAAAGGCCAAATTCACAAAGTTACAAGGAGAAATATACAAGTCTCCTATCATCATAATGGTAAACACACCCACTGAAAAACCAGGCTCTCTGAATCAGTGAGAATTCAAAAGATTTGAACAGAACAATTAGTACATTTGAACTGATATACAAAGTACCTTACACCCAATGAGTGGAGAACGCACATTCTTTCCAAGCATATATGGAACATTTATGAAAACTGACCACTTCTGAGGCTTAAACCTGATATAAAAATTTATGAACACTGAAACAAGCTCAAGCTTTTTACTTAAAAATTTGAAAATGTTAGGGCACCTGCGTGGCTCAGTCGGCTAGGCGTGTCTGACTCTTGGTTTCAGCTCAGGTCACGATCTCATGGTTTGTAAGTTCTAGTCCCTCACTGGGCTCTGTGCTGATGGTGCAGAGCCTGCTTGGGGTTCTCTCTCCCCCTCTCTCTGCCCCTCCCTCTCTCTCTAAAAACAAATAAATAAACTTTAAAAATTTTCGGAAGGGGTGCCTGGGTGGCTCAGTTGGTTAAGCATCCGACTAAAATACTTACTTTATAGCAACTCAACATTTAATATATTCCATAATACTTTGTATTTCACTTTGTTCATAATTCTGAAAAGAAAATTATGATTGCTTGGGGCGTCTGGGGGGCTCAGGCAGTTAAGCACCTGACTCTTGATCTCGGCTCAGGTCATGATCTCATGGTTCGTGAGACCGAGCCCCATGTCAGGCTCTGCACTGACATCTAGGGCCTGCCTGGGGTTCTCCCTGGGGTTCTCTCTCTCCCTCACTCTCTGCCCCTGCTCTCTCTCCCAAAATAAATAAACTTTGATTTTTTTAAAGAAAGTTATGAATGCTTTCACAATGCCCTCCTGTTGATCTCAGTATGGTAAACAAATTAGTAGCACTCTGCAGCTCTGTTCTCACAGCTGGGAGTACTGCATGACACCGCGAGATCCTACTCTAGGATGGAGACCTTCCTGACAGTTTCCCAAGCCAAGTATCCTACTCCAGCCTCATCAGCAGGCCACTGAGCCCCAGAATGGAATTTTTGGGAACCCGGGTGCATGTCGAAAGGCAGCTGTGCTGCTGGCATTTTTGGTCTCCAGTGACCCACTTTCTTTTTTCATTCTAAGGAGCCACCACAAATTCCCACCAGCTTGTCCCTATGCTCTGCACAAAACAGATGTTCATTAAGTAACTGCTGCTGCCTCCACGTGAGTCATGGGAGTTCACTTCGGCCGAGAGGGGCTGGCCAAAACACGAATGGCTCCCACACCATCTCAAGTCAGGGAAATAAATCAAAACGGAGGATCAATTCATCAAAGACAAACTAAAATAGGAAAAGCAGTTATCATAAAATAAACAGAAAAATTCACTGACCTAGACTAAATTAAGCGACCCAGCAAAATAACTTAGAAGTTCACACACTGAAATCCAATCTTAAATGGGTGCACATCCGCGTGGGGGCAGAGAGGGGCTCCCCAGAAGCTCCTGATGAATCCTGGTCCCCTGTGACTAGGCGCCACCTCCCTCTGAGCACAGCACAGCTGTGATGCACCTGGGGCCAACAGAAATTGGAACCTCCCCTGGAAGCTAGAAGCACCAGCCAGCCAGTGTAGGCGAAGGGGGCACATACCCATTTCCCCTCTGTCCTGGGGAAAGAGCAATGTCCAGTGTCCAGAGCAGGGCATGCAGTGAATTCAATTCTATTCCTGATAGCAAGCATGTCCAGACCATGCCAGGGCAGCTCTCGTGAGGCTGCAGGAGAATTTTGGTGGAAAACATGTCAAAAGAGTAGCTGGGGCAGGAAAGAGAAAAAAAATGGCTCACACTATGCAGTCTGTATCTTAACCTTCCTGGAGCTTACCACCTAGGAGGGTACAGAAGTACAAATAATCACCAAGCAATTATTATATAAAATAAGACAGAATCCTTCTCTCCAAACAAAAATAATTTTATTTTTTCCCAGTTGTAGGATTAACACATGCTTACCATATAAGTTTTTACATTTGGATTTTTATTTTATTTTAGTTTAGTTTAGTTTATTTATTTTTGAGAGAGAGAGAGAGAAAGAGAGTGAGCGCACAAGTGGAGGAGGGGCAGAGAGAGAGAAGAGATATAGACTCTGAAGCAGAGCTGTCAGCACAGAGCCCGATGCAGGGCTTGAACCTACAAACCGTGAGATCATGACCTGAGCCGAAGTCGGATGCCCAACCAACCAAGCCACCCAGGTGCCCCTACATTTGGATTTTTAAGGAATGAAATAAGCACCATTTGAAATTCCCATTTTCTAAAGTTAATTGCTGTAAACGTTTTGGTGAAATCTTCTCAGAAATCTCTCTTTCCATAAATACATGTGTGAACAAGCATATATAATTTTACTTACACATGGCCTCAACACACATGCTCTTTGTTCCTGTTTTGTTCACTCAACAATATCCTCAACATCTTCTGTGTCAATAAAAATAAAACTATGTCATTTTTAATGGCCGCATAGTATTTCACCACATGGATATGCCACTGTTTATGTAATCCTTAAGTATGTGTTGCGTGATGGACATTACGGTTTCTATTTTTCTATGTTTCATTCAACAAATATTTGCTGAGCACCTATTATGTGCCAGGTACTGTTCTAAGTACCAAGGATACACAGTGATAAACAAGACAGGCAAGGTCTCTGGCCAAATTCTACTGGGGTAGACTGACAGTATGCAAGTAATAAATAGCAGAAAATTTGAAGGAAGGATGAGTGCTAAGAAGAAATAAAGACAAAGTCTCTTAGAGAAGGACTGGGTGTCAAGAGAGTAAACTACTTTAGATGCAGTGGTCCAGGAAGGCCTTTCTGCAGAGATGCCATTTGAACACAGACCTTGGACAGTCACGTGAAGCAGAAGTAGAGCATTCTAGGTAGAGGAGACAAAGGCCCTGGAGGAGGAAGGGGCCTGGCATATTCATGGACTAGCAGGAATGCCAATATGGCTCGAGGGCAGAGAGGGACAAAATGGACTAAGCATCGAGAAAATTCAAGTAAGAATTTTCTTGAGTAAGAGCTAGCAAGTCAGACCCTATAGGTCATGGAGTTTGAGTTTTATTTTAAGTCCATGAAGTCAATGGAGAGTTTTCGATGCGAACAAGATATGATCTGACGTACATTTTAAAAGACCTCTCTGGCTACAATGTGGAGAATGAACTAGCAGGAAGCAACAGATGAACAGAGAGACCAGTAGATGTTTCCTTATCCAGGGTAGAGAAGATGGTACCTTGGACAGAGCTGCTGAAAAAAGCTGGACAAGGACATATCGTGAAGACAGAAAAAGTGAGCAAGGGAGAGGAGGGGCAACAACCAAAGTGGTTTCCAGGTCTGTGGCTTGAACACTTGGGCAGATGGAGACGAAAAAATGGGAGAGGAACAGCTGTGAGCACACAGATCCCACACACATTCCATTAGATTTATATATATATTGGTTTGGGGGGGAGAGCTACTGCTAATATTTTTTATTTTTTATTTATATATTTTTACTTTTATTTGAGAGTGGATGCATATAAGTGCGGGGGGGGGGGGGGGGGGGATAAAATCTTATGTAGGCTCCACACTCAGCACAAAGCCCAACACAGGGCTCTATCCCCCGGCTCATGACCTGAGCCAAAATCTAGAGTCAGATGCTCAATACACTAAGTCACCCATGTGCCCCTAATTTTTTACTTTCAATTATTCATTGCTAACATATAGAAATATAATTTTTTTCTGTTTTGATCTTTATCTTATCATCTTGCTAAACTCAATTATTAGTTCTAGGAGTTTTTTTGTAGATTCCTTGAGATTCTCTATGTAGGCAATCACATCACCTATGAAGAGAGCCAGTTTTATTCCTTCCTTTCCAATCTATATTCTTGTCTCTTTTTCCTGCCTTGCCACACTGGCTAGGACTTTCAGGAGTGGCTCCTGATCTCCGGGCGATAATAGTTTTTTACCAGGAAGCACGATGTTTGCCGTAGGCTCTTTGGAGATGTCCCTACATCCGGTTGAAGAAGTTCCCTTCTAAGCATGCTGAGAGTTTTTGTCACAAATTGATAAATGCTGAATCTTTGTCAGATGCTTTTTCTTCACCAATAGACATGACCATGCAGTTCCCCTTCTTTAGAGAGTGAATATGGTGGACTACATTGAGTGACTTTTGAATGCTGACTCAGCCTTCCATTTCTAGGATAAATCCCAGGTGGGCACCAAATCTGGGGAGTTTTAGCCATTATTTCTTTGACTATCTCTTCTGCACTACACTTTCTTCTTCTGGGACTCCAAGGACAGGTGATAAACTCTCTGGTATTGTCCAACAAGCCACTGAGGCTCTGCTCAACTTTTTAACTCTTTCTTATTGTTCATACTGGGTAACTTCTACTGCTTTCCTTTCAAGGTCATTAATTCTTTCTTCTTCATCTCCATTTTGTTATTGAGTCCACTCAGTTTTTAAAATGTCAATTATTGTATTTTTTCCCCTTATATCTCCATTGGGTTCTATTTTATTTCCTTTCGGGGGGGGGGCTAAGAATTTCTTTTATGCATCAATACCATTTGCCTTCATTTTGGGGAGCATTTTTATAACAGCTGCTTTAAAGGAAGTGTCAGGTTATTCCAACATCTGTGTTGAGATATTCCTGGTCCTTCACATGATGATTAATTCTGGATTCTATCCTGGATATTTTGAATACGAGGTTATGAAACTTTAGGTCTTGTTTAGATCCAGTGGAGAATGTAGACATTTTTGTTTTACCAGACTCTCAACGAGGTTGGATTTAGGTGGCAAGTTCTGTGGGTTATGGTTTCAATGCCAGTTCCATTTCCAAAGCCTCCTCAGGTGTGTCCTCTGTGGGCGCCACCCAGTGTCCAGTCTAGGACTCAGTCAGTGGTCTATCCCTTGGATCAGTTCTCAAAGTCTTTGGTATGTTGGTTAGAATCAGATACGTGTGGGCACAGCTCAGGGGTTAGTTGCTCATAAACAACTTTTTGGGGTTACTTTCCTGAGTTCTTCCCTGTTCTCTCCTGGTGCTTTCCAGTTTATTGGGCCTCCCCTTCTCGGTCCTCTGTCCAGAAAGCTGAGATCTTAGTTACCGCATTCTGCCTCACATTTCCTGAACTGTACCCAGATCTGGGGCCAACCAGCAGGAAGGCAGAGGAAAAAAAGCAACAGATCCCCCACACTCCCAACTATCCTGGGATTACAGCTCCTCTGATCAGAGAGGGAGGTTTCCCTTTTTCAGTTTTAGGTGCTCGGCGACCCCCCTGCTGCCATAGGCAGTAGCACCACCACTACCGTGGGGCTGCCTGGGGTCGAAGGCACGAGGGAGAAGGAAGGAATCCCAAGGGAATCCCAACCCTTGGGATTTCCCCCTCTGTCTGAGCCTCAGAACTCCTTTCCAGCCCCAGAGCCATAGCTAGAGGTCTTCTAGAATTCTCTCTGGCTGTGCCCTGAAGGGAATGCTGGGTTTGGGGCCTTGCATGGGGTACCAGAGGGAAAAATGAGAAATTCACTGCAAGTGTGGTAGTACTTTTAATTCTGATCTCTTCCTCCAATAGTTCTGCTATTATTTATTTTTCAGAGTCCTCAAATAGCTGCTAAATGTACCTGTCCAGACCTTTAGCTGCATCCAATGAGAGAGTCTTGTACATGTATCTTGTACATATATTCTGGTCCATATAGAAGCATCCATTTCTGTAGGGAATACAGCTATGAGGAGAAGCGCCAGCTCATGAGGTATATGTATATTCAAATTGTGCTAGATACTACATAGTCGTTACTAAAGGGGTTGTGACCAACTTACCCTCTGACCAGAGAAGACTCAGAGTTCCCACTGTACCACATCCTCACCAGTACTTGAATAGCGAGATTTTCAAGTTTTGCCATTTTGGTAGATGTGCAGTGGTATCTCAAGGTAATCCTGATTTGCCTTTTCCTAGGTAGCAATGTGATCAAACACCTTTTCATAAGTTTATCGGCCATTTGGATTTCCTCTTTTGTGGAGTGCTTATTCAGGCTTTTTGCTTGTTTCGATACTGAATTGTTTCTTTACTCCTGCTGATTTCTCTAACTCTATTCTGGATACACGCCCTTGGTTGGCTGTTCATGTTAGAAATATCATTTTTCACTGTGGATCGCCTTTTCATTCTCTTAATGGTGATTTCTAGGTTAATGAGAAGTTCTTAACTTTAGTATAATAAAAGTGATCAGTCTTTTCCTAGAGCAGCAGATACAACTTTTGTGTCTATTTAAGAACTCTCTGTCCACTCTATCTTAAAGCGATCTCTCTTTTCTCAGCATTTGAGTGGAGTGTATCTCAAGCATACAAGGTTTATGACATCAAGATAACAAGGGAGAGAGTGTGAGCTCTAGAGGTGGACAGGTATGAGTGGCCCCGGACAGGTTACTTTATCTTTGGGAGCATTAGTTTCTTTTCTCTGTAATCGAAGATACACCATCCACCTCGCACATGTGTAAAAAGCACCTACCACAGTGTTGGCACATAGTAGACCCTTAGTAAGCAGTGGTAGCTGTGATTATAGTCTCTGAACTCACCTCCCCGTTGCCCACATTGCCACAGCTCCTGGAGCCTCAGGGCTGCTCTGTGAAACTCCAATTGGCTGCATTCAAGGACAGCTAAACGGATTAAATTAACTGCCCTCAGCAGGCCAGCCAAGTCTCCCCGTGCTTCGCAGGCAGCACCCACTGTCTCCAACTACACATGCAGGCATGATGCCCAGAGAGGCTCTTCTCACAAAGGAAAGTAGTCCTGGGGCTCCCATATGAACGTGATGTCAGCCAAGATGAAGAATCAAAGTGACGTCTCTTTCTGCTCACTGCCAAGCTCCACTGAGCCCGAGTGAATTGGTGTCAAAGGTGATTTGTATGTCCATCTGCATGTCTCCAACGTCAACACGGGGAATAGAGGCAGTATGTTTGCCCGCACGTGAGTTGGCACAAGCGCATAGTAAAGCGCACACCCCGGAGGAGGTGTGTATTGGAGTACGTGGGATATGCATGCAAACATGCAACAGCGTATGTTGTCAGGAAGCTGGGACACTCTCCTCAGTCCTGGAGAGCCTGATAATGACCTACTCCAACGTACCCAGAGCGTGGCGCCTCGTGATGCCCTCTGCCCCGCCCTCTAGGCCACAATCTGTGCTCAGAAAACAGATTCCTTTTCTAGGGACCCGGATAGATTTGAATGAGGAAGGAGCATCTACTGCAAACTTTTTAAGCAACTGGCAGGGTCTTCTGGATGCTGCATCTCACTTCCTGGACCACGAGTCCCCAGAAAAGCTTCGTAAGACTTTCCCACAATGCTATGATACCCCACCACCCTCCCCAGAGACCCCCACCCCCACCACCACTTCACCAGGCTCCACTCCAAATGCGGCCCAAGTGCTGAGTGCAGAAAGGATAGCGGGGGAGGGATTGGTACCTGAGCCTAGTGTTTGTCCAGCGGAGTCAAAGGAAAGAACCACTGAATCTGCAACACAAGAGGACAAGTTCATTTCTTTCTCCTTGCTAGGATTAAAAAAAAAAAAACACAACAAGCGCCCAGTGACTCTGCCCAAACCCTCCCCCACAAGGGAAAGTCAACTGGATTGGAACTCAGCTGCGTGGACAGCCTTCACAGACCCATGCCCACCCGACCACCTGACCACCGGGCCAGGAGGCCCTGCTGAGCTCAGCCCCCTAGCTTCCTGCCACTGGGAGGGACGTCTCAGGGCAGAGACAGTCCCCAAATTCTTCAGAGGCATTTCCTGCCAAATTAGAGGACAAACACTTTTTCCCCCTTCCTACAATGAAAATAAAATTAAAACAATGCAAAAGAAAACTCTCCTGCAGCTGGTTAAAGGCACTAACATTTCCCTTTGACTTCTCCCTTTCTTTTCCTACTCATGTACCCAATTGTTTGTTATTTCGTCCCCAGAAGGGCTTAGAGTAGCCTACAGGAATTTACAGGACATGCTGGAATTTTTTAAAAATGAAGAAGTCAGGAGAGGAAAAATATTACACGGTCCAAGGAATGTTAGTGCACAAAATGCATGCCATGAGGAACTGGTACGTATGCCACAGGGGGAATCAAGAGGGCCTGAGCTCCCAAACTGCCAAAGGAAAGGATAAAATGAACAGTCACAAGATTTAGTACCCACAGTGTGTCCATTCATTCGACTGGTCAGCAAATATTTATTAAGCACGACACTATGCTATGACTTTGAGATACAGCCACAAACAAAAAGGCGTGGTCTCTGCTCTCACGGCTCTCCTGCCATCAGTCTAAGAGATGACAACAACAGCAACAACAAGTTACTAAACAACAAATCATCTGACAAAAAACTGCCTGAGTGAAAAAGAGTGCTTTGAACATCTCTATTAAGAACCAGACTGAGTTGTCAGAGTGGCTAAAATGAACAAATCAGGAGACTCTAGATGCTGGTGAGGATGTGGAGAAACGGGCACCCTCCTACACTGCTGGTGGGAATGTAAACTGGTGCAGCCCCTCTGGAAAACAGTGTGGAGGTTGCTCAAAAAATTAACAATAGAACTCCCCTATGACCCAGCAACAGCACTGCTAGGAATTTACCCAAGGGATACAGAAATGCTGATGCATAGGAGCACATGTACCCCAGTGTTCACAGCAGCACTCTCCACAATAGCCAAAACATGGAAAGAGCCTAAGTGTCCATCAACTGACGAATGGATCAAGAAGATGTGGTTTATCTATACGATGGAATACTACATGGCAATGAGAAAGAATGAAATCTGGCCATGTGTAGCAACATGGATGGAACTCGAGGGTGTTATGCTGAGGAAAATAAGTCAGGCAGAGAAGGACAGATATCATATGTTTTCACTCATATGTAGAACAGGAGAAGCTTAACAGAGGGCCATAGGGAGGGGAAGGGGAAAAAACAGTTAAGGAGAGGGAGGTAAGCAAACCACAAGAGACACTTACATACTGAGAACTGAGGGTTGATAGGGGTGGGGGAGAAGGGAAGATGGGTGATGGGCATGAAGGAGAGCACTTGTTGGGATGAGCGCTGGGTGTTATATGGAAACCAACCTGACAATAAACCATATTAAAAAAAGAATCAGACCGAATTTGGAAGGGGACTGGGTGCTGGCTAGGGAAATCCTCCCTGAAGGGACACTTGGAGTAACAGCTAGGTCCAAGTAAGGGTTAAGCCCCACCAGAATGGGATGTGGCATTCCAGGCAGAGAGAACACCCTCTGGAGACCTGAAGCACGATGCTGCAGGGTGTTTTAGGGTGACTGAAAGACCAAAATATAAAAGCAAATCCGAAACAGTCATCAGGAAGAAATTTCTCTTGTGGGTCCTGATTATAAAAGAGGGGCCATATGTGATATTGGAGGCTGTAACTTCTACAACAGGTCTGTAATAAGTAAGCGTGAAGCTTCCATGGCTATTTCTTATAACACGAGCTCATACAAAATGATGGAATAAAGCCAATGTATAATTCAACAAAATCTATTATAAGGAACACTGAGATAAGGCCCAAGATTACCCCACAAACCCCAGACTCAAAAGGGCTCATATTCAAAAGGCTCACTCACCACCAAGGAAAGCCAGCTGGATGCATATAGGACTAGGGTCTATAGTCACACGCCCACCCCAGCAGTATCCTTCTGACCTCAGGTTGACGTCATTTTCTCTTATTGCACAAGGAAACGCAACACATGATAAATCGTTATCATAACTGTAAGTAACATGTGTCCCCACTGCTGGACTATCGGCTCATAAAGGCAGCTACTGTACCTGCTTTGTTCCCTGCTACATTACCAGAACACCTGGCAGTGACCATTTGCTGAAGGGCACCTCGGTGGCTCGGTCGGTTGGGTGTCCAACTCTTAATTTCAGCTCAGGTCACGATCCCAGGGTTGTGGGATCAAGCCCCATGTCGGGCTCCACGCTGAGCATGGAGCCTGCATGGGACTCACTCTCTCTCTCTCTCTCTCTCTCTCTCTCTCTCTCTCTCTATTAAAGCAAAAATTTACACATTTGCTGAGTAACAGAGCCTAGAGAAATAAATGGGTCACAGATCCTTCATAAATACCACGTCTTTACCATGTGTTTACAAAGGACAAGGGGGCACAGAGCTGGTACATATGGTTTTTGATAAGGGTCCAGAGGCAGACACTCTGTACTGTCAAGTGCAGATCCGTATGCTGTGAACCCTAGCAAGTAGAAGGTAGGGCTGACGTTTTCTCCCAAAGATGAAGAAACACAATTAGAACACCTGACTGATCAGATAGGCGACCATCCTATCTCATAGGAGAGCAAATCAAGGTCTCACTCTTACAACTTCTACTTCTTTATCAACATTTCACATATGTGTCTTCTCTCAGTGCCACTGCCCTTCTAGAAGAGGGCCCCTTATTGCTCTCTCTTTTTTAAAGAAGCTTTATTGAGGTATAATTTACATACTATAAAATTCACTCATTTAAAGTGAGTGTACAGTTGAATGATTTTTAGAAAATTTGCAGAAGTGTGTAACCATCACCACATGCAATTTTGTGACATTTCCATCATTCCTAAAAGATCCCTCATGCCCACTGATGGTCCTGCCCTGCTCCCACCGCCAGCCCCAGGCAACCACTGATTTATTTTCTGTCTCTGTAAATTTGCCTTTCTGGATATCTGCCTATCTGCTTTTGCTGGAACTGTTACAGTAGACCCTAACCGCACTCTTGCCTCCAATATGACCTACTTCTATCATCCCTTATATTACTGATGATGTTTATTTCTTTTTTTAAGTTTATTTATTTATTTTGACAGAGAGAGAGAGAGAGAGAGAGACTGCAGGACGGACAGAGAGGGAGAGAGAATCCCAAGCAGGCTCTGACCCATGAGCACAGAGCCCAACATGGGGGACGAACCCACAAACCATGAGACCATGACCTGAGCCGAGACCAAGAGCCAGATGCCCAACTGACTGAGCCCCCCAGGTGCCCCTGCACCACTGATGACCTTTCTAAATAGTACGCCTCACTGTGGCTTTGCTCTTAATTAAATTCCTTCAGAGGCTTCTCACAGCTTAGAAGATAAAGTCCAAGCTCTGACATTCCCTCATTATCTCTCATTTGTCATTTTTAATATAGCTTATGTTCCAGATATGGCAAACTATCCTTATTTCCCCAGAAGCATACACTGACTTGTCTTCACACATCAGACATACTGTGCTCACTGCCTGTTTGCAGGCAAAAAAAATCTCCCACTTTTCCATTAAGATCCAGTTCAATCATCTCCCCTCCTTTTTAAATTTTTTATAGTTTTTTATTTAGTTTTGAGGCAGAGAGAGACAGAGCATGAGCGGGGGAGGGGCAGAGAGAGAGGGAGACACAGAATCTGAAACAGGCTCCAGGCTTTGAGCTGTCAGCACAGAACCTGATGCAGGGCTCGAACCCACAAACCACAAGATCATGACCTAAGCCGAAGTCAGATGCTTAACTGACTGAGCCACCCAGGCGCCCCTCATCTCCACTTCTTGACACCTTCTCTGGTCAGTTCTGCACATCTTCTCCTTTAGGTCAAGACTGTACTGTTACTGTCATTGATTCCAATCCCTGGTTATTTCTCTTTTTCCCTTATTAAACATTTCAAGTTCCCTGAGGACAACGGAATGTTTATTCATTTTGAGGCTATGATGCCTAGCTCAGTGACAGACACAGAGAAAGTGGTCCATAAGCTTCTTAAACAAGGAATAAACCAATATATGTCCTTGCTTGCTTTCAAAGATGATGTTATCTAAGTGGTATTTCACAAGCTGGGGTGACGGGGTGGGGTGGGAGGAATCCATTCTGCATATAGATTCTCACTCAATTCAAGTCGACCTAACTGTCCCTGGACAGTGAATCATCAGGGGTTCAAGTGTGGCCTCCTCCTAGGAAGATAAAAGCATGCAGACAAATCAGAATAAGAAAAGTGGCAGGGAGCTTTCTAGGTTAGAGGCTGCAGTCACCTGGAGAAGATTGGGCCCAGCTTCCTGAGGAGATGACTGCCCACATGAACAACAATAAAAACAGCATCTCGAATTTTACTGCAGTTGACAAGTACTTTTCCAATTGCAATTTACCTTCTTTGTACTCACAAGCAGACCTGAAATAATCTCTTTTAAACTTTTCAATCTAAACAAAGAAAAAGGGCTTTATAAGTTAAGTAAAAGATGATAACTAAATCTAAAAGAAACGAGATGAAATGTTAACAGTGGCTGTCTCTGGGTGAAATAATTACAGGCGATGTATTTTCTCTGTGCTTTTGCAAAATTTCTACAGTAAACGTGTACTACTTATATCATCAGGATAAAAAAAAAAAACAAAAACGAACTCTCTAATCCAGCTGTAGGATTTTAACCTCTCATTCACTGGTCCCAAAGCACAAGGATGGAAGATTCCTGACTGCCTTCATTTTTCCATGCATGCCCAAAAGTTGTTCAGCTTTTCCCTGGAGTCCTTGAGGTCATCCTTGTATTTCGTGCCGTTTAAGTATATCTCTGCGACATCAATTCCTAGCTCAACTACATCAATTCCTAAATAGACCGGACTTTTTTTTTAATTATCTTTTTTCTTCCCTTTCCCTCCCAACCCCCACAAATATTATCAAATGCCTATTATGTGCCAGGCCCAGTGCTAGATACTAGATAGGGAGCCGAATAAGGGACAATCTCTGCCTTGCAGCCAAGGAAGACGGATAAGTTGACTGGCACCTAAAATAAAAATAAAGTATGATAAGGGCATGCAAAGAGGAAGCCATAGGCAGATGAGAGACCCCCTGGAAAGAAAAAGTCAGAGTGTTTGCAGATATTGCCTCCAGTGGTTAGTGGAATGCTCCCAAGAGCACGTGGCTATACTGTGGAGGGCACGAGTAACAGGGCAGGGAATTCAGGAGGAAATTGGTGACATATTCATGTGTTGCCTGAGTTTTGATGGATTTTGCTTTGAATGTGAAAGGCACTGACTTGAGAATCAGTTTGGTCATTTGTTATTTGTGTTTATTCTGAAGGATGGAAGATGGTTTCAGACATAAACTACGCTGTGGCAGTGAAAGGGGAAAACTTTGCTATTCAACAAATCAAGAAGTTTGTTTTGCGAGACACAGAGCAAGAATATCCAGACTGCTCCCTCTCAGGCTAACAAATATGTCATTTTTATTTTGAGCAGCCCAGGCTCCAGCTGTTCCTGGCTCCCAGGCCCAAGGCAGCCACGTGGTGAGTTACAGAAGGAAGCAGATAGAATTCCAGACCAAGGTACAACAGAGCATCGCTGTGCATGACTTTGTTCAACAAGGAAACCTCGACTTTACTAGAAATCTTTTATTATGGTCAGATGTTTCCTGTGTCTGGTTTCTGAAGCGGATAAAAGGAATATAAAAGGGGTATGAAGAAGAATGGAGCTCACTCTTTCCAGTCGCTGGAGGGGCTTCCAAAGCTCAAACGATGTGAGCAAGCTACATATTCGGGTACTACCTGGCAGAGGACAGATTCAACATTTGTCTTCTGCGATCTACCAAGTGTAAGCCTTAGAGATGTAGGGAATGAATTTTTTTAAATGTCCCCTCAAATAGCTTGCGAGCAGGTGAAATAAAAACACATGCAAAGCTAAGCATTCGATACTTAACCAATACCATACCGTGTGCTTGATATTTGCTAAAAGGGTAGATCTTAAATGTTCTCACCACACGCACACCCACACACACGTAAGTAGGTGAGCCAATGGACATGTTAACTTGCCTCATTTCACAAATACATATGTATATCAAACCATCGCACTGTACACCTTAAACTCATACAATGTTATTTGTCAATTAGATCTTACTAAAGTTTGGGATAAAAAGTTAAGCATAACATGGGGCGCCTGGGTGGCTTAGTCGGTTGAGCGTCCGACTTTCGCTTAGGTCATGATCTCGCGGTTCGTGGGTTCGAGCCCCACGTCGGGCTCTGTGCTGACTGCCAGCTCAGAGCCTGGAGCCTGTTTCAGTCTGTGACTCCCTCTCTCTCTGACCCTCCCCTGCTCACGCTGTCTCTCTCTCTCTCTCTCTCCTAGAAATAAATAAAACATTAAAAAAAAATTTAAAAAAAAAAAAAAGTTAAGCATAACACACTGGGATAGACAGAAGAGTAATGAAGGAGATAACTCACTGTTTGTTAATTCAACAGATATTTATTAAGTAACTACTACACACCAGACTTAGGACTACAACAGTAAGCCAAGAACAGTAATGTTCCTATTCTCCAGGACTTTGTGTTTTAGGCAGTAAGACTGAATAAATAAAAAAGGAGTAAACAAACAAACAAACCAACTTCTGACAGTGATACGTGGTATGAGGAACAGTCAATGATGTGACAGTGACCAAGGGTGAAGTACAGGCACTGGGGCAGATGGAGTGTTTTGGGAAAGCTTCTCTAAGGTGGTGACACAGGGGCTGAGATCTGAAGACAGGAACCAGCCAAGATAAGATGAAGGGACAAAAGAGCTCCAGGCCAAAGCAAAAGCAAGTACAGCAATCTTCGTACACTTAAGGAACAGGGAGAAGGCCAGGGGTGCTGGAATGGAGACCACGGAAAATAAAAGGAGGGTGGGAAATGAGGTCAGAGAGGAAGACGGGAACGAGATCCTTGGGAGGCCCTACGGAGCGGGCCACAGAAAGAATCTGCATTGTATTTCAATAGCTTAAACCAGGGGAGTAACATAATCTGATTTATTTTTTAAATATAAACTTTGACTGCTACGTGGGAACGAAATGGACTATTCTGGCAAGGGAATGAAAGACAGCTTAGGGCAGAGAGACTGAAGGCAGGGAGGTCGGTAAGGAGGAGAATGCTCATTCCAGGGGAGAGGACATGGTGGCCTGAACCAAAGCAGGGGCAACAGGAAGAGGGAAGAGGATGGATGCTAAATACTGAACAACAGAGAAACTTTGGGGGACGAGTGACTGGTGGGACAAGAGTGAGGGGGGAGGAAGGAGGTGGATTATATGCATATTTGTGGCTCGGGCGAACAGATGGTGACTGATGCTTGACTGGGAGTGACCTTCATCTCAACTGCACGACCCTGCCCCTCCTCTGGCCATTGATGGCTGGACCATAGTGGGTACCTGACCCAGGGGCAGCCAATCCAAAGATCAATCGTTATCCATCTGTGAGGAAGAGGGAGTCTATCTTTGGGAGATATGAACTGGGAAGTACAGAGATTTGGGGAGACACAAGAGGACAAAGAAGAGCAAAGACCGGGAGGCCACGGGCCAGACCTGACGCGGGGCCCTGGGGCCCACACTGATGGCAGAGATCAGAGTGAAAGCCACAGCCTGGCCACTGAGGGCAACAAGATGCCTTAAAGAGCAGTCTTAAATCCAGAATGTTCTTCCAGTGCCCTCTCTGTGGCATTTGACTATACCACGGGCCAGCTTTCCACTAGACCTTTAGGGTTCAGCTTTTCTTCCATTCCTTTGACGCTTACTTTATAATCCTATAATTGAGATTCTCCTTTCCATTGCTACTGTAGAGCCATTTATAGTGTGAGTGGGCTCACTTCCTCTACCTTCCAGTCCTCACCCTTTAGTACCCTGGGGCACTCTGTTTTTTTGGTTGGTTTTTGGTGGTGGTGGTGTTGTTGTTTTGGGCTTCCTGATGACTGGCAGTAACATGTGGATCTGACAGCAGGCTGAACCTGCTCCAAGCACAACTTTCCCCACAGGAGCTGACTCTCAGGAGAAGCAGAAGTCCCCACTAGGACTTTGGGTCTAAGCTGTGTTCTCCAATCTAGCTTTATGGAAGAGTCTCAACTTTAGGGCTTTATTGGTCTATCAGCAGCACTAATACTTTAATGACCACATAATTCTTCTTTTGTAGACTCTCCATTGTCTAGATCCTGGCAGGAGGGCTCTAACAACCTAGTCTTAGTCCCTCAATTTCCTCCTGATCCCAAACAAAACCTGAGAATGAGACTCCTGAGGATACAGAGAAAGAGGTCTGAAGACAAAAAATAAAACACAACCATTAATGTGGTTCATGGAAGAGAAATCAGTGAAATAATTAAAGACACAGGAGTAGCGGGACAGGGGGAGCCAGAGGAGGTGAGAACTGGTCACAAAAAGCAATACTGAAATGTGGCAAAGAGGTGGAAGAAAGGGATGGATGAAAAGATAGAGCAGAATTATTCCCTGGGAAGGCATTTGCAGCCTCAATGGGAACAATTTCTGAGCAATGATCAGATTGCAGACTCGTTGTGAATAAGTAGAGGCTGTTGATATAGTAGACTTATTTCAAGGAGTTTCTCCTTAGATTAATTTAATTAATTTATCAAACGTATTTGGGTCAAGACTGCAGGAAGGGGCTCCTGGGTGGCTCAGACGGTTAAATTTCTGACTTCAGCTCAGGTCATGATCTCAGTTTTGTGAGTTTGAGCCCCACGAACAGTGCAGAGCCTACTTGGGAGTCTCTCCCTCCCTCTCTCTCTCTCTCTCTCTGCCCCTCCCTCATTTGTGCACGCACACATCTATATGTGTGCATGTGTGTTCTCTCTCTCTCAAAATAAACTTTTTTTAAAAAGTTAAAAAAAAAAAAAAGACTGCAGGGGCGCCTGGGTGGCTTAGTCGGTTAAGTGTCCTACTTTCGCTTAGGTCATGATCTCGCGGTTCGTGGGTTCGAGCCCTGCGTCGGGCTCTGTGCTGGCTGCCAGCCCAGAGCCTGGAGCCTATTTCAGAGTCTGTGTCTCCCTCTCTCTCTGACCCTCCCCTGTTCACTCTGTCTCTCTCTCTCTTTCTCTCAGAAAAAAAAAAAAAAATAAAAAAAAAAAAAAAAAGACTGCAGGAAAAGATGACGTCCTTTACATGGAAGAGTTATAAACTATCAGAAGGAGAATAGAGAGAACTTGCTGTAGGAGTTCAGATGGAAGACGGAGAGAATTTGCTGGAAGAACCTAGCAAGAACGTGGAGGAGATAGTGTTTAAGCTGGCATGAGGGGACCATATAGGGTCATCTGATAGGCTATGCTGGTAGGGTGCGTGCAGCTTAGGAGAAGCACTGGAGCATTGAAAGTAAGGCGTGTGTGGTTTCAGGAAGCTAAAATCAGGCCTAATTAATATAGTAGGGTTTCTTTCAGGAGGTAAAAATGCATGTGACTGCAAGGGAACTTGTCAATACAATCTACTTAAACTTTGAAAAAAGGCCTTGACACATCAAAGACTATTTTTAAAAAGTGAGTCACCATGAAATTGAGGAAGAAAGTGCTATATCATCCAGGAAACAAAAGGTGCTTGGCTGAGGATCTGGGGCAGGACACCCCCTGGGGCATCAGCACCCACAGGGAGACCAGGAAGTCTGGGAGTAGCTGGATTCTACGACTCACTGCCTCTAGGAGGGTGGGGGATGGGAAGCTGGGTGGCACTGCTTACAGACACCTGTGTGTGCAACAGAAGAAGCTGGAGTGAGAACACAACTAGGCATGTGCTGAAACTGAGTGAGATGAGTGTGAGGTCTGGAACTTCAGGAGCGCGGGAAAGCTTTAGTCCTGGTGCCCTGGAAACAGGAAAGGGCTGGATGTGGTACAGAAACTATAGTTTGCTGCACTCTGAATTACAGTACACTCATCCCTCCACTCCCTTCCAAACCCCTCAAAGCGACATAAAAGATTGTTTTTTGTAAACCAGAAGACACAGGGGCACCTGGATGGCTCTGTCAGTTAAATGTCCAACTTCAGTTCAGGTCATGATCTCATGGTTCACAAGTTTGAGCCCTGCATCGGGCTCTGTGCTGACAGCTCAGGGCCTGGAGCTTGCTTCCAATTCTGTGTCTTCTCCTTTCTCTGCCCCTCCCCTGCTTGCTCTTGCGCTCTCTCTCTCTCTCCTCTCTTTCTCTCTCTCAAAAATAAATCAATACTTAAAATTTTAAAACAAGAAGCAGATGTACACAAAGACAAAGAAAACAAGAGAGGAGACACCAGCAATAAAGATTTTGAAGCTGGAAAGCAGGTAAACACGCAGAACTGACTCAGCAAACCTCTAAAAGCTGACTACTATACTAGTAGTGGGGAAAGCAGACATATAACCTGAAATACCCCACAGAACTCCTCAAAGTCTCAGTTGCTGAGGGCATCAGGTACCACAAGAAGCAGGAGAGAAAAACAATACTAAAAACAAGACACCACATTCTTAAGTGTGTGCTGAGATCACGAGACATTAGGAGAAAGTATCCAATGTAAAGACAGAGACCAAAACAATTGAAAAATAAACACAGTGTGGAAAAACAGAAAATGCACAGGGAGATGAAAACTTAGGGGGAAAATCATTAAAATCTTCAGAGAGAAGACACTTTATTTATAAAACAAGTAAAAGATGTCAATTTTTCAAAAAGGTGCATTTAGTGAAAAAAAGAAAATCAATACTCTTGAAAATTAAAAACAGGATAGCAGATATAAAAGAAGGATTGAAAAATAAATGGAAGAAATCTCTCAGGCTGTAGAGCAAACATCAGAGACGGAAAACAGGAAAGGAAAGTTTGATTTGCTTTTTATTTTTTTTAATTAGAAGACCAGCCTATGAGATATGACATCTGAATATAGGAGTACTAGGAAGAGAAAATTTTTTAAAAATGGAAAAGAGAAAATATTGAAGGAAATAATTCAATAAAACTCCATAATTAGAAGGCTTGTTTTTTTTTTTTTTTGTCTTGAAGGGACCTCTGAGTGTATAGCACAGTATGAAAATAACCCTCCACAGCAAGATATAGTATCATGAAATTTCAGAACACTCAAATTTCCAGAGAGAACAGGCTTTTTGCAAATAAAAAATCAGAATGGTGCAAGATGCCTCAACAGGAACACTGAAAGCCTAGAATGAAGTAGGGCAACATTTCAAAACACTGAGGGAGGGGCACCTGGGTGGCTTAGTCGGTTAAGCGTCTGACTTTCGCTTAGGTCATGATCTCACGGTTCGTGGGTTCAAGCCCCGCGTCGGGCTCTGTGCTGGCTGCCAGCTCAGAGCCTGGAGCCTGTTTCAGTCTGTGACTCCCTCTCTCTCTGACCCTCCCCTGCTTACGCTCTCTCTCTCTCTCCCTCTCTCTCCCTCTCATAGAAATAAATAAAAAACATTAAAAAAAAAAACTCTAAGAGAAAATAATTTCTAACTAAGAATTCTATACCCAGCCAGACTATCAATTAAGTATGAGATTAGAATAAACACACTTTCAAACAGACAAGGTCTCAGAAATTTACCTTTTATGCAACCTTTCTCAAGAAATTATTAGAAGATGTGTTCCATTAGATGAAGAAAAAAATGGGAAAAAATGGGAACTATGAAATAAGATATACCAAAAGAAGATGGTGGTAGAGGGTGAGTCCAAGACCACAGCCCAGCAGCAGCAATAAAGAGCAAAGAGTCCATAACAGTGCCCACCAGAAGGCTCCCAGAGAGATTTATTCAACAAAATGGAACAGATACACCACCTAATGTGTTTGAACATATGGAGAACAGATTCATACAGCTAAGGTAGAGTTTAGGATTGAAATAAAGATAAATACATACAAAACTAAGCAAAACAAAAGGCAAGACTGTTAATGGACTTCAGAGCAAACAAAATGTGCAGTGATAAAACAGTAATCGTGTTATCTTGAATAGCATTTTCATGGTCTTAATGTGTGGACTGAACGCTGTTCTAACTAGATTAGGAGAATGGGATGATGGACTTCATATCTGTGGTGGAGAAGCAGTGAGTACTAAATCTTCATCCTTCATTGTGGACAGTCAATAGACAACACCCCAAGTAGAGATATTAAGAACTGGCAATGTAAGTGTGTTACTCTGAGATTTGGAGGTAAATACCAAACAGACTAGTTTAAAACATTGAAGTTGGATGCCTCCTGGAGATAGGAAATCTAGTAGTGGTGGAAATGAGGGAGTGCTTTTTTTCTCATTCATTTTTCTTGGTAATCAGATTTGCAGATTTATCTTATTGAGTAACTTCAATAAGAACAAATACTAAATTAACTTGCACAAGATTACATAGTCTACTGAGGTAGGACTGGGGCTTCAAATCTAGCTGATCTAGTTCTCTAACCTATTTGTCATAGGTCTACTAATAGGGCCAAAGAAGAGCCTATTAGAAACCTAGGTGACTCATATTTTATCGTATCCTACTTAATGCCTTACTGGGTACTGCTTTATGTTATTTTGTGATTATTTATCTAAATATAATTTATCAGGGGCACCTGGGTGGGTCAGTCAGTTAAGCGTCTGACTCAGGCTCAGGTCATGATCTTGTGGTTCATGGGTTTGAGCCCCACATCAGGCTCTGTGCTGACAGCTCAGAGCCTGAGCCTGCTTCAGATTCTGTGTCTCCCTCTCTATCTGTCCCTCTCCTGCCCATGCTTTATCTCTCTCTGTCTCTCAGAAATAAATAAAACATTAAATAATTGAAAAAATATATTTCTCTAAATAAATAGATTTATCAAAAATAATTAGCTTAGGATAAAAAACAAAATGAACAAATGTGTGGACCTGGTCTGGACCTAGGTTAAAACAACCTGGTCCCAAAAACAACAACAACAACAACAACAACAAACACCTGGAGTGCCTGGCCAGCTCAATCAGTAGAGCATAAGACTCCTGATCTCAGGATTGTGAGTTCAAACCCCACATTGGGTGTGGAGCCTACTTTAAAAACAACATCATCATCAACAACAACTATGAAAAGGCATATTTAAGATAATTACAGACGTCTGAGTATGGATTAGGTATCAGAAGATATTCAGTAATTATAGTTAATGTGAGATAATAACATGATGGCTATAATTTTAAAAGTTCTTACCTTAGAAATGTATACTGAAATATTCAGGGGTAAAATGACAAGATGTCTGGGATTTGCTTTAACATCCAATATAATTTTAGAAAACCCAAAAATGGACCCACAAATGTACGCCCACCTAATCTTTGACAAAGCAGAAAAGGATATCCAATGGAAAAAAACCAGCCTCTTCTGCAAATGGTGTTGGGAAAACATGCAGAAGAATGAACCTGGACCACTTTCTTATACCATACACAAAAGTAAATTCAAAATGGATGAAAGACCTAAACTTAAGACAGGAAGCCAAAAAAAATCCTAGAGGAGAAAGCAGGCAAGAACCTCTTTGACCTTGGCAGCAGCAACTTCTTACTCAACATATCTTCAGAGGCAAAAGAAACAAAAAGCAAAAATGAACTACTGGGAGCTCATCAAGATAAAAAAGCTTCTGCATATCGAGGAAACAATCAGCAAAACTAAAAGGTACTGATGGAATGGGAGAATATATTTACAAATGACATATCAGATAAAGGGTTAATATCCAAAATCTATAAAGAACTTATCAAACTCAACACCCAAAAAAACAAATAATCCAGTGAAGAAATGGGCAAAAGATATGAATAAACACTTTTCCAAAGAAGACATTCAGATGGCTAACAGACCCGTGAAAAGATGCTCAACATCACTCATCATCAGGGAAATACAAATCAAAACCACACCTCACATCTGTCCAAAGGCTAAAATTAACAACTCAGGAATCAACAGATATTGGCAAGGATGGAGAGAAAGAGGATCTCTTTTGCACTGCTGGTGGGAATGCAAACTGGTGCAGCCACTCTGGAAAACAGTATGAAGGATCCTCAAAAAATTAAAAATAGAAGTACCCTAAGACCCATCAATTAAACTACTAGGTATTTATCCAAAGGATACAAAAATGCTGATTCATAGGGGAACATGCACCCTAATATTTATATAATAATATATAATATGTGACACACAATGGAATATTACTCAGCAATCAAAAAGAATGAAATGACAAATCTTGCCATTTGCAACAACTTGGATGGAGAGTATAATATGCTAAGCTACATGAGTCAATCAGAGAAAGACAAATATATGATTTCATTCACATGTGGAATTAAAGAAACACAACAGATGAACATAGAAAGGAAAGAAAAAATGAGAAAAAAAACCAGAGAGGAAGACAACTATAAGAGACTCTTAACCACAGAGAACAAACTGAGGACTGATGGCAGGGATGTGGGTGGGGGGCACAGGTTAAACAGGTGATGGATATTAAGGAGGGCAGTTGGGATGAGCACTGGTGTTATAGGTAAGTGATGAATCACTAAATTCTATTCCTGAAATCGTTATTGTACTATATGTTAACTAACTTGGATTTAAATTAAAATAAACAAATAAAATAAAAATAAAAAGGGGTGCATGGTGGCTCAGTCGGTTAAGTGTCCAACTTTAGCTCAGGCCAATGCAGATAATGCGGTTCACGAGTTTGAGCCCCACATCAGGCTCTGTGCTAACAGTTCAGAGCCTGGAGCCTGCTTCAGATTCTGTATCTCCCCCTCTCTCTCTGCTACTCCCCTGCTCACACCCTGTCTCTCTCCTCTCAAAAATATACATATTTTTTTTTAAAGTTTTTATTTATTTACTTAAGCAATCTCTACACCCAATGTAGGCTCAATTCATGACCTTGATATCAAGAGACTCTAGGATCAAGAGCCACATGCTCTACCAACTGAGCCAGCCAGGCACCCCCTCAGCAGGTTAAATATAGAGTTACTGTAGGACTCAGCAATTCTACTACGAGGTATATACATACCCAATAGAATTTTATGTCCACATAAAAACTTGAACATGAATGTTTATAGCAGTGTTGTTCATTATAGCCGAACAGTGGAAGCAAACTAAATGTCTATCAACTGATAAATGAATAAATAAAATGTGGAATAACCACATAATGCAATATCATTTCACCATAAAAAGGGATGAAGTATTGTCACATGCTTCGACATGGATGAACCATGAATCCTTATGCAAAGTGAAAGCCAGTCACAAAAGACCACATACTGTATGAGTCCATTTATATGAAATGCCCCAAATAGGCAGATATATCATGATAGAGAGCAGATGAGTGGCTGCCTAGGGCAGGTGGTGATTGGGGGGAAATGGAGCATGACTGAAAGTGGGTACAGGGTTTCTTCCTAAAATAATGAAGATATTAGAAAATTAACTGTGGTGATGTGTGCATACTCTGTAAATACACTAAAATCCATTTAATTCTATACTTTCAATGGGTGAGTTGTATAGTATGTAACATGTTTTAAGAAACCTATTACCTAAGAAAAGGGGCAGGGGAACGGAAGGTATGTCATATCCACTCTAGGGAAACATGGACCCCGGTAGTCATGGAGGCTGACCACAGGCAAATCTCCTTTGCTCCTCTGAATGGAGGATACTTGACTGTTCGGATTTTTTTTTTTTTAAATGAAAGCAAGAAAGACACCCCATCAGCAGTGGGCTAAGAAATCAATAAAGGTAATCATTATTTATTACCTAATTATTATACTGAGAAGAAAATTAAAAGGAGCTGGTTTTTAAAACCTCTTTTGGTTTCTGTCCTTAGTATTCTGAACCTCTTATTTAGTAACTTTTTTTTTTTAGGACTAGACAAGAAGGGAAATTTGCCTAATCTTTTGACTTAGAATTCTCCTAATTCTGAACTTCCGTCCCCTCCAGCAGATATTGCAATCTGGAGGTTCTCAACTGTTATATTTAGCCCACGAAGTGTATGAAAATTTTTGAATTTGTTAACATTTGTAAGTCAAGAGATTTCACATAAAAATTTACATTTCCAGCTTCTCTTGAAAAATGGGCAGATTCTGATAATAAAGAATGTGTCTTTTATTCAGCAAGGTAACAAATTATCGTTGTAAATTGATATCCAAAGTACTCAAGGAATAAGTTAGCCAGTTCTTGCTCTATAACCAGGGAAGAGAAGGTAAAGGAGTCAGGCAGACAGGGACTGGGTGTACAGAGGCAGGGGACAGAGATGGAAGGGCGAACATCTTTAAAGCTATACTTGGAGGTAACATGCAAGTTGGGACAGTCTTCCCATTATTCCCTGTCAGAGCCCTTCCACCTTTCCACGGAGGGCTTATCACAGATTAACTGAATATTTACTTGTGTTCAATGATGGTTTCCCCACATAGACTTTAAAAAAGCTCCAGGTGACACGCATGCCTTATTCACAATACTCTTCACTTAACACGGTACCTTACACACAGCAGACACTCGATAAGTATCTACTGAAGGATAAATTTAAAAATCGATGAAGAAACGATGTGGAAAGGGATCTGGAACTAGGTAATCTTTAGGAAACAAAAATCCTACCACGTCCTTTTTCACTGTAAAAGAAAGGGTCAAAAACTGTGTAGAGTTACTGCAGCTTTTTAGAAGTCTGTATTTTATTTTTATTATTTTTTAATTTTTTTTGTTAATTTTATTTATTTTTTATTTATTTTTTTTTACAAATAGTTTATTGTCAAGTTGGTTTACATATAACACCCAGTGCTCATCCCAGCAAGTGCCCTCCTCCATGCCCATCACCCCCCTTCCCCTCTCCCCCACCCCCCTCAGCCCTCAGGTTGTTCTCAGCATTCAAGAGTCTCTCATGGTTTGCCTCCCTCCCTCTCCCCAACTATTTTTCCCCTTCTTCTTCCCCATGGTCCTCTGTTAAGTTCCTCCTAATCCACCTATACATGCAAACATATGGTATCTGTCCTTCTCTGCCTGACTTATTTTTCTCAGCATAACACCCTCTAGTTCCATCCACGTTGCTACACATGGCCAGATTTCATTCTTTCTCATTGCCATGTAGTATTCCATTGTATAGATAAACCACATCTTCTTGATCCATTCATCAGTTGATGAATGATCATGATCACTTAGATTCTTTCCATGTTTTGGCTATTGTTGAGAGTGCTGCTATGAACATTGGGGTACATGTGCCCCTATGCATCAGCACTCCTGTATTCCTTGGGTAAATTCCTAGCAGTGCTACTGCTGGGTCATAGGGGAGTTCTATCGTTAATTTTTTGAGCAACCTCCATACTGTTTTCCAGAGGGGCTGCACCAGTTTACATTTCCACCAACAGTGTAGGAGGGTGCCCGTTTCTCCACATCCTCACCAGCATCTAGAATTCTGTATTTTAGACTATCCACAGGATGCTTGGTTCCCCCTCCCTCAGGGAGCTGAATCATGTATGCCTTCAAGCAGGACTTTCCCATACTTCACCCAGGGCTTTACTACTCTAGTCCTGTCTCTGGCCCTTAACCAAAAACTCCAGTCATGGTCAGCAATGCAAAGGTCCTGAATCTGCCACTCAATGGCCCACATACCTGCACATATAGCAAGGTGCAATCTTCTGGAAACATTTGCTGCAAAACTCTCCACAAGGGAATGGCACAGAACACAGCTTTGAACTTTATTAAAATATAAGCTATACAGTCCTATTTGCTCAGTGAAGCAAGAATAAAAATATCAAAAGAAAAAAAACAAGTCAGAACCACAGCTTCTAACACTATTTTATATTTAAAAAAATTTTTTTAATGTTTTATGTATTTCTGAGAGAAAGAGACAGTGTGAGCAGGGGAGGGCCAGAGAGAGAGGGAGACATAGAATCTGAAGCAGGCTCCAGGCTCTGAGCTAGCTGTCAGCACAGAGCCCGACGCAGGGCTTGAACCCATGAACCTTGAGATCATGACCTGAGCCAAAGTCAGCAGCTTAACTGACTGAGCCACCCAGGCACCCCTAACACTATTTTATATAACCAGGATTCAACGTCATCACATACAGTACCTATTAAAATTTAACCAATTGCCCTCCAAATGTCTTTTATGGCTTTTCCCCTCATTGCTGTGTTCCAATCAAAGTTCACCCATTGTATTTGGCTATTTTGTATCCTTAACCTCTCTTAATTAGGAACAGCCCACCTCCTCCATTTTTGTTTATTCATGTCATTGACTTTTTTTTTTTTTTTTTTAAGACTCCAGGTCAGCTAGCTAGCAGCATGTCCCACATATTGAATTTGTCTGATTATTTCCTCAATATTAGAATCAGGTTAAACATTTTTTGGCACAAAACTCTGTAGATGAGTATTTACCACTGCATCGCATTAGAAGACCACTGCATCGCATTAGAAGGCTATCATACTGGTCAGATATCATACTGGTGATATTAAATTTGATCATCTGGTTAACATATTGACCCTCAGACCACTTTTCTCCCTTGTGATTAGTAAGTTAGTTATTAAGTAATTAATATGAGAATTAATAAGTCAATTTTCTTTATGTGATAATGGTACTGTGGCTATTTGGAGAATATCCTTGTTTTTAAGAAATGCAAGATGAGGGGCACTTGGGTGGCTTGTCGGTTAAGCCTCTGACTTCGGCTCAGGTCATGATCTCACGGTTCGTGGGTTTGAGCCCCGCGTTGGGCTCTGTGCTGACTGCCAGCTTGGAACCTGGAGACTGCTTCAGATTCTGTATCTCCCTCTCTCTGTGACCTTCCCTGGCTCGCTCGTTCTCTCTCTCCCTCTCTCTCTCTCTCAGAAATAAAGCATTTCAAAAAAAAAGAAAGAAAGAAATGCAAGATGAAATATTTAAGAAAAAGTATCAAAAACTCTACAACTTACTTTCAAATAAAGGAATACTATAAACAACTCTAGGCCCACAAATTTGATAACCTAGATGAGAAAGACTAATTCCCTGGAGACACAATATGTCAAAACACACATAAGAAAATAAATCAACAATCTGAATAGGCCTATATCTATTAAAGAAATTAAATCAAGGGCGCCTGGGTGGCTCAGTTGGTTGGGTGTATGACTTTAGCTCAGGTCATGATCTCACAGTTCCTGGGCTCAAGCCTCCTGTCAGGCTCTGTGCTGACAGCTCAGAGCTTGGAGGCTGCTTCGGATTCTGTCTCCCTCTCTCTCTGCCCTTCCTCTGCTTGTGCTCTCTCTCTCTCTCTCTCTCTCAAAGACAAATAAAAATAAACATTAAAAAAATTTTAGGAAATTAAGCCAATAATTAATAACCTTCCAAAACAGAAAGCACTGGCCCCGGATGAATTCACTGGTGAATTCCACCAATCATTTAAGGAAGATATTAAACCAATTCTCTACTATATCTTCCAGAAGATAGAAGCAGAGGGAACACTCCTTCACTCATTCTAAAAGGCTGGCATTACCCCAATACCAAAACAGAACAAAGATATTACAGGAAAAGAGAACTATAGACTAATATCTCTCATGAACACAGACATAAAAATCCTTAAGAAAATATTAGCAAACTGAATCCAGGAATGAATTTAAAAAATTATATACCACAACCAAGTGCGATTTATCCCAGGTATGCAAGCCTGATTTGACATTTGAAAATCAATTAATGTAATATACCAGTATCAACAGGCTAAAGAAGAAAAAGCAAATGATCATATCAAGAGATGCAGAAAAAGCATTTGATATAATCTAATAATCATTATAAAAACACTCAGTAAACTAAGGCAAGAACAGAACTTTCTCAACTTGATAGAGAATATCTATGAAAAACCTACTGCTAATATCACTTAATGGTGAGAAACTATAAGTTTTCCCCACAAGATAAGGAACAAGGCAAGGATGTCCCCTCTCACCCCTCCTTTTTAACACTGTACTGCAAGTCCAAGCTAATGCAATGAGAAAAGAACAGGAAATAAGGTATATGGATAGAGAGGGAGGGCGAAAAACTATCTTTGTTCACAGATGACATGACTGTCTTTGCAGAAAATCTGGAAGAATTGGCAAAAAACTCTTGGGACTAATAAGCAATTATAGCAAGTGTGCAAGATACAAGGTTGATATACGGAAGTCAATCAGTCCTATAAACTAGCACCGAACAAATGAGATCTTAAATTTAAAACACTACCATTTACATTAGTACACCCCAGAATGATATACTTACATTTAAAGCTAACAAAATCCAAGATCTATATTAGGAAAACTATAAAACTCTGATGACTGAAATCAAAGAAAAACTGAATAAATGGAGAGATATCTCATGTTCCATAATAAGACTAAATATTTCCAAGATGTCAGTTCTTCCAAACTTGAGCTATAGATTCAAGTCAATCCCAATCAAAATCCCAGCACATTGTTTTATGAATACTGACAAATGGATTCTAAAGTTTATATGAAGAGGTAAAAGACCCAAAATGAGCAACACAATACTATAGAATAAGAAAAGGGGCGCCCAGGTGGCTTAGTTGGTTAAGCGTTCAAATTCAGCTCAGGTCATGATCTTGTGGTTCACAAGTCTGAGCCCCGCTTCAGGCTCTGTGCTGACAGCTCGGAGCCTGGAACCTGCTTCAGATTCTGTGTCTCCCTCTCTCTTTGCCCCTCCTCTGCTCTCTCTCTCTCTCTCTCAAAAGTAAATAAACATTTATAGAAGAAAAACAAAGGTGGGAGACTGGCATTACCTAACTTCAACAGTTACTATAACACTATAGTAATCAAGAGAGTGTGGTATTGGCAAAAGACAAAAAGATCAATGGAACAGTATAGAGAGCCCAGAAATAGACCCACGTAAATACAGTCAACTGACAAAGGAGCAGAGGCAATATAATAGAGCAGACACAGTCCTTTCAACAAGTTGCTGGCTGGCACACCTGGATGCCCACATGCAAAAAAAAGGAACCTAGGTAAAGATCTTTCAAAAAACTCAAAATGGATCACAGACCTACGTATAAAACAGAAAGCTATAAAACTGTTAGAAGACAGAGAAGAAATCTAGATGACCTTGGGTTTGGCCATGGCTTTGGTGTTGTATCACCAAAGATGGGATTCAGGAAAGAAAGAGTTGTTATGCTAGACCTCATTAAAATGAAAAACTGCTCTGTAAAGAGAATGAAAAAAACAAGCACAGTTTGGGAGAAAATAACTATAAAAGGCAGATCTGATAAAAGACGTTTATCTAAAATATACAAAGAACTCTTAAAACTCAATAATAAGAAAACAGACAACCCAATTAAAAAATGGGGCAAAAATGTCAACAGACTCCTCATCAAACAAGATACACTGATGGCAGTGTATATAAACATATATATATATATATAAACATATAAAAAGAGGGGCACCTAGGCGGCTCAGTCAGTTAAGTATCCAACCTCAGTTTAGGTCATGATCTCACAGTTTGTGAGTTCAAGCCCCACATCGGGCTCTCTGCTGTCAGCACAAAGCCTGCTTCAGATCCTCTGTTCCCCTCTCTCTCTGCCCCTCCCCCGCTAGCAGGCACGCATGGTTTTTCTTTTTCTCTCAAAAATAAATAAACTTTAAAAAAAAAAACATAAAAAGACGTTCCACAGGGCAGCTGGCTGGCTCAGTTGGTAGAGCATGTGACTCTTGATCTCAGGGTTGTGAGTTCAAGCCCCACAATGGGTATAGAGCCTCATTAAAATAAATAAATAAAATGAAGTAAATACTTCCAACAACTTTTAAAACAACAATGACATAGCACTATATCCCTATTAGAATGGCAGAACACTGACAATAGCAAATACTGACAATGATATGGAGCAACAGAAGCTCTCACTCATTGCTGGTAGGAGTGCACAATGGTACAGCCATTTCGGAACCCTGGCCATTTCTTACAAAACTAAACATACTCTACTATATCAAGCAACAATGTATGCCATATTTACCCAAAGGGACTGAAATTTTATGTCCACAAAAAACCCTTCATACAGATGTTTATAGCAGCTGTATTCTCAATTGCCAAAATCTGGAAGCAACCACAATGTCCTTTAGTAGTTGAATGGATAAATACACTGTGGCAGATCCAGACAATGGAATATTATTAAGTGCTAATACGAAATAAACTATCAAATCATGAAGACACATAGTGGAGTCTTCCATGCATATTGCTTGGTGAAAGAGGCCAGTCTGAAAAGGCTGCATACTGTATGATTACAACTATATGACATCTGGAAAAGGCAAAAACTATGGAGACCAGAAAAAGATCAGTGGTTTCCAGGGGGGAAGGGAGAGATGAACCAGTGGAGCACAGAGGATTTTTAGAGCAGTGAAACGATTCTGCATGATTATATAATGGTAGATGCATGTCATTCTACATTTATCCAAAGCCACACACAGTATAACACCAAAAGTAAACCCTAATGTAAACTATGGGCTTTGGGTAATAATGATGTATCCCTGTAGGTTCATCAATTGTAATAAATGAGGATGGTAGGGATGCTGATAACGGGGGGAGGCTGTGTATATGGGGGGACAGAGGGCTTATGAGAAAGGTCTGTACTTTCCCTTCAATTTTGCTGTGGACATAAAACTGCTCTAAAAAATGAAGTCTTAAAAATAAAAACTCTGTGGGGCGCCTGGGTGGCTTAGTCGGTTAAGCGTCCGACTTTCACTTAGGTCATGATCTCGCGGTTCGTGGGTTCGAGCCCCGCATCGGGCTCTGTGCTGACTGCCAGCTCAGAGCCTGGAGCCTGTTTCAGAGTCTGTGACTCCCTCTCTCTCTGACCCTCCCCTGCTCACGCTGTCTCTCTCTCTCTCTCCTAGAAATAAATAAAAAAAACATTTAAAAAAATAAAAAACAAATAAAAAATAAAAACTCTGCAACTTACAAATAGTAAAGAAAAATGTGTGTCTATCTACCTCCAGAGATGAAACAAATGTGGGAAAACATTAACATGTTAATTTTTTTAATGTTTTTATTTATTGTTGAGAGAGACAGACAGAGCACAAGCAAGGGAGGGGCAGAGAGAGAGGGAGACACAGAATCCAAAGCAGTCTCCAGGCTCTGAGGTGTCAGCACAGAGCCCGACACGAGGCTTGAACCCACAAACTGTGAGATCGTGACCTAAGTAGAAGTGGGATGCTTAACTGCCTGAGCCACCCAGGGACCCCAAAACATTAACATGTTAACCAGAAAAATCTAGTTGAAAGGATCCTGATGTTCACTGTACTGTTCTTTCAACTTTTTACTGTTTTTTTTTCCAAAGCAAAAAGTTGAGGTGAAACTAATAGAAAGGATTAACGAGTCAGAACTGAAACCCTGAGACCAGAGAACACAGGACAACACTAAGGAAGTTGAGCCAGAATCTCTCCACTCCTTGACGAAAAAGAAAAAAAATAATAAACACACAGGTTAAACGTCAACTAGGAGCCAAAATTACAGCCACCAGAGATGGGTCAGATGTGAACACACAGACTGTGATAAACTGAGAAGACATTGTGGTTACAACACGCAAAACCCTTCACTTCTCCTTCCTTCCTCCCTCACTTCCATTTTCCTACTTGTGAGGACATTCAGAACCTAACTAAGAACTCCATTAATACGGTGACTTTTTTTTTCCAAAAGAAGATTTGAAAACAAAAGCTGTATTAGTCAAAAGAGAATAAGTAATTTCCCCATTTGACTTGATTTATTGAACAACTGTACTAAATAAAAATAAAATCCTTTCTTAAAAAAAACCATGTGGGGTAAGAAAGGACATAGAGAAGGTAAGAAGACTAAGACCTAAGCAATGAGTTAGTTCATAAAGGAAGGTCAGTTCTGTCACAAGAGCTCTGGATTTCAGCTAATGTGTATATCATTAGAAAAAGCACACCCAGGGGCGCCTGGGTGGCTTAGTCGGTTAAGCATCCGACTTTCACTTAGGTTGTGATCTCGCGGTTCGTGGGTTTGAGCCCTGCGTCGGGCTCTGTGCTGACTGCCAGCTTGGAGCCTGGAGCCTGTTTCAGAGTCTGTATCTCCCTCTCTCTCTGACCCTCCCCTGCTCACGCTGTCTCTCTCTCTCTCTCCTAGAAATAAATAAAAATATAAAAAAAAAAGAAAAAAAGAAAAAGCATACCCATGTATCGGATAAAAAACTGGACTGCCTCTATTGGGTGTGTTTGATTTCAAGTCAGCAGGCTTCAAATATTTTTTTTAATTTCCATGCTCCTGGAGGAGAGATGAATGAACACACGTACTTGAAAAGGGCAATCTTCTATAAAATCTGGAGAAATATCCATTTGTTTAAGAAAGTTATTTTCCTGGAGCACCTGGGTGGCTCTATTAGTTAAGCATCCGACTCTTGATTTCAGCTCAGGTCATGATCTCACGGTTTGTGGGTTCAAACCCTGCATCAGGCTCCATGCTGACAGTGCAGATTCTCTCTCTCTCTGCCCCTTCCCAACCTGTGCGTGCGTGCTCTCTCTCTCTCAAAAATAAATTAATAAACGTAAAAAAATTTATTTTCCTGAAAATAATAGTATAGTTGTCACAGCTATAATCACCTGGATGACACAAACATCCATACACATACACAAAGCACATCTCCACGAAAATGGTCTAGAGAGGTACACACAAAACCTTTAGGACTGGGACTGTGTGATGGTCACTTTTATTTTTTACTCTGTACACTTGTTTACTAAAGTTATATAAATGAGCATGTGTTCATGTTTAAAATGTATGACTAATTTATGTATTTATTTATTTTAAATATTTATTTTTGAGAGATCGTGCATATGATCATATAGTCAAGTGCAAGCAGGGGAGGGGCAAAGAGAGAGAGAGGGACAGAGGATCCAAAGCAGGCTCAGTGCTGAAAGCAGAGAGTCCGATGAGGGGCTCAAACTCACAAACTGTGAGATCATGACCTGAGTCAAAGTCAGGCGCTCAACCGACTGAGTCACCCAAGGCGCCCCTAAAATGTATAACTAATTAAATTACATAATTTAATTACCCTGTGATCTTCTAATATCAGACTACTAATGCTATACCATATAAGTTACACAATTAAAAACTTTAAAAAACATATCTGTATGCCAGTGTGATTGATTATATGTAATGAGGAAAAAAATTTGGGACACTGAAAACAGTTCAGGAAAAAAATAAAACAAAAATTTCCTCGGATTGCCTCTGAATGATAGAAGCGTGGATGTTTATTCCAAAATGAGCCTTATTTTATGGAGGCTCAAACACACACCCTCACAAAATTTTGTGAAAAATCCTAATTTCTGAGTTCTAATTTTGAGATTGCTGCATCAAAAGTGGTCTCCAAAAAGACGCAGTCCCACTTACTCAAATATAAATGATGAATCCCAAGAATCTGTTTTACAGTACATGGAAAAAAGGTCTCTAATTCATGTCTTCTACACCAGCCAGTCTGTTTATGACAGACATGCTCAAGCACTCATTTGGATATAAAATGCGTTCAGAATTTTTATGTACATGTAAATAAGCAAGCAGTGTTGACTGCCCAGAGTGCGGGGAGCCGGGAGACACCGCAGGCTGGGAAAGGCAGAGAGAGAAACGCTGACCGACGGATGCGGGACAAGAGAGTCCTATTGGGCTTGGAGAATGGGAAGGTCCAAGTCCTGCAGACGCGGGGTGAGGCCCCGAACCGCAACAGAAGCCAGCCTCCCTTGTACTTGCGGCACACGAGGCTGCACCGATCAGAACGTGAAAAGGGCTTTGTATACTGTGAAGGAAAGATACGAACACTTGCCGCTCGAGACCAGGGCACAGGGCTTCCAGCCCGCTCAGAGAGGGAGCTTCATTTGATTAATATCCAGGCAGTTGGCAGAGTATCTGGCAGACAGCAGGAAGTCAGCGATGTTCGCTAAGCTGCTGCTTTTTTTTTTTTATGTATGTATGTATGTTTGTTTGTTTGTTTGTTTTGAGAGAGAGAGAGAGAGAGAGAGACTGCGTGAACAAGCAGAGGAGGGGTAGAGAGAGAGAGAGAGAGAAAATGAATCCCAAGCAGGCTCCACGCTGTCAGCAGGGAGTCTGACACGGGTCTCAATCTCATGAACCGTGAGATCATGATCTGAACAAGTCAGACACTTAACCACTGAGCCACCTGGGTGCCCCTCTTCTCCCTTCCAAGCAATGAAGAAACAAGGTGAGGTTTTATCAGAGGCTTTGTTTCTAGAATTAACCGTCTGTCAAAAAACCATCCAACTAATTTTCATCCCTGTTCTCACTTCCAGGATAGCTTGCTTCTTTTCCTCTGATCAAGGTGGGCTTTGAACAAGACCTTTCACCAGGATCTTGTCACCAGCTCTATCTGAACAAGTCAAGATGAGACAGTACCTTCTTTCTTGGGCCAAAAGCTTCCAATCTGCCCTGTGTGCATGCATCTATGCACACAGCTGAGGACTGCAGGCCTGTCACTGGGGCAGAAGGTCTCTCTCTCTCTCAAAACTTCTGGCATAAAATTGCTCATAATATTCTTTTTATCTTTAATTTTTTTTCTAATATTTATTTTTGAGAGACAGAGAGACAGAGCATGAGCAGGGGAGGGGCAGAGAGAGAGGGAGACACAATCCAAAGCAGGCTCCAGGCTCTGAGCTGTCAGCACAGAGCCCCATGTGGGGCTTGAACCACAAACAATGAGATCATGACCTGAGCCAAATTCGGACGCTTAACCCACTGAGCCACCCAGGCGCCCCTCTTTTTATCTTTTTCATGTCTGTAGCTTCTCTAGTGTTGTCCCTTCTCTATTCCTGGTTACTCATTTGTCACGGGTGTTCCCACGCTCTCCCCTGATTCCTCTGTGGCCAGTCTTGCCAGAGCTCTGACAATTTTATCTGTCTTTTGAAAGCACAAACTTTTCAGCTTGTTAATCCTCTACATTCTGCTTTGGTTTGTTGCTGGTGCTGTTTCTCTTCAAACTCTACTCCTTATTATTTTGGTTTCCATCTTTGGGTTTAATTTGCTGTACATTTTCTGACTTCTTGAAACACATGTTTGGATCACTGACTTTCACCCTTTGTTCAGTTTTTCCCTAAAATACACTTTCAGGTCTATAGATTTCCCTCTAAGCTTGGTTTTAGTAGCATTACACGAGTTCTAACGTAGTGTTTTTAATTCAAAATACTCTCCAATTTCCATTATGATTTCGTCATTGACCCAATGACTATTTACAAGTTCATTTCTTAACTTCTAAACATATAAGGATTTTCTAGTTATCTTTCTGTTACTGATTTCTAGCTTAATTCCACTGTGGCTAGAGAATTTGTTCTGGATGCTACCAATCCTGGGAAATCTGTTGAGATTCGCTGCATGTATTGCCTGACGTTTTTTCTTCATTTATCTGATAAAATCTAAACTCTTTTTAGATAAAATCTAAACAATGTGACCTGAATCATGACCTACTCACCTGGTGAGGGATGACCCCCCATTTACACCCTACATGCTGGCCATGCTGGACTCCCCGTAGTTTTCCCAAAGATGCCAGGCTCTTTCACATTCTGTGCCTTTGCCCATAATCTTCTCTGTGCCAGAAATCCCCCACTGCTACTGTCTGCTCCTCTTCATCCTTCTCTATGCAGCTCAGATGTCCCCTCCTCCATGCAGCCCTTCCGGCCCTCTCCCCATCGCTGAACTACTAGGGGCAGCTGGTCCCCACACCTCCTGGCTTTCTCTTGCCACCATTCCTCCACACTGCTGCCAGAGCTATCTTACTAAAGCGCAAATACAACCGCTTCTCTCTCCTGCTTACAATCCTTTCATCTGAGACTCCCCTCTACCTGGAACCCAAACTCAGTGCTCCATGCAGAATGTTCTCCTAGCCCTTCTCCAGGCCCCCACACCTCTGTTCATGTGATTCCCTCTACCTAAAATGCACTTCCCACCTGCAGTTTTCCTGCAGTTTTCAAGTCCAGGCTCAAAAGTCGCTGCCTCCACAAAGCCTTTCCTACACTCATCCTCTAACACTGCACTTCCAGGGCAAGTTAACTACTCCCTGCATAACAGTAAAGATCATGGGCAGTGGTGGGGGCAGATGAATTTCCCTTCGTTAATTTTTAATTATAGTATTTATTTCATTTCAGGAGGATTCCGGTGCTTTCAGAGTGTGGGCTTTGCAAAAGGCTGGCTGGCACCATGTGCCCAGCCATACCTCCCTCTCTTAGTGTGCGTAACACCTGGTGCCCTAATGTTTTTACGATATTCCTTACCAGGGGCGCCCGGGTGGCTCAGTCAGTTAAGCATTCGACTTAATGGGTTCAAGCCCCATGTCAGGCTGTGTACTAATAGCTCAGAACATGTAGTCTGCTTCAGATTCTGTGTCTCCTTCTCCCTCTGCCCCTCCCCTGCTTGCACACGCTCTCTCTCTCTCAAAAGTAAATGAACATTAAAAAAATAAAATAAAATAAAGTATGCCTTCCCTAACCAGGCTATAATTTCATTAAAGGTATGGACTGAGGCTAATTTAATTTTGATCTTAGGAAACTAGCACAGTAACCAGCTTAATAAGTACAACTAAATGAACTTCACTGAGGGAATAAAGGAGGGTAATTTTAAATTCTAGGTACTCAAATGGAAATTCCAGATGAAAACTTTGTGTTCTGTTAATTCTCCTTCACACCAAAGTCCAGAACACCACATCTCCACCAGTTATTTCCATTCCGTGTAAGAATCTTTAATGGTCCGGCTACATCAAACCTAAAGTTGCACAGCTGACATCTGGGCCTCCATAATGGGGCTCTGCCCCCCTCCAATCTTCCATCCCCCTCCTCCTCCCCCTCCCCCACCATTCTTCACTGGCTGCTCTCAGCAATCACTGTTGCTTCAGAAATACTGCTAATGCTCTACTTACCTAGACCACTTTTCCCAGGTCCCCTAACATCTTACCCCTTTCCTTTCTTTAAGTTGGTTTTTTTTTTCTTTTTGAGAGAGAGCAGCGGAGGGGGGAGGGAGAGAGAGAGAGAGAGAGAAAGAGAGAGAAAGAGAATCCCAAGCAAGCTGTCAGTGCAAAGCCTGACTCAGGGCTCTATCTCATGAATAGTGAAGTCAAGACCTGAGCTGAAACCAAGAGTGGCATGCTTAACCGACTGAGCCACCCAGGGGCCCCTGTCTCACCCCTTCCATCAGGGTCCCTGCTCTGGGGCACAGGTCTTTCTCATAGCCCCACCTGATGTCACTTCTTCCTCCTCACCTCTGAAACACTGAATCTGGGGGCACCTGGGTGGCTCAGTCGGTTAAGTGTCCGACTTTGGCTCAGGTCACGATCTCACAGTCTGTGGGTTTGAGCCCCGTGTCTGGTTCTGTGCTGACAGCTCAGAGCCTGAAGCCTGCTTCAGATTCTGTGTCTCCCTCTCTCTCTGCCCCTCCCCCACTCGCTCTCTGTCTCTGTCTCTCAAAATAAAATAAAAGATATTAAAAAAATATATTTTTTGAAACACTGAATCTGGCCCTGCCTTACCCCCTGGGTCCTTTCTCCGAGCCTCGAGCCTTGGCTTTCAGGCTGCAAACTTCCCAGGCCCTGGTGCCTCTGGTCCTGTGTGTCCCACACTGCCCAGAACAAAGCTAGTAAGTGCCCAGCTGTCACTCAGTGGGTCACTGATAATCTCTCTACCTTGGCTCCTCTCTGCTGAATGCAAAGGCTGCTTGGGTGGTACCCACGTGACTCCCCAGGAGCCATCAGTGTCCTCTGTACGAACATGTCCTTATAACCCTAGATGCCCCAACCACCTCCAGGTTACCATGCGCAAGACCGTCCTGCAGAGCTGAGCGAGAGGCAGGAGCGTGTCGTCACAGCTGTGTGACCGAACCAGAGGCTTTTCCATGTCCCTCTGTACCACTAGAAACACACACGCATACACACGCACAAACACAACTGAAGTCGTTTCGCCTCTTTTTGCCTTTCCAGAGCAAGTAAGCTTTAAATTCTGGGCTCTGTATTACTTTGTTCTGTCCCTACCCTCTGGTAAAACCTTGCTTTCCTGAGCCTTTTATAGAGATACCCCCCAGGTAAAAATAAAACTGTGATATTATGCTTTTGGAAGCTTAAATATACAACGCTAAGAAATTTAAAACATTCCGTTTCGAAGTGTCTTTGATTCTCCAACAGTGATGAACTCCAGCCACCGCGGGGTGTGAGCACTGGAATACCACAGCCGCGCGGGCTCCGCATCTGTCCTTCTCCTTCCGTCCGTCCGTCCTTCTCCTCCCCGGCACGGGGCTATGCTAGGCTCAGCATCCCTCAGCCGGTGCCTGGGGTCTGGTCGATGGGATGTGGGCTGCGGAAGGACCCCAGCTCCGGCCCTGGCCCGTGGAGAGCTTCTGCAAAACCTCCCTGTTCTCCCCTACTGCTCCTCTGTGAACTGGACCAGAGGGCCGGTGGAGGCCTCCGGGGCCGCAGGGGCTGCCGGGGTCACTAGATGGGAGCAGTCTGGGTCCCTGAACGATGAGGTGGAACAGAACTCCTCCTCCAGCCCCCCCCAGCCCTGCCCTAGACCGTGACAGGAGATAAAGAAACCTCCACGGTGCTAAGCCACTGCAATTTGGGGGTGGTTCGTCATTATAGAAAGTCCGCTCTGACTAAAATGATAGTATCCTGAATTCTTAAAGTTAAAAATAACAATTATTCCTGAGTGTTACTTACAGGCGACTCTGTCTAAAGCTTTTTAGACATGCGCTAGCCACGTCACTATTCTTCCTTTCAGGTGACTTGGGCACTAGTGGCAGCTGTGGTGCAGCCCTAAGGTTTCCCCCCCCCCCCCCCCCCCCACCGGTAAGGAAGTGTAAGGTCTAGTCCCCATCTGCTGGGAGCATGGTGGGCAAAACCCCCCCGGCTGTCAAGCATCCTCAGGAAATGGCTTAGCTGAGACCAGCTGCCTGCCCAGGACCATCTCTTCTTGGCCTTCCAATGACTAGTGGCGGCCTGTGGCCAGTCAAGGAGAAACTATAAAGGCACAGGCTCCTCCCTCCAACTCAGAAGGGCCATCCCAACCTTCCCAGTCCCCCATGGCATCTGCTGAAGCCTTTCTTGGGACGCAACCACAGCCCAACTTCTCCCTCTGCACAACCCAGCCTCCTTTTCCTCCCCTTCCTTTCTTTTCCCATCAGGAATGGTTGATCCCCAAACCACTCCCCAGTCAGACTAACCTCTGTCTCAGAGTTACTTTTTCATGATCCAACTTGACACAGGCACTATATTTTTGATGCAACAACCCTGCCTCCGAATGTGGCACAAATACCATAGTCTCCAATCAAAAATGAAAATACACAAAGTCACAATGGGATAGACGCTTTCAACTTAGACGCGCCATGATGGGTAAGACAGGTGATAGGGATTGAGGAAAGCACCTGTGATGAGCACCAGGTGTTGTGTGGAAGTGCTCAGTCGCTATACTGTGCACCTGAAACTAATATTACACTGCAGGTGAACTAACTGGAATTTAAATAAAAACTTCTAAAAACTAAAATAAAACTAAGACTCTCTACAAAAAGTCAGAATGTATTATACTATTAAAAAACAGACTCTTTAAAGAAAAAAAGTAAAAGAAATCATAAACATTTTGAGACCTACTTTGAGAAAAGGAGCTTTGAAACTGTCCTAAAGAAAATGTTACCACCTGTCCTGTAATCAAATAAAGAAATTATTAAATACATAACAAAGAGCTACATAATAAAAAAATCAATTGAGATCTGTTATCCATCTGTGCAGGTATTTATTTATTTATTTATTTATTTAATATTTTCATTTCTAGGAGAGAGAGAGACAGCATGAGCAGGGGAGGGTCAGAGAGAAGGGAGACAGACTCTGAAACAAGGAGATACAGACTCTGAAACAGGCTCCAGGCTCCGAGCTGGCAGTCAGCACAGAGCCCGACGCGGGGCTCGAACCCACGAACCACGAGATCATGACCTAAGCGAAAGTCGGACGCCTAACCGACTAAGCCACCCAGGCGCCCCCATCTGTGCAGGTATTTAATGTCTTGTTTCGTTTTGTTTTGTTTTTCTGAGAGAGATAGCAAACAGGGAAGGGACAGAGAAATGGAGAGAATCCCAAGCAGGCTCCACACTGTCAGCACAGACAGTGGGGCTTGAACTCACAAACCACGAGATCATGACCTGAGCCACCCAGGCACCCCTGGAGTATTGCTTCTTGAGTACTCATGACAACACAGTGCTGAGAGCTTCATACACGTGCATTATCTCATTATATTCTTTCTATCTTCTGTAGGCAGTAAAACTCAGATTCAGAAAGAGTAAATAAACTACCTAAGGTCCCAGAGTTAGAACTCAGGCTGGGCTTACTCCAAAGCCTCAATTCTGTGGTAGTCTTGCATACTCAAGCTACTATAAGGAGTTAACTGAGTAATTTGCAAGGGGGAAGGGAAAGCAAAAGGCACGTATGTGTGATTCCAAAACCTGTTCTCTCTCCTCTTACCAGTTTCTACTGGATGTAGGCACAGCCCCGGCCTTCTAGGTACACACACTCCAGCGAATGAGTTAAAGAACTATTCCATGCCCAATTTTACCAGAAGGAAGATATACCCCCGGTTCAAAACTCTCCTCTAGCAATTCAAAAGGTTCTTCTGCCCTCTAGTGGCCAAAGGAGATTACTACAGATCAAAGCTCCATTAAAAAGCTAAAATACCATATAAAGGCAATTTGGCAGTCACACAAAACAGCAGGAGGCAACTGTGATGGGCTCATAACGAAGCAGATTTAATAACTCAAAAATCTGATCTTTCCACTCTTCCATGACAACCACTGCTTGGAATGAGATCAGAAGAATAACAATACTAAGGATCAGAGAAAGACAACAAAAATCAGTATTTTGTAATGATAATAAGGAATATGACAACTGCTACATCCACTTAGGACAATCTAAACATTCTAAACCCCAAAGAGAACTCCTGATCTTTACTTTCCACATTTAACAATGTGTTTTAGAAGTCTTCTCATAGCAGCCAATACAGAGACTCATGCATCCGGGGCAGAGCACCCTCTTGGATGGGTGAACTTGACCCCTACTGGTGAACATTTGACCGCCTTCCAAACTTTCACCGTTAAAAACAATACTTCAAAAAACAAATAAAAACTGCGACAGTGCTATCATTTTGTAAGTGTGCAAGAATACCTACAGATGAATTCCTAGGAGAGGAAATGTGGGGCCAAAGGGCACATGCATGCCTTTACACTACTTTTTAAACTCTTTTCTTCCTCTGACTTTCCCTCCTGTCTCTCTGGGGTGCTCCTTCTCATGCTTTCTTAAAAGTTTTATTTTAAGAAAAATAAAAGTTTTATCGGGGTGACTTTACAAGTAGTGACCACTTGCTGCTCACCCCTTAGTTATTAATTCCTCCAGGACTTGGTCCTTGGTCCTCTTTCATCCTATATTCACCAAGCAGCCACAAATTAATGAAAGATTTTTGTTTGATTTTTAAAAAACGTTTCTTTATTTTGAGAGAGAGAGAGCACAAATGGGGTAAGGGACAGAGAGAGGAGAGAGAGAATCCCAAGCAGGCTCCCCACTGTCAGCACGAAGCCCGACATGGGACTTGAAATCATGAACCATGAGATCATGACCTGGCCTGAAACCAAGAGCTGGACACTTAACTGAGCTACCCAGGCGCCCCTGATTTTATTTTCAATGAAAGTTTTCTAACTATACAAAAGTAGAGAGAAGAGTGTAATGAACCCCAACCAACAGATTAAGCAATTAAAACATCTTGCTATTGGTTTCCTGTTTTCACTCCTTTCGTCTTTCGCTCTCTCTCTTCTCTCCCCTTCCATCCCTTGCCCCTCTTTCTTTCTTCTTCTATTTTGACTACATTATTGTAAAATAAGTCCCTGACATCATGCTGTCTCATCTCTCAATACTTTGTCTGGACGTAATTATAAACAGAAAGAGACTCCCTTATATGACCACAATATCATGATCACATCTAACAAAGTTAATAATTTCTTAATATCATCAAATGCTCAGTCTACATTCACAGTTCCACAATTATCTCAAAAAAAAAAAAATCTTTCTACAGCTAGCCTCGTAGGTTTCAAGGGAAGTGTATACCCAAACAAATCCCAAGCCAAGTCTGCAACAGCCCGTAACTACTAAATCTTAAAGAATTTCTAGGTTCCCAAACACCTACCAACAGGAAATGAACTGCTAAGGCTCCCAGGAAGGGCATTCCTCTCAATGCCCATGCTCACGTAGCCTTGGCAGCTACAGGTCAAGGAAGAACCACCCTATACCCTTTACCTAGCATATTCCCATCCCCCTGGTCCTAACCAAACACTATTTTCTATCTTTACAGATTTGCCTCACTTGATCATCTCGTACAGCATGTGGTCCTTTATGACTGGTTCATGTTTTCAATGCTCATTCATGTAGGATATATCAGTACCTCATTCCTTTCTTAATATTCCACTGTATGGAAAGATCACATTTCATGTATCCACTTATCAGTTGATAGATATTTGGATTGTTCCCACTTTTTAGCTGTTATGAATAATACTGCTATGAAAGCTGTGTACAAGTTTTAATTTGGACATATTTTCATTTCTTTTGAGATCCTAGGTATAAACTCTGGGTCAAATGTTAACCCTATGTTTAACTTCTTTATGTTAATTTGCTTATTTTCAGAGAGAGAGAGAGAAAAGGGCACAGAAAGAAGGAGAGACAGTGAGAATCACATGAGATCACTACCTGAGCAGAAACCAAGAGTCCGATGCTTAACGACCAAGCCACCCAGGAGCCCTGGTAACTGTATGTTTAACTTCCTAAGGAACTGCCAGGCTGTTTTCCAAAGTGGCTTCACCATTTTACATTCCCACCGGCAGTGCATGAAGGCTCTAATTTCTCCACATCCTCACCAACACTTGCTATTATCTGTCATTTTGATTAGAGCCATCCTCATAGGTGTTAAGTGGGTTCTCAATGTGATTTTGACCTGCACTGCCCTGGTGATGAATGATGTTGGGTATCTTTTCATGTGCTTATTGACCATGCGTACACAGGTTTCCTCCACTATCCAAAAGTAGAGCACCCCTATGAAACCTTTCATAAGCCAAAATGGCCTAAAGTGAAGAAGCAATTACCACTAATTTATATGGAAAAATGTTTGAGCGTTCCCAGATACAAAAATAATAACCCCTTTAGGCCCTTCTGATATTTCAGGACACATCTTGCTAAAGGATGCATAAAATAAATTGAGATGAAGCACTAAGGCTCACACAGTTCAAGGCTATGGCAGCTTGAGGCTGACACAGTGAGTGTAGTTCCCGCAGAGAGAACTAGGAGGCACCATTCTTGCTGCTTGAAGTGCACGCTTCGTGGATAATAACTCACTGCAAAACAAACACTGAATGCTACTTTCTCTTTTCGCCTTTTTTCATGAAAGCAAAAATCCTCTTCAGAGTTCTCTTGGCGAAAACAGGTACTAATAATGTAGGTCTTTCGTAAAAGCAAAGTAGCTAACATGAACTTTTGCAAAGCAGGAGATACCTGCATCATTGGCTAAATGGCTATTGAGATCCTTTGCCCATTTGAAAAATTGGGTTGTCTTTTTATTATTGAGTTATGAGAGTTGTGCATTCTGTTTTTCCCATCTTTTCCATTGAGAAGAAAAGCTTCCCAACCACTTAAGACAGTAGTGATTGTTCTTTTTCTATAGCAAAAAGTAACTACCAGAACTGGTTTCAAGCTCATCCAAATCAATGATAGCTTCACACCATTATACAAGCTTTTGAAAAGCCAGACAATCAACAACAGCTTCACCTCAATGACCAGGCTTCTGAAGGCCATTCCATTCAACAAGAATCCTATTCAGACAGCTGTGTAGCCAGAGCTAAAGGTCAACCAATCCCTAAACACTCTTCCTGCTGAAAGTCTACCAATGCCTGAACTCCACTCTTTTGAAGACTCTAGAATAAATAGGGGTTCCTGATACCCTGGTATGGGGACCACTTTACAACCTTAAAACTCAGGGGCGCCTGGGTGGCTTAGTCGGTTAAGCGTCCGACTTTTGCTTAGGTCATGATCTCGCGGTTCGTGGGTTCGAGCCCCGCGTCGGGCTCTGTGCTGACTGCCAGCTCAGAGCCTGGAGCCTGTTTCAGTCTGTGACTCCCTCTCTCTCTGACCCTCCCCTGCTCACGCTGTCTCTCTCTCTCTCTCCTAGAAATAAATAAAACATTAAAAAAAAAAAATTAAAAAAAAAAACAGAGAATTCCAGAGAGGGCCTATGTGATATGGGTTAATAATTATATTAACACTTAACTATACTGGACATTAAAACTAAGAAATATTTAAATACTAATTTAAAATTAACAGTAATAAGCCCATTAAATATTACCATAAGCAATACAATTTTAAGAAAAATAACGATTCCCCCCCAAATTTAGTAGAAACAGTGGCACTGTTTTAAATTTGTGCAAATGTCCTTTTATATACAACTTTATAAAGGAAGTCTGAATACTCCTCAATTTCCACATTCAATCTGTTGTGAAATGTTTTAAATATATGAAAGGTTTTTGGCCTCTCACACATATACAGTGTGTGAGAAGAGAGAGAGGTATTATAATAACCATTTCAGATGGTTATGAATATTCCTCTTTGATGCTACCCCAAAAATAAAAAAATGGTAGTTTCTTAAAGGTTAGTGACAATATTGAATCTGAAACCTTATCAGTAAACATTTTCATTCTTTGTTACATTAACATCCACTGGTCTTATACTTTGAATGAATCTTTTAGCCGTGCATAATTTGTTAACATCCTTAACAGTGGTCTTTTGGACATTATTAGTTCACGGAGTTATGAACTTCCAATGTTTTCACATTCATTATCCCATATTTTAAAAAATCACATTTGTAGGGTGCCTGGGTGGCTCAGTCCGTTAAGCATCCGACTTTGGCTCAGGTCATGACATGGGGGTTCGAGCCCCGCCTCTGGCCCTGTGCGGACAGCTCAGAGAGTGGACCCTGCTTCAGATTCTGTATCTCCCTCTTTCTGTTCCTCCCCGCTACTTCTCTCTCTTTCTCTCTCTCAAAAATAAACATTAAAAAAATTTTAGTAAGTGGCGTTTGTTAATATCACTACCAATCTCCTCAGAAACGTGTTTAAATATTAAGAAGGTGTCAGTTTCATGGCAGCAGACAGAAGCTTTTCAGAATTCTAATTTTTGCTTGAAAGCTCAAGTTTTATCTAAATAAAAAAAAAGTCAGTTGTTTCTCTTGAAGGGACAGGTTTACTGTATTCATTTTTTAGAAAGTCTGCCAAATACCCTGTATGAATAATCACGGTTTGCCTGCCAGTCATTTTTTCAAGTAAAAATGGTGCTCCACCAAAAGGCTAGCTAGTTCAGCTTGCAGCTCAATCTCATAAGTGCTCTTCCTTGAGACAAGAATAAAACTTCAGTGTGCATAGTAGCGCTTTGCGCATACTTATGCATATTTCCCACTTCATCACTGTATCTGTTTTGTGTTTATTTTGCTTTTGTTTTAAGAAGGCTCTACACCCAACATGGGGCTCAAACTCACCACTCCTGAGATCCACAGTTGCGTGCCTTACCAACTGAATCAGCCATGCGCTCCCATCATAATTTTTTAGTAAAATGATATATACTCTAAGGTCAAGATTAAATGAAATTAGGTCTGTTTCATCAAGAACATTCTTTTTTTAAAAAATATTCATTTAAGTAACCTCTGCATCCAATGTGGGGGCTCAAACTCATGACCCCGAGATCAAGAGCCACATGTTCTACCAATTGAGCCAGCCAGGTACCCCTCACCAAGAACTTTCCTTTGTTTTTTTTTTTAATTATAAACTGCCTTCATGTTCAATAAGGTTATCATTTGGGGAAATCTTTGTTTCAAGTATATATGTGTGCACAGGATTCTAATATGTGTTCTTACTGTGGGTCATAGTTTTAAAAAAAAGTATAGAAAAGGCTATTTAATAATATCTAAAGGTCTCTCCTAATTCAAATCTCCTATACTTCTACTACCTCCTAATGATTGCTGATTCTTTGGAGGTAAATCTTTTATATTTTTTATTTGTTTAATTTACATACAAGTTAGTTAGCAGATAGTGCAACAATGATTTCAGGAGTAGATTCCTTAATGCCCCTTACCCATTTAACCCATCCCCTCCACAATCCCTCCTGCAACCCTCTGTTCTCCATATTTAAGAGCCTGTTATGTTTTGTCCCCCTCTTTTATATTATTTTTGCTTCCCTTCCCTTATGTTCTTCTGTTTAGTATCTTAAATTCTTATATGAGTGAAGTCATATAATATCTGTCTTTCTCTGACTCATTTCACTTACCATAATACCCTCTAGTTCCATCCATGTAGTTGTAAATGGCAAGATTTCATTCTTTTTGATTGCCACGTAAAACTTCATTGTATATATATACACATATATATATGTATACACATATATACATATATATCACATCTTCTTTATCCATTCACCAGTCAATGGACATTTGGGCTCTTCCATACTTTGGCTATTGTTGATAGCATTGCTATAAAGAGGTGCATGTGCCCCTTCAAAGCAGTGCACCTGTATCCCTTGGGTAAACACCTAATAGTGCAATTGCTGGCTCATATGGTAGTTCTATTTTTCATTTTTTGAGGAAACTCCATACTGTTTTCCAGAGTGGCTGCACCAGTTTGCATTCCCACAAGCAGTGCAAAAAATATCTTCTTTCTCTGCATCCTCACCAACATCTGTCATTGCCTGAGTTGTTAATGTTAGCCATTCTGACAGGGGTGAGGTGGTATCTCATTGTGGTTTTGATTTGTATTTCCCTGATGACGAGTGATGTTGAGCATTTTTTCATGTGTCTATTCGCCATCTGGATGTATTCTTTGGAAAAGTGTCTATTCGTGTCTTTTGCCCATTTCTTCACTGGATTATTCATTGTGGGGGTGTTGAGTTTGACAAGTTCCTTATAGATTTTGGATACTAACTCTTTATCTGATGTGTCATTTGCAAATATCTTCTCTCATTCCATCAGCTGCCTTTTAGTTTTGCGGATTGTTTCCTGTGCTGTGCAGAAGCTTTTTTATTTTGATGAGGTCTCAATAGTTCATTTTTGCTTTTTTTTCCCTTCTCCAGAGACGTGTTGAGTAAGAAGTTGCTGCAGCCAAGGTCTATGAGGTTTCTGCCTGCATCCTCCTCTAGGATTTTGATGGCCTCCTGTCTTACATTTAGGTCTCACCAAGAACACACTTACGTGAGGGACGCCTGGATGGCTCAGTTGGTTGAGTGTCCAACTCTTGATTTCTGCTCAGGTCATGATCCCAGAGTCGTAGAATTGAGCCCTGCACTGGGTTCCATGTTGAGTGTAGAAACTGCTTGGGATTCTCTCTCTCCCCTGCTCACATTCATGTGAAGTCTCTCTAAAAAAAATTAGGGGTGCCTGGGTGGCTCAGTTGTTTGAACATCCAACTCTTAACTTTTGGCTCAGGTCATGATCTCTGTCACAGTTGGTGAGACTGAGCCCTGTGTTGGGCTCCACGCTTTTAGCCCTTTTAGCACAGAGCCCACTTGGGATTCCCCCTCTCTTCCTCTCCCACTGTCTCTCCCACTCTCTTTCTCTCAAAATAAACTTTTAAAAGTAAATTAATTTAATTTTTTAAAAAAATACTTAAGTAAAACTGGCTTTTCCCCCCCAGTGTGTGGCAGTGAAAAGTACAATGACTGTTAGTTCAGTTTGGTACCACTGCTTTGCTCTGTGCACAAGTGTGAGCACTTATACCCACCATCACTTTGCAACATCAATGTAAATGTCAACTCACTGCAACAGGCAACCAATATCTTATTATTAACATGAAAATGCTCTTGATCAAACTCTGAAAAACCACTGGTAGGACACAGTTTTTGCTCAAATGACTAATACAATTCAACTTTTTGTCTCACATATAAGTGTTGGCCTCTTCTTTCAAAATCATTTGTTTAACTTTCCTGCCTTCTTTCTTTTTTTTCCCTCGTTACATTTCTTCTGTTAGTTCTGGAGCCATGCACTTTACGCACTCTATTCGTGTAGCAGTTAACCGAGAAATCTCACCTGCACATAAAACTTAAAATTCTAAATTTATCAATATATTTAACCTTCCTACCAAACAAAACAAGAAAAATACTTTAACTCTTAACATCTTTCAATTGACATGCTATTACTGACTAGTAGTATAGTTCTCTCCCTTTGTTTTTATAATGCCAAGTATTAGGCAATACTGCCAACGTTTACTTAGATTTCCTCACATGTTTACCATTCTCTTTGCTTACCATTCCCTTCTGTGTCTTTCTTCTGGAATCGTTTTCTTTTTTCTGAGGTTTATACTTGGCAAGTGCCTTTACTGAGTATCTGTTAGTACGAACTTTCTTCAGTGTTTGTGCCATTCTTGAAACTTGCAGAAATAAGGGGCGTCTGGGTGGCTCAATTGATTAAGTGTTTGACTTCGGCTCAGGTCATGATCTCATGGTTCGTGGGTTTGAGGCCTGAGTCAGGCTCTTTGCTGATAGCTAGCTCAGAGCCTGGAGCCTGTTTCAGATTCTGTGTCTCCCTCTCTCTCTGACCCTCCCCTGCTCATATTGTCTCTCTCTCAGAAATAAATAAAACATTAAAAAAAAAAAAAAGTAAAAGAAACTTGCATATGCAGGGTTCTAGGTTGACAGGTGTTTTCTTTACACAAAATAAAACAGTTCACAGTCTCTGACTTTATTGCTGCTCTTGAGAAGTCAATTGTCAGTCTAACTGTTGTTCTTTGGAAGGTAATCAGTCCTTTTCCTCTGGCTTTTAAAAATATATATATTTACTTATTTTTGAGAGCAAGAATGAGCGGGGGAGGGGCAGAGAGAGAGGAACAGAAGATCCGAAGCAGACTCTGTGCTAAGTGCAGAGAGTCTGACACAGGGCTCAAACTCACCAACCATGAGATCATGACTTGAGCCAAAGTTGGACACTTAACCGACTCACCCACCCAGGCTCCCCATCTCTGGCTATTTTTAAAAACAGTATTACTGGGGTGCCTGGTGGCTCAGTCAGTTAAGCATCTGACTTCAGCTCAGGTCAAGATCTCACGGTTCATGAGTTCAAGCCTTGTGTAGGGTTCTGTGCTGACACCTCACAGCCTGGAGCCTGCTTCAGATTCTGTCTCCCCCTCTTTCTCTGTCCCTCCCCTGCTTGTGCTCTCTCTCAAAACTAAATAAACATTTTAAAAATTTAAAAATTTAAAAAAACAGTATTACTGAGATATAAATGAACATACAACAAACTGTCTGTGTATAAATTATACAACTTGAATTTTGACATATATCCGTGCAACCGTCACAACTATGATAAGAAAGATATCAACCCCACAAGTTTCTTCATGCCTTTTTAATCCCACCCCTCCCCTACTCCATTCCCATGCTAATCTAATCTGCTTCTTGTCACTATAAATAAGTTTCCCTTTTATAAATAGAATCATGTTTTATGTACTCATTTGTGTCTGGCTTCTTTCACTCAGCATAATTATTGTGAGAGTCATCCATGTTATATTTGTATCAACAGTTCATTCCTGTTTTGTACCCACAGGAGATGACAGATGTTACGTAAATTTGTTGTGGTAATTATTTCACTATATATATATATATATATATATATATATCAAATCATCATGCTGTATACCTAAAACCAATACAATGCTGCATGCCAATTATATCTCATAGAACTGGAAAAAAAATAGTTCATTCTTTTTAAGTTCATTCCTTTTTAATGCTGAGTAGCATTCCATTGTATAGATGTACCACAATCTATTCCCTTACTGATGGATCACTGAGTTGTTTCTAGTTTAGGACTATTACAAACAAAGCTACAATGGGGCATCTGGGTGGCTCAGTGGCTTAAGCTTCTGACTTTGGCTCAGGCCATGATCTCACGGTTCGTGGGTTAGAGCCCCGCGTTGGGCTCTGTGCTAACAGCTCAGAGCCTGGAGCCTGTTTCAGATTATGTGTCTCTCTCACTCTCTGACTCTCTCCTGCTCATGCTCTGTCTCAGAAATAAATAAAAAACAATTTAAAAATTCAAACAAACAAAGCTACAGTCAACGCACATGGACAAGTCTTTTCACTCCTCCTGAAGAGGAACAGCTGGGTATGTTAAATGAATGTTTCATGGTTTTAAACACTACCAAACTGCTTTTCCAAGTGTTTGTATCATTTTCCACGACCACCTGCAGTGCAGGAGTGTTACAGCTGTCCCATCCTGGACAACGCCTGAGGTGGTCTATCTTTTTCATATTAGCCATTCTAAAGAGTTTAGAGTAATATTTTCTTGTGGTTTTAATTTCCACTTTCTCCTAAGGACTAATCATGTTAAGTATCTTTTCATGTGCTCACATGTTGTCTGCATATCTACTTTGGTAAAGTGTCTATTCACGTCTCTGCCCTCTTTGATGTATTCAAAATACAAGTTATTTATTGTATATATGGTTTGCAAATTTTCTCCCAGGCTGTGGCTTGCCTTTAAATTTTTGTAACGTTTTTTGAAGAGCAAAAATTTTTACTTTGATGCAGTCCAATTTATTAAACTTTTCATGTTTTTTTCACCCTCCCTAAGATATCTTTAGCAAACTCAAGGTTACCAAGATTCTCCCCTACATTTTGTTCCATGAGTTTTATAGTTTAAGTGCTTCCATTTAGATATATGATACATGTCAAGTTAATCTTTTATATGGTAAGAAACATGGGTCAAGATTTGTTTACTTGCTACCATTTACCACAAAGATTATATTTTTTCCTATTGAATTGCCTTGGTATCTTTATCAAAAATCAACTGGCTATTAAATAAAGTCATAGGAATAAAAGGGACAGTATAAGGAATACAGTCCATGACATTGTGATAGCAATACAGCAGGACAGATGGTAGCTACACTTGTGGTGAACACAGCATAACGTGTAAACTTGTAAAATCACTAAGTTGGACACCTGAAACTAATGTATCATTGTGTGTCAACTATGCTCAAATAAAAAAAAATTTTTTTTTTAATTGAAAAAAATCCCATTGGCCACAGATATGTGGGTCTATTACTGGACTATTTTCTGTTCCATTGATCTATATGTCCACCTTAACACCAGTCCAAGTGTACTTAAGTATACTTAACACCATTACTGCTCTTATCTTATTATTGTAGCTTTATAAGTTTTGAAAGCAGGAAGTATATAAATCTTCCAACTTAGTTTTTTTTTAATATTTATTTACTTAAATTCGAGTTAGTTAACATACAGTGTAGTACTGGGTTCGGGAGTAGAACCCAGGGATTCTTCACATACAACACCCAGTGCTCATCCCAACAAGTGCCCTCCTTAATGCTCATCACTCATTTAGCCCATCCTCCCCTCCATATACCTCCCCTCCAGCAACCCTCAGTTTGTTCTTTGTATTTAAGAGTCTCTTATAGTTTGCTTCCCTCTGTTTTTATCTTATTTTTCCTTCCCTTTCCCTATGTTCATCTGTTTTAAGTTCCACATAAGTGAAATCATATGGTATTTGTCTTTCTCTGACTTATTTCACTAATACACTCTAGTTCCATCCATGATGTTGCAAATGATTCATTTTGATCACCGAGTAACACTCCATTGTATATATATACCACATCCTCTTTATCCATTCATCAGTCAATGGACATTTGGGTTCTTTCCATAATTTGGCTACTGTTGATAGCACTGCTATGAACATTGGGGTGCATGTGCCCCTTCGAATCAGCATTTTTGTATCCTTTGGGTAAATACCTAGTAGTGCAATTGCTGGGTCATAGGGTAGTTCCATTTTTCATTTCTTGAAGAACTTTCATACTGTTTTCCAGAGTAGTTGCACCAGTTGGAAAAGTTCTCCTTTCTCTGCACCCTTGCCAACATCTGTTGTTTCCTGAGTTGTTAATTTTAGCCATTATATTTATAAGCTCTGTGCCCAACATGGGACTTGAACTCACGACCCCATGATCAAGAGTCACATGCTCTACCAAAACTGTTTTGACTATTTTATTTTTTTAAATGTTTTATTTATTTCTGAGAGAGAGAGAGAGAGAGAGAGAGAGCGTGAACAGGGGAGGGTCAGAGAGAGAGGGAGACACAGAATCCGAAACAGGTTCCAGGCTCTGAGCTGGCTGTCAGCACAGAGCCCGACATGGGGCTCGAACCCACGAACCGTGAGATCATGACCTGAGCCGAAGTCAGACACCCAACCTGCTGAGCCACCCAGGTGCCCCATCTGTTTCATTTTTGACTTAAACTATGTTTTTAAAGTTCCATCCATGTTGTTTTGTGTATAAAGGATCTGTTACTTTCTAATAGCTGCAAATCATTTCATGATACAAATACCCTACTTTTTGCCTACTAACCCCCACCCCTAGGATGGAAATACATTCATTCTCCAATTCCCTGGGCACACAAATAATGTATGTCTCTAACAAGCAATATGGAATATATACATATATAAAAGGGCAGACTTGCTGAGCTAAAGGATGTATGTTGGTTATTACAGGAATGTGTTCCAGAATGGCTTTACCTGTCTACTTTCCACTAGCAAAGAATACTTGTTACTATATTCTCACATTCCTGCCAACACTTCCTAACATTTTTTTGTCAGCCTAAGGTATAAAGTAACATCTTGTTGTAATTTTAATATTTTTATAGCCCATGAGTTTGAATATCTATTCCTATGCTTAGCCTTAATGGGTTTCTTATTCCGTAAATTCCATGTTCTAATTCTTTCCCCATTTTCTACTGGGATTGATGCCTTTTTCTTCTTCATTTGTAGGAATTCCTTGTATATTCTAAATATCAAACTTAGCAAATTTTGTTTTAATTCCAGTACAGTTAACATACAAATATTGAAATTTTCTTCTCCCAGATATTGTCTGCATACTAACTTTGTCTATCATGTCCTCAAGCACACAAACCTCAATGAACATTCTGGGTATGCTTGGAATGAATGTGTACTCTGTCACTGGGTAAAGTCTTCTATAAATGTCAGTTAGGAAAAGGTAGTTCATAGTGTTGCTTAGATCTTCTACAGCCTTACAGAATTTTGACTTGTTTTATTAAATACTGAGAGAGAGGTATTAATATATTTGAACATGATTTGTGGATTTGTCCTTTTCTCCCTTTTAGTTTTAATCAGCTTTTCCTTAATGAAATTTAATACTTTCTGATTACATACATACATATTTATATATGTCTTCCTGACAAATTGCTCCTTTTATCATAGTAATGACCCTCTGTAATCTCTTGTAATATTCTTCGTCATAAGGCATAATGCGCTGAAGTTATGCCAACTTTTCTATGCCTATTGTTCACCTAAGATATATATATATTCTGTATCTTTGAAATCTGTTTTTACTTTGAACATGTTTTCAAATTTAACATACAGGTCTCTCTTAGGGGCACCTGGGTGGCTCAGTAAGTTAAGCGTCTGACTTTGGCTCAGCTCATGATCTCGTGGTTGGTGCGTTCAAGCCCCATGTCAGGCTCTGTGCTGACAGCTCAGAGCCTGGAGCCTGCTTCGGATTCTGTGTCTCCCTCTCTTTCTACCCCTCCCCACTCAAACTCTGTCTCTCTCTCTCTCACTCAAAAATAAATGAACATTTTTAAAAAAGATTTAGGGGCGCCTGGGTGGCTTAGTCGGTTAGGCGTCCGACTTTCGCTTGGGTCATGATCTCGCGGTTCGTGGGTTCGGGCCCCGCGTCGGGCTCTGTGCTGACTGCCAGCTCAGAGCCTGGAGCCTGTTTC